>NC_092238.1:51706362-51834405 GCF_036320965.1 Panulirus ornatus | reverse complement strand
CATCTTTTGCGCAATCCATCACTGATTCCCTAAATACATCCCATTCCTCCCCCACTCCCCTTACTTCCATTGTTCTCACCTTTTTCCATTCTGTACTCAGTCTCCCCATGTACTTCCTCACACAAGTCTCCATCCCAAGCTCACTTAATCTCATCACCCTCTTCACCCCAACATTCACTCGTCCAAATGCCTTTCTCTTCTCTTTCACTAATAATCTTACTTCTTCATCCCACCACTCACTACCCTTTCTAATCAACCTACCTCACACTCTTCTCATGCCACAAGCATCTTTTGCGCAATCCATCACTGATTCCCTAAATACATCCCATTCCTCCCCCACTCCCCTTACTTCCATTGTTCTCACCTTTTTCCATTCTGTACTCAGTCTCCCCATGTACTTCCTCACACAAGTCTCCATCCCAAGCTCACTTAATCTCATCACCCTCTTCACCCCAACATTCACTCTTCTTTTCTGAAAACCCATACAAATCTTCACCTTAGCCTCCACAAGATAATGATCAGACATCCCTCCAGTTGCACCTCTCAGGACATTTACATCCAAAAGTCTCTCTTTCGCGCGCCTGTCAATTAACACGTAATCCAATAACGCTCTCTGGCCATCTCTCCTCCTTACATACGTATACTTATATATATCTCGCTTTTTAAACCAGGTATTCCTAATCACCAGTCCTTTTTCAGCACATAAATCTACAAGCTCTTCACCATTTCCATTTACAACACTGAACACCCCATGTATACCAATTATTCCCTCAACTGCCACATTACTCACCTTTGCATTCAAATCACCCATCACTATAACCCGGTCTCGTGCATCAAAACCACTAACACACTCATTCAGCTGCTCCCAAAACACTTGCCTCTCATGATCTCTCTTCTCATGCCCAGGTGCATATGCACGAATAATCACCCATCTCTCTCCATCAACTTTCAGTTTTACCCATATTAATCGAGAATTTACTTTCTTACATTCTATCACATACTTCCACAACTCCTGTTTCAGGAGTACTACTACTCCTTCCCTTGCTCTTGTACTCTCACTAACCCCTGACTTTTCTCCCGAGACATTCCCAAACCACTCTTCCCCTTTACCATTGAGCTTCCTTTCACTCAGAACCAAAACATCCAGGTTCCTTTCCTCAAACATACTACCTAGCTCTCCTTTTTTCACATCTTGGTTAGATCCACACACATTTAGACACCCCAGTCTGAGCATTCGATGAGGATGAGCACTCCCCGGGTGACTCCTTCTTCTGTTTCCCATTTTAGAAAGTTAGAAAAATACAAGGAGGGGAGGATTTCTGGCCCCCAGCTCCCGTCCCCTCTAGTCGCCTTCTACGACACGCGAGGAATGCGGGGAAGTATTCTTTCACCCCTATCCCCAGGGATTTGTATGTAGCATTTATGGATCTGGAGAAGGCATATGATAGATTTGATAGAGATGCTCTGTGGAAGGTATTAAGAATATATGGTGTGGAAGGCAAGTTGTTAGAAGCAGTGAAAAGTTTTTATCGAGGATGTAAGGCATGTGTACGTGTAGGAAGAGAGGAAAGTGATTGGTTCTCAGTGAATGTAGGTTTGCGGCAGGGGTGTGTGATGTCTCCATGGTTGTTTAATTTGTTTATGGATGGGGTTCTTAGGGAGGTGAATGCAAGAGTTTTGGAAAGAGTGGCAAGTATGAGGTCTGTTGGGGATGAGGGAGCTTGGGAAGTGAGTCAGTTGTTGTTCGCTGATGATACAGCGCTGGTGGCTGATTCATGTGAGAAACTGCAGAAGCTGGTGACTGAGTTTGGTAAAGTGTGTGGAAGAAGAAAGTTAAGAGTAAATGTGAATAAGAGCAAGGTTATTAGGTACAGTAGGGTTGAGGGTCAATTCAATTGGGAGGTGAGTTTGAATGGAGAAAAACTGGAGGAAGTGAAGTGTTTTAGATATCTGGGAGTGGATCTGGCAGCGGATGGAACCATGGAAACGGAAGTGGATTATAGGGTGGGGGAGTGGGCGAAAATTTTGGGAGCCTTGAAGAATGTGTGGAAGTCGAGAACATTATCTCGGAAAGCAAAAATGTGTATGTTTGAAGGAATAGTGGTTCCAACAATGTTGTATAGTTGCCAGGCGTGGACTATTGATAGAGTTGTGCGCAGGAGGATGGATGTGCTGGAAATGAGATGTTTTGAGGACAATGTGTGGTGTGAGGTGGTTTGATCGAGTAAGTAACGTAAGGGTAAGAGAGATGTGTGGAAATAAAAAGAGCGTGGTTGAGAGAGCAGAAGAGGGTGTTTTGAAATGGTTTGGTCACATGGAGAGAATGAGTGAGGAAAGATTGACCAAGAGGATATATGTGTCGGAGGTGGAGGGAACGAGAAGAGGGAGACCAAATTGGAGGTGGAAAGATGGAGTGAAAAAGATTTTGTGTGATCGGGGCCTGAACATGCAGGAGGGTGAAAGGAGGGCAAAGAATAGAGTGAATTGGAGCGATGTGGTATACCGGGGTTGACGTGCTGTCAGTGGATTGAATCAAGGCATGTTTATGGGGGTGGGTTGGGCCATTTCTTTCGTCTGTTTCCTTGCGCTACCTCGCAAACGCGGGAGACATCGAGAAAGCAAAAAAAAAAAAAAAAAAAAATATATATATATATATATATATATATATATATATATAAATATATATATACATACATGTATACATATACATACACATACATACGCACATATACACACACACACACACATACACATATATATACATATGAAAAATGTAAGAAATAATTTAGAAAACTAAAACTTCTAGCTTGAAATGAAATGAAAAAATGAATCTCACATAATGGTTCAACCTCTGGCTATGGAAAAGGGAAATGTATAATTTATTTACACAAACGTCAATAGTAGTTCTTATCAATTTAACCACTGTATTAATAAGCTTCACTGTCTAAGCTACATTTTTTCCAATTTCACTATTTTCTTGTCAAAGCACCATGTAGTATGAAAACTATCACTCCAGTAACACAACTATAAACATTTACTTCCTCGTTAAAACACTGCGATACACTGTACCACCTGGCGAGGTTTGTGTTGCAATGGTTCTTGATTCACAAACGTAGTAGCATCACTGGTGGGCGGAAGAACATTCTTGTAACCACAGCAAGGATCACAGCATATATCCATTACATCGATGGCGTACTTCATGAGTCCCTCCCTCATCCAATGTAAACGATGAACATCACTCTCAAATGAAGACAGATTGAAGACGTCACGAAAAACGTTAATTCCAGCTTATGGGGAGAAGTGTGTGTGGGGGGAGGACACAGCATAGGCACTGTCCTTCGTGTTCCCGATCGCCAGTTAAGTATATGCAGGACGCAAGTGGCCTTTCGGGTCCAGCCGTGATGCAACCTCCAACGCACGCACGGGCCGCCTGGGATCAAACCCGCACAAGTTCGAGTCCTGGACGCGGCAGTCGGTCCACAATCCACCCAGCTGTTCATCCTCACGCGGTACAGGTGTATTGCTTCAGACATTACGGGTGTATTGCTTGTCAGAATTGTGAGCCCGTTTGAGAGGTGACCGCAACAGAACTCAAGCCAGCTTGGTACGTCTAAGGGGCCCTACTTTTGGATGCTTTTCTGTTTGATCGGCAGCATCACATTTTTTTTTAGAGGAGAGGTAAGGTGTTAAAAGTACTTTTTGTGTGGTGGCTACGCTACCCCAGAATGTGGGGCCTAGTCCCACTGGTATGGACTCTCATAAGCCAACCACTTCTCCCGTAGGGGGTAGTGGTGGTAACTGACCCACGCAGGACATAAAGTGTAAAAATGCAGAATTTGTCATGTTATTTGCGACTGGTTCAACAACTCTATCTTACCTCAACCCCTTCCTCATGAAGAAAGTGATTGATGGCCAGGCTGGTGCTGTTGAAATGGTAAGGAAACTGGGTAGTGATGACCTTGTGAAAGTTAAGTCATCAAATCAAGTTGCAGACTTACTTAAGCTGAGAAAGTTTCATTATTACGATGCTGTGGCTTCCATTCTGGTGACACTGAACTCATGCAGAGGAGTGATCTTCTATCCTGATGTCGTTGGCATGAGTGCGGATGACATAGTGAAGGAACTTACACACGAAGTAATTGCTGCTAGATTTATCACAAAAACGTATTGACAGCGAGCGACGTAGAACCCCCCTGATCACTCTAACATTATAAAATCCAAATTGCCAAAGGACATTGTCATAGGTTATGTTAAGGCAGCTGTGAGACCTTACGATGTTATAAATGCCAAAGATATGGTTTTGTTAAAAAGTCTTGTATTCTTTCGTCTCGATGTGGAAAGTGTGCCTGCGAAGACCAGGTTCCTGACAATTGCACAGCCAAGGTGGTACTATGCGTTAACTGTGGTGTCAACCACCGAAGCTCGTACGAGAAAGTCATCGGTACAAGATTGAGAAGGAAGTCTGCGCAGTTAAGGCAAAGGAAAACAGGAAAACATTTCATATGGTGAAGCAGGGAAGAGGGTGAAGGAGACTCACGAGACTCCCAAACCCAATGCGTCCTATGCTATGGCAATGAAATTTAAGCCGGTCATGGTCACAATTGCCACGCAGACAACTAAACTATTGGACCTTGCTCCACCACTCCAGACTAATCCATAACGAATCAGACCAACACTGATACTGACTCTGACGATAATATCGACAAAACTCGTACTCAAAAGCCACCTGCTCTGTTCGATCCAAAAATGTGAAAGAGGACAAGACAAATTTTGTAAAACTTTCAAGAGAAACTATGTCGCACGTCGTCATTCCTATGGCTCCAGTGAGGTCTTCCTCGATGAAGTCATCCTCGGTGGAATCGATGAACGACAATACCGTCTCCACTATCAGGAGCAGATCCCGTTCCCCCTTGGACTCGCTCTAGTCCAAAAAAGGACTCACCAAGCTGGTCGGCAAAAGAAATCTTAAACCAACGCATTCAGTATCATTCAGTGGAATTGTAGAGGTCTTAGGAATAAGCAAACACAACTATCACTGTTGCTTGCATCATATAGGCCATCCGTTATTTGTCTACAAGAGACCAATCTGAACAGCACAGTCGAAGATTGTGCTGGTTTAGATAGCTATTACCCGTATAGAAGAGATGAAGATCATGGGGTAGCCATTTATGTACACCAAAGCTTACCTCATACAGGATTGACTTTGAATTCTACTTTAAAGGCTGTCACATGTAGAGTAAAATTTAATAACACTTACCCGGAGATTTGTTCAATATACTGTCCCGGCTCCAATGCACTTGATGGCGATGAGTTCACTTTGCTTTTTAGTCAGTTACCTCACACAAAACTAATTCTTGGAGACTTCAACGATCATCATCAGTGGGGAAGTATACGGCAGACTCTCGTGGGAAAAAATGGTAAATTGTATCATCAATTCATCTCGCTCTTCTGAACAACGCTAATGGAACTCGTGTAGATGACCGGACAGGAAACATCTCAGCCATCGACATATCTTTGTCATCTCCAGATACACTAAATGACATCAACTGGGGTACTTATGACGACTTTTTGGGAAGTGACCACTTCCCAGTCTGTCTTTCTTATACGTGCGACAATACTATCAGACTGTCTCCGTTTAGATTCAGTTATAAGAAAGCAGACTGGGGGTCATTCTCAAGACAAGCAGAACTTAACAAATGATCAACAGTGTGTATTCCGTAAGCATAGAAGCACAATGGATCATTTAATAAATTGAGAACATAACGTTTCAGACACTTTTATAAAGACTTTTTAAGTGCTGTTTCTTTTTTAGATTTGGAAAAAGCCTTTGACATGACATGGCGAAACGGAATCTTAAGCAAACTTTATGCTATTGGTTTAAGAGGTTCCTTACTTTTTGTCAAAAAACTTTTACATGACAGAACATTCGCTGCTTCTAACGTAATCTCGGACGCATTTGGCTAAGAAAACGGGGTGCCGCAAGGCAGCGTTCTAAGCCCAACATTATTTGATATTATGATTTATGATCTGTCTCCAGCTTCCGTCCCTCAAAACCTTAAATACTCACTTTATGTTGATGATTTTGCAATATGGCATTCCTCGCCTAATATACAATTTTCGGCTGAGCGGGTTCAAGTTGCACTTGAATCCATTCAACGTTGGGCGCTACATTGGGGAGTTGAATTCTCATCAACTAAAAGTGTCTCGGTTGTTTTTACCCGTAAAAATAAATCTCGATATTAACCCGATTCCCTTTTGTAATAACGTAAGATTTCTTTAGGTCAATTTTGACCGAATATTGAATTGGAAAAAGCACATAGATTATTCTGTTATAGATTGTAATAAAAGTTTAATATTCTTAAGTATCTCTCTGGTTCATTTTGGAAGCCGACAGAAACCTTTATTAATGTTGTACAAGGCCCTCATTAGAAGTAAACTAGACGATGGTTCTCAGGTATATGCTTCGGCGAGCGACTGTACCCTGAGAAAGTTGGATGTATTGCAGAATATATGCTTGCAAATGTGTCTAGGAGGTCTGTCATGTACCAGGGTTCCGCGATTGGAAGTTGAGGCAAATGTACCTCCTCTCCGGCTGCGTCGAGAGGAATTAACGTTAAAGTGTGGTATTCTAATGGTCAGGAGAAGAAATAATACTGCCTGTCGCCTGGCACAATATGAACAGTTCGTCGACAGAGGCGTCATGCCCCTGGTCCTCACAATACACCTCTTTAGTGAGAATTCTGGTCTTAAAGTGCAAGAAGTGGACACGCTGGTTGGGGCAGCCAGCGATTCCGTTACGTCAATATGGATCATTTATCATATGTCCACTTCTACACAGATGGCTCCAAGACAGGTACCTGAATGTGTGGATGCAAGTGTGTGGTCGAACGAATGTCCTTTTCGGTACAGGCAACTGAACTGTTTTCTGTGCGGAATTATTTGTTACTGATACGGCCATAGATAATATAATTGATTTGATTCATATCAATCAGTAATTTTCACCAATTCGTTGTCAGCTCTTAAAGCTATAAACTTTGGTTATACCGAGTCAAATGAAATTCATGGCAACATCATTAATAAACTTAATTAATGCAATGAAGATATAATCTTGATTTGGGTACCTGGTCATTGCAACATTTACGACAATGAGCAATTAGACCGGTTGGCTGATGAATTATTACAAAAATAGAACCATCTACAATCTACTCGATAAGGATAACAACATAATTAGCAAATTGTTTATCTTTCTAAAGGAAACGGAAATAATCAAGATGATATAAGATGGTTCGTTGGTTCGACTCTGTGCCTGAGTTGGCTTCGGGGTGTGGCTGCTTCTGTTCAGGGATGGTTGTGTGGTGGGTGAAGCAATTTGCTCATTATGCTGCTGGCCAGGATCGGGGGTGGTTTGGCCTAGGGTTGGTTCCGTTATGGTGTCAAGCTGACGAGTTGCCGTGTTATTCTCTCATAACTTATATATGTGTTTCATGCCAATGTGAAGGCCTATCTCTAATCTATCCTATCTTTTTCGCATCCTTCTGGCAGCTGCACCAGTGGATGTTGTGCCCACTGGGTGGTGTTTGCTGTCACCTTGACATAATAACCACTCACCAACTTTTCTTCTAAATATTTTTTTTTCAGTCCCCTGTAGGACTAGGTAGGACTTATAGGCATTGATATGGTTATTACGTAGGAACTTCCTACAGTAAAAAATCAAACAGGGTTGCAAGCTTAATGACCTTACTTATAGGTCGCTATCCGTTAAACCTAACAAATAACAAACAATAACATAGGAGACGGGCCTATGGCAACATGTATGCCCAGACAGCTGGGTAAAATAGTTCACATAATAATGAAGTATAATTTATGAAGTAGAAGGAATAGGAGTTTCTTTTTAGAAGCATTGATGTATGTATTTGAATGGTCCATTTTTCTAGAAGGACTAGAGTATTCAGTGCGATCCTACGTGAAAAGTGAAACATTAATGATAAGGCTGGGTAACAAAATAATTAAGTACAGGGACAATATACTTACTGAGACAAAACAAGAAGCTAGAATTGAAATAGTATGAATACATGCACTTTAGATAGGCACTCGTATCTGTCCGTTCCCTGTTTGAGAAACGACGAGGAAATCATCAGACCAGCGATGAGTAACCCTTATACGCAGCTACCAGTGTTTCATTCAATTCTTTGGGATCATAGAAATTACTGGTTGCTGGGGTGATGCATCATTGGGAAAGATATTCTCTTTCTGAACTGGAAGGTTGTCTTCCCTCACAACTCACTTCAATTAGAACTCACGCTCCAAGTAACCTGTCTCATTTGATTACTACACATATCAGAATTGCTTTGACTCAGAGTCATTCTCAACCTTAATCTTCAAAACATTCTCCTAAACTCAGACACAAGTCTCTGCGGTTTCTTACACGAGTCTGCCATGAGCGTCATGTCATCAGCAAAACACCAACTGAATCCCTTCCCAGGCAATAGGCTGCATAGCTTCCAAGACATTTACTATTCTCGTTAAAGTTTGTTGATTCTCGCTAACCTCAACACTCATTTGCCATGTTTTCAGCTTCTGCACCCTCCGTTTGACCTCCTCCGCTTTCTTTTGCACATGTCCATTAACTCGCAATCTTTACCTGCACCTTTCTTCCGTTTCCAATACCATCCTAACTTCATCATCCCTCCATTCACTACCCTTAACTTACTGCCTACCCCCTATATTCTCATGTCACGTACTCTTCTAGTATATGCCAGCACTGATTTTATAAACTCCTATTTCTCACCCACTTCCCTAGCTTTATCTACTCTCACCATTAACCATTCTTCATAAAAATCTCTCCTTGCATCTCTTCACAAACACCTCTTTTTCAGGATCACTTATATCACCATCCTCTTTTACCCGGTTACCCTTCTAAGGTATTTACATCCGAGTCTTTCTATACACGACTTTTGTACTTAATCCAATAATGCTCTTTCTGATTCCACGTATTCTTATGTAGCTGCCAGTCTTTTAAAAAGTATTCCCAGTCCGCAGTCCTTTTTCAGCACATAACTCAAAACTAGACAAAGACTTTAACGATATCATTTATTAGTGAAATATTCCTAATTTATACGTGTCTTGATTTTTTGAATCCGACCCCATTGGAGCCAGTTGTGAAACAGGTAACGATCTTTATCCCGCTCAAGTTTCCCTGTAAAATTTCCATGGCAGTTAAGTATCCCCAAATTATGATGCGTTTCTTCTCTTTTTTTTTTCTTTCCTTTTGCTCAAGTGGAGGGAGAGGTGGGTGGGGAGGTGCCTTTAAATTTATCATCCTGTTTCTACCATTGTTTACATCTAGCAAGAAAGTAGTTTCATTACCTGTCCTTTCCATGACTCCTACCAACCTCCCGGAAATCTCAAGAGGCTTGTCTATCGCTTTCTTTAACAAGATTAAAAAGATTTTCCTACTATAGGTATGCTTGGACACTACCGTATCGATATGCTTCTTGACGACTTAGCATTTCATATGGCTTTTCTGTCATAGCCAAATTATGAGAGGAAGTGATTTCCAGTATGGGAGGACATCCCAAACTCGTCCTGTCGTGTAGACCTGTTAGAGCAAACATTTCACGTGCGAAGTTCCACTAAATAAATATGAGCTCTCACACGCTTTATTCAAGGGCGACAGACACAGATTCTTTACTGAATACTATTGCATATATATATATATTTATTTTATATTCATTATACTTTGTCGCTGTCTCCCGCGTTTGCGAGGTAGCGAAAGGAAACAGACGAAAGAAATGGCCCAACCCCCCCCCCCCATACACATGTATATACATACGTCCACACACGCAAATATACATACCTACACAGCTTTCCATGGTTTACCCCAGACGCTTCACATGCCTTGATTCAATGCACTGACAGATTATATATATATATATATATATATATATATATATATATATATATATATATATATATATATATATATATATATATATATATATATATATATATATATATATATATATATATATATATATATATATATATATATATATATATATATATATATATATATATATATATGTATATATATATGTATATATATATGTATATATATATATATATATATATATATATATATATATATATATATATATATATATATATATATATATATATATATATATATATATATATATATATATATATATATATATATATATATATATATATATATATATATATATATATATATATATATATGTATATATATATATATATATATATATATATATATATATATATATATATATATATATATATATATATATATATATATATATATATATATATATATATATATATATATATATATATATATATATATATATATATATATATATATATATATATATATATATATATATATATATATATATATATATATATATATATATATATATATATATATATACATATATATATATATATATATATATATATATATATATATATATATATATATATATATATATATATATATATATATATATATATATATATATATATATATATATATATATATATATATATATATATATATATATATATATATATATATATATATGGAGCAGGACCTGATATTCTTGTAGGGGTGGGTGCTCTCTTGAACCTCGGGAGTAGCCAGAAACTAGCATGAAGCGATATTATTCATAACGTTTCTCTATGCAATAGAGGGGCAAGTATGAAGTCTGTTGGGGATGAGAGAGCTTGGGAAGTGAGTCAGTTGTTGTTCGCTGATGATACAGCGCTGGTGGCTGATTCATGTGAGAAACAGCAGAAGCTGGTGACTGAGTTTGGTAAAGTGTGTGAAAGAAGAAAGTTAAGAGTAAATGTGAATAAGAGCAAGGTTATTAGGTACAGTAGGGTTGAGGGTCAATTCAATTGGGAGGTGAGTTTGAATGGAGAAAAACTGGAGGAAGTGAAGTGTTTTAGATATCTGGGAGTGGATCTGGCAGCGGATGGAACCATGGAAGCGGAAGTGGATCATAGGGTGGGGAGGGGGCGAAAATTCTGGGAGCCTTGAAGAATGTGTGGAAGTCGAGAACATTATCTCGGAAAGCAGAAATGGGTATATTTGAAGGAATAGTGGTTCCAACAATGTTGTATGGTTGCGAAGCGTGTACTATGGATAGAGTTGTGCGCAGGAGGATGGATGTGCTGGAAATGAGATGTTTGAGGACAATGTGTGGTGTGAGGTGGTTTGATCGAGTAAGTAACGTAAGGGTAAGAGAGATGTGTGGAAATAAAAAGAGCGTGGTTGAGAGAGCAGAAGAGGGTGTTTTGAAATGGTTTGGTCATATGGAGAGAATGAGTGAGGAAAGATTGACCATGAGGGTATATGTGTCGGAGGTGCAGGGAACGAGGAGAAGAGGGAGACCAAATTGGAGGTGGAAAGATGGAGTGAAAAAGATTTTGAGTAATCGGGGCCTGAACATGCAGGAGGGTGAAAGGAGGGCAAAGAATAGAGTGAATTGGAGCGATGTGGTATACCGGGTTTCACATGCTGTCAGTGAATTGAATCAAGGCATGTGTATGGGGGTGGGTTGGGCCATTTCTTTCGTCTGTTTCCTTGCGCTACCTCGCAAACGCGGGAAACAGCGACAAAGCAAAAAAAAAAAAAATATATATATATATATATATATATATATATATATATATATATATATATATATATATATATATATATATATATATATATATGTTTAAGTGGATTTGCTGGAAATGAAATGTTTGAGGACAATATGTGGTGTGAGGTGGTTTGATCGAGTAAGTAATGTAAGGGTAAGACACATGTGTTGAAATAAAAAGACCGTGGTTGAGAGAGGAGAATAGGGTGTTTTGAAATGGTTTGGACACATTGAGAGAATGAGTGAGGAAAGATTGACCAAGAGGATATATGTGTCGGAGGTGGAGGAAACGAGGAGAGGTGTGAGACCAAACTGGAGGTGGAAAGATGGAGTGAAAAAGATTTTGAGTGATCGGGGCCTGAACATACAGGAGGGTGAAGGGCGGGCAAGGAATAGAATGAGTTGGATTGATGTGGTATACTGGGGTCGACGTGCTGTCAATAGATTGAATCAGGGCATGTGAAGCGTCTGAGGTAAACCATGGAAAGTTCTATGGGTCCTGGATGTGGAAAGGGAGGTGTGGTTTCGGGCATTATTACATGACAGCTTGAGACTGAATGTGAACGAATGTGGCCTATGTTGTCTTTTCCTAGCGCTACCTGGCACACATGAGGGGGAGGGGAATGTTATTCCATGTGTGGCGAGGTGGCGATAGGAATAAATAAAGGCAAACAGTATGAATTATGTACATGTGCATATATGTATATGTCTGTGTGTGTATATATATGTGTACAATGAGATGTATGGGTATGTATATTTGCGTGTGTGGACGTGTATGTATATACATGTGTATCGGGGTGGGTTAGGCCTCTCTTTCGTCTGTTTCCTTGCGCTACCTCATACACGTGGGAGACAGCGGGAAAGCGAATGAAAAAAAAAAAAATAATATATATATATATATATATATATATGCTGGAAAGGATCATAATTTTGCGCGTGATCAAGATATTCCTATGAGTCCACGGGGAAAATGAAACACGAAAAGTTCACAAGTCCAATTTCGTGTAATAATCACATCATCAAGGGAGACACAAGAGAGAAATATAACAGTCAGTTGATATACATCGAAGAGATCACATGTTTACCAAATGGCGTCCTAGCTTCGTCTCTTCGATATATATCAACTGACTGTTGTATTTTTCTAATGTGTCTCCCCTGATGATGTAATTATTACACGAAAGTGCACTTGGGAACTTTTCTTGTTTCATTTTCCTCGTGGACTCATAGGAATATATATACATATATATATATATATATATATATATATATATATATATATATATATATATATATATATATATATATATATATATATATATATATATATATATATATATATATATATATATATATATATATATATATATATATATATATATATATATATATATATATATATATATATATATATATATATATATTTATATATATATATATATATATATATATGTATATATATATATATATATATATATATATATATATATATATATATATATATATATATAGATATATATATATATATATATATAAAGTGCGTAAGACACGGGAGCAAATGGGAACTTCAGTGAAGGGCGCAAATGGGGAGGTGATAACAAGTCGTGGTGATGTGAGAAGGAGATGGAGTGAGTATTTTGAAGGTTTGTTGAATGTGTTTGATGATAGAGTGGCATATATAGGGTGTTTTGGTCGAGGTGGTGTGCAAATTGAGAGGGTTCGGGAAAATTATTTGGTAAACAGAGAAGAGGTAGTAAAAGCTTTGCGGAAGATGAAAGACGGCAAGGCAGCAGGTTTGGATGTTATTGCAGTGGAATTTATCAAAAAAGGGGGTGACTGTATTATGACTGGTTGGTAAGGTTATTTAATGTATGTATGACTCATGGTGAGGTGCCTGAGGATTGGCGGAATGCGTGCATAGTGCCATTGTACAAAGGCAAAGGGGATAAGAGTGAGTGCTCAAATTACAGAGGTATAAGTTTGCTGAGTATTCCTGGTAAATCATATAGAAGGGTATTGATTGAGAGGGTGAAGGAATGTACAGAGCATCAGATTGGGGAAGAGCAGTGTGGTTTCAGAAGTGGTAGAGGATGTGTGGATCAGGTGTTTGCTTTGAAGAATGTATGTGAGAAATACTTAGAAAAGCAAATGGATTTGTAGGTAGCATTTATGGATCTGGAGAAGGCATATGATAGAGTTCATAGAGATGATCTGTGGAAGGAATTAAGAATATATGGTGTGGGAGGCAAGTTGTTAGAAGCAGTGAAAAGTTTTTATCGAGGATGTAAGGCATGTGTACGTGTAGGAAGAGAGGATAGTGATTGGTTCTCAGTGAATGTAGGATTGCGGCAGGGGTGTGTGATGTCTCCATGGTTGTTTAATTTGTTTATGGATGGGATTGTTAGGGAGGTGAATGCAAGAGTTTTGGAAAGAGGGGCAAGTATGAAGTCTGTTGGGGATGAGAGAGCTTGGGAAGTGAGTCAGTTGTTGTTCGCTGATGAAACAGCGCTGGTGGCTGATTCATGTGAAAAACTGCAGAAGCTGGTGACTGAGTTTGGTAAAGTGTGTGAAAGAAGAAAGTTAAGGGTAAATGTGAATAAGAGCAAAGTTATTAGGTACAGTAGGGTTTAGGGTCAACTCAATTGGGAGGTAAGTTTCAATGGAGAAAAACTGGAGGAAGTAAAGTGTTTAGATATCTGGGAGTGGATCTGGCAGCGAATGGAACCATGGAAGCGGAAGTGGATCATAGGGTGGGGGAGGGGGCGAAAATCCTGGGAGCCTTTAAGAATGTGTGGAAGTCGAGAACATTATCTAGGAAAGCAAAAATGGGTATGTTTGAAGGAATACTGGTTCCAACAATGTTGTATTGTTGCGAGGCGTGGGCTATGGATAGAGTTGTGCGCAGGAGGATGGATGTGATGGAAATGAGATGTTTGAGGACAATGTGTGGTTTGAGGTGGTTTGATCGAGTAAGTAACGTAAGGGTAAGAGAGATGTGTGGAAATAAAAAGAGCGTGGTTGAGAGAGCAGAAGAGGGTGTTTTGAAATGGTTTGGGCACATTGAGAGAATGAGTGAGGAAAGATTGACCAAGAGGATATATGTGTCGGAGGTGGAGGGAACGAGGAGAAGTGGGAGACCAAATTGGAGGTGGAAAGATGGAGAGAAAAAGATTTTGTGTGATCGGGGCCTGAACATACAGTAGGGTGAAAGGAGGGCAAGGAATAGAGTGAATTGGATCGGTATGTTATACCGGGGTTTACGTGCTGTCAGTGGATTGAAGCAGGGCATGTGAAGCGTTTGGGTAAACCATGGAAAGCTGTGTAGGTATATATATTTGCATGTGTGGACGTATGAATATACATATGTATGGGGGTGGGTTGGGCCATTTCTTTCGTCTGTTTCCTTGCGCTACCTCGCAAACGCGGGAGACAGCGAAAAAGCAAAAAAAAAAAAAAAAAAAAATATATATATATATATATATATATATATATATATATATATATATATATATATATATATATATATATATATATATATATCACATACATTAGATAACCTTACCAACCAGTCAATAATACAGTCACCCCTTTTTTAATAAATTCCACTGCAATACCATCCAAACCTGCTGCCTTGCCGGCTTTCATCTTCCGCAAAGCTTTTGCTACCTCTTCTCTGTTTACCAAATCATTTTCCCTAACCCTCTCACTTTGCACACCACCTCGACCAAAACACCCAATATCTGCCACTCTATCATCAAACACATTCAACAAACCTTCCAAATACTCACTCCATCTCTTTCTCACATCACCACTACTTGTTATCACATCTCCATTTGCGCCCTTCACTGCAGTAAAGTTCCATTTGCTCCCTTGTCTTACGCACTTTATTTGCCTCCTTCCAGAACATCTTTTTATTCTCCCTAAAATTTAATGATAATCCCTCACCCCAACTCTCATTTGCCCTCTTTCACCTCTTGCATTTTTTCTTTTGACCTCCTGTCTCTTTCTTTTATACATCTCCCACTCAATTGCATTTTTTCCCTGCAAAAATCGTCCAAATGCCTCTCTCATCTCTTTCACTAATAATCTTACTCCTTCATCCCACCACTCACTACCTTCTCTAATTAACCCACCTCCTACTCTTCTCATGCCACAAGCATTTTTTCCGCAATCCATCACTGATTCCCTAAATACATCCCATTCCTCCCTTACTCCCCTTACTTCCATTGTTCTCACCTTTTTCCATTCTATACTCAGTCTCTCCTGGTACTTCCTCACACAAATCTCCTTCCCAAGCTCTCACCACCCTCTTCACCCTAACATTCTCTCTTCTTTTCTGAAAACTCATACAAATCTTCACCTTAGCCTCCACAAGATAATGATCAGATATCCCTCCAGTTGCACCTCAGCACATTAACATCCAAAAGTCTCTCTTTCGCGCGCCTTTCCACCAACCCGTAATCCAATAACGCTCTTTGGCCACCTCTCCTACTTACATACATATACTTATGTATATCTCGCTTTTTAAACCAGGTATTCCCAATCACTAGTCCTTTTTCAGCACATAAACCTCCAAGCTCTTCACCATTTCCATTTACAACACTGAACACCCCATGTATACCAATTATTCCCTCAACTGCCACATTACTCACCTTTGCATTCAAATCACCCATCACTATAACCCGGTCTCGTGCATCAAAACCACTAACACACTCATTCAGCTGCTCCCAAAACACTTGCCTCTCATGATCTTTCTTCTCATGCCCAGGTGCATATGCACCAATAATCACCCATCTCTCTCCGTCAATTTCAGTTTTACCCATATTGATCGAGAATTTACTTTCTTACATTCTATCACATACTCCCACAACTCCTGTTTCAGGAGTACTTCTACTCCTTCACTTGCTCTTGTCTCTCACTAACCCCTGACTTTACTCCCAAGACATTCCCAAACCACTCTTCCCCTTTACCCTTGAGCTTCGTTTCACTCAGAGCCAAAACATCCAGGTTCCTTTCCTCAAACATGCTACCTATCTCTCCTTTTTTCACATCTTGGTTACATCCACACACATTAAGACACCCCAGTCTGAGCCTTCGAGGAGGATGAGCAATCCTCGCGTGACTCCTTCTGTTTCCCATGTATGACTCATGGTGAGGTGCCTGAGGATTGGCGGAATGCGTGCATAGTGCCATTTTGCATAGGCAAAGGGGATAAGAGTGAGTGCTCAAATTTCAGAGGTATAGGTTTGTTGAGTATTCCTGATAAATTGTATGGGAGGGTATTGATTGAGAGGGTGAAGGCATGTACAGAGCATCAGATTGGGGAAGAGCAGTGTGGTTTCAGAAGTGGTAGAGGATGTGTGGATCAGGTGTTTGCTTTGAAGAACGTACGTGAGAAATACTTAGAAAAGCAAATGGATTTGTATGTAGCATTTATGGATCTGGAGAAGGCATATGATAGAGTTGATAGAGATGCTCTGTGGAAGGTAATAAGAATATATCGTGTGGGAGGCAGGTTGTTAGAAGCAGTGAAAAGTTTTTATCGAGGATGTAAGGCATGTGTACGTGTAGGAAGAGAGGAAAGTCATTGGTTCTCAGTGAATGTAGGATTGCCGCAGGGGTGTGTGATGTCTAAATGATTGTTTAATTTGTTTATGGATGGGACTGTTAGGGAAGTGAATGCAAGAGTTTTGGAAAGAGGGGCAAGTATGAAGTCTGTTGTGGATGAGAGAGCTTGGGAAGTGAGTCAGTTGTTATTCGCTGATGATACAGCGCTGGTGGCTGATTCATGAGAAACTGCAGAAGCTGGTGACTGAGTTTGGTAAAGTGTGTGAAAGAAGAAAGTTAAGAGTTAATGTGAATAAGAGCAAGGTTATTAGTTACAGTTGGGTTGAGGGTCAAGTCAATTGGGATGTAAGTTTGAATGGAGAAAAACTGGAGGAAGTAAAGTTTTTCAGATATCTGGGAGTGGATCTGGCAGCGGATGGAACCATGGAAGCTGAAGTGGATCATAGGGTAGGGGAGGGGGCGAAAATCTTGGTAGCCTTGAAGAATGTTTGGAAGTCGAGAACATTATCTCGGAAAGCAAAAATGGGTATGTTTGAAGGAATAGTGGTTCCAGCAATGTTGTATGGTTGCGAGGCGTGAGCTATTGATAGAGTTGTGCGCAGGAGGGTGGATGTGCTGGAAATGAGATGTTTGAGGACAATGTTTGGTGTGAGGTGGTTTGATTGAGTAAGTAACGTAAGGGTAGGAGAGATGTGTGGAAATAAAAAGAGCGTGGTTGAGAGAGTAGATGAGGGTGTTTGAAATGGTTTTCGCACATGGAGAGAATGAGTGAGGAAAGATTGACCAAGAGGATATATGTGTCTGAGGTGGAGGGAACGACGAGAAGTGGGAGACCGAATTGGAGATGGAAAGATGGAGTGAAAAAGATTTTGTGTTATCGGGGCCTGAACATGCAGGATGGTGAAAGGAGGGCAAGGAATATAGGGAATTGGATCGATATGGTATACCGGGGTTGACGTGCTGTCAGTGGATTGAATCAGGGTATGTGAAGCGTTTGGGGTAAACCATAGAAAGCTGTGTAGGTATATATATTTGCGTTTGTGGACGTATGTATATACATGTGTATGGGGGTGGGTTCAGCAATTTCTTTGGTCTGTTTCCTTGCGCTACCTCGGAAACGCGGGAGACAGCGAAAAAGCAAAAGAAAAAAAAAAAAAAAAATATATATATATATATATATATATATATATATATATATATATATATATATATATATATATATATATATATATATATATATATATATATATATATATATATATATTACATACATTAGATAACCTTACCAACCAGTCAATAATACAGTCAACCACTTTTTTAATAAATTCCACTGCAATACCATCCAAACCTGCTGCCTTGCCAGCTTTCATCTTCCGCAAAGCTTTTACTACCTCTTTTCTGTTTACCAAATCATTTTCCCTAATCCTCTCACTTTGCACACCACCTCGACCAAAACACCCTATATCTGCCACTCTATTATCAAACACATTCAACAAACCTTCAAAATACTCACTCCATCTCTTTCTCACATCACCACTACTTGTTATCACCTCTCCATTTGCGCCCTTCAATGAAGTTCCCATTTGCTCCCTTGTCTTACGCACTTTATTTACCTCCTTCCAGAACATCTTTTTATTCTCCCTAAAATTTAATTATACTCTCTCACCCCAACTCTCATTTGCCCTCTTTTTCACCTCTTGCACTTTTTCTCTTGACCTCCTGTCTCTTTCTTTTATACATCTCCCACTCAATTGCATTTTTTCCCTGCAAAAATCGTCCAAATGCCTCTCTCATCTCTTTAACTAATAATCTTACTTCTTCATCCCACCACTCACTACCCTCTCTAATCAACCCACTTCCCACTCTTCTCATGCCACAAGCATGTTTTGCGCAATCCATCACTGATTCCCTAGATACATTTCATTTCTCCCCCACTCCCCTTCCTTCCATTGTTCTCACCTTTTTCCATTCTATACTCAGTCTCTCCTGGTACTTCCTCACACAAATCTCCTTCCCAAGCTCTCACCACCCTCTTCACCCAACATTCACTTTTCTTTTCTGAAAAACCATACAAATCTTCACCTTAGCCTCCACAAGATAATGATCAGATATCCCTCCAGTTGCACCTCAGCACATTAACATCCAAAATTCTCCCTTTCGCGCAACTGTCCATCAACACGTAATCCAATAACGCTCTCTGGCCATTTCTCCTACTTACATACGTATACGCTTTTTAAACCAGATATTCTCAATCACCAGTCCTTTTTCAGCACATAAACCTACAAGCTCTTCACCATTTCCATTTACAACACTGAACACCCCATGTATACCAATTATTCCCTCAACTGCCACATTACTCACCTTTGCATTCAAATCACCCATCACTATAACCCGGTCTCGTGCATCAAAACCACTAACACACTCATTCAGCTGCTCCCAAAACACTTGCCTCTCATGATCTTTCTTCTCATGCCCAGGTGCATATGCACCAATAATCACCCATCTCTCTCCGTCAACTTTCAGTTTTACCCATATTAATCGAGAATTTACGTTCTTACATTCCATCACATACTCCCACAACTCTTGTTTCAGGAGTACTTCTACTCCTTCCCTTGCTCTTGTCCTCTCACTAACCCCTGACTTTACTCCCAAGACATTCCCAAACCACTCTTCCCCTTTACCCTTGAGCTTCGTTTCACTCAGTACCAAAACATCCAGGTTCCTTTCCTCAAACATACTACCTATCTCTCCTTTTTTCACATCTTGGTTACATCCACACACATTAAGAAACCCCAGTCTGAGCCTTCGAGGAGGATGAGCACTCCCCGCGTGACTCCTTCTTCTGTTTCCCATGTATGAATCATGGTGAGGTGCCTGAGATTGGCGGAATGCGTGCATAGTGCCATTGTGCAAAGGTAAAGGGGATAAGAGTGAGTGCTCAAATTTCAGAGGTATAGGTTTGTTGAGTATTCCTGATAAATTGTATGGGAGGGTATTGATTGAGAGGGTGAAGGCATGTACAGAGCATCAGATTGGGGAAGAGCAGTGTGGTTTCAGAAGTGGTAGAGGATGTGTGGATCAGGTGTTTGCTTTGAAGAACGTACGTGAGAAATACTTAGAAAAGCAAATGGATTTGTATGTAGCATTTATGGATCTGGAGAAGGCATATGATAGAGTTGATAGAGATGCTCTGTGGAAGGTATTAAGAATATATCGTGTGGGAGGCAGGTTGTTAGAAGCAGTGAAAAGTTTTTATCGAGGATATAAGGCATGTGTACGTGTAGGAAGAGAGGAAAGTGATTGGTTCTCAGTGAATGTAGGTTTGCGGCAGGGGTGTGTAATGTCTCCATGGTTGTTTAATTTTTTTATGGATGGGATTGTTAGGGAGGTGAATGCAAGAGTTTTGGAAAGAGGGGCAAGTATAAAGTCTGTTGTGGATGAGAGAGCTTGGGAAGTGAGTCAGTTGTTGTTCGCTGATGATACAGCGCTGGTGGCTGATTCATGTGAGAAACTGCAGAAGCTGGTGACTGAGTTTGGTAAAGTGTGTGAAAGAAGAAAGTTAAGAGTAAATGTGAATAAGAGCAAGGTTATTAGGTACAGTTGGGTTGAGGGTCAAGTCAATTGGAAGGTAAGTTTGAATGGAGAAAAACTGGAGGAAGTAAAGTGTTTTAGATATCTGGGAGTGGATCTGGCAGCGGATGGAACCATGGAAGCTGAAGTGGATCATAGGGTAGGGGAGGGGGCGAAAATCTTGGGAGCCTTGAAGAATGTTTGGAATTCGAGAACATTATCTCGGAAAGCAAAAATGGGTATGTTTGAAGGAATAGTGGTTCCAACAATGTCGTATGTCTGCGAGGCGTGAGCTGTGGATAGAGTTGTGCGCAGGAGGGTGGATGTGCTAGAAATGAGATGTTTGAGGACAATGTGTGGTGTGAGGTGGTTTGATCGAGTAAGTAACGTAAGGGTAGGAGAGATGTGTGGAAATAGAAAGAGCGTGGTTGAGAGAGCAGAAGAGGGTGTTTTGAAATGGTTTGGGCAGATGGAGAGAATGAGTGAGGAAAGATTGACCAATAGGATATATTTGTCGGAGATGGAGTGAACGAGGAGAAGTATGAGACCAAATTGGAGGTGGAAAGATGGAGCGAAAAAGATTTTGTGTGATCCGGGCCTGAACATGCAGGAGGGTGAAATGAGGGCAAGGAATAGAGTGAATTGGATCGGTGTGGTATACCGGGGTTGACGTTCTGTCAGTGGATTGAATCAGGGCATGTGAAGCGTCTGGGTAAACCATGGAAAGCTGTGTAGGTATGTATATTTGCGTGTGTGGACGTGTATGTATATACATGTGTATGGGGGTGGTTTGGGCCATTTTTTTCGTCTGTTTCCTTGCGCTACCTCGCAAACGCGGGAGACAGCGGGAAAAAAAAAGAAATATATATATTGTTACGAACACGTGTGTGTGTCCACATGTTCGTATATTTGAGTACGGTGTATCTCTGTGTATGGTGTGCCTTGGTGTAGGGTGTGGTTGCTATCGGCTCGGATCTCACTTCCCTGACCGTGTTAATTGTCCTAGCAATTATGTTTTGAAGCAGTTGTTGACCAGACATCTAGCACCCAAACCCCTGTCAACGGCGTCAGGTCAAAGCGTGGGGCCAGCTGCGGGGTATGTCATCCCGTACGTTCGCTGTGTCATGGACAAGGGAGCAAAAAAGTTTGAATATGTGGGCCGGACCTTAGGCTTCCTTCAGCCAATCACGTCAAGATGAGTGCGTGACAATTAGTATTTTGACCTGTCAAGGGCAATTGTATCATTCTGACCTATCGTAGCCATAGGTGGCGGGTCGAGGCGGGCTAGCTGTTCCTGCCTTGCTGGTCCTTCAGATAAAGGGCTCAGACGATAGTTTGGGAGTCGATTCCTTCAGCAGTCTCGAGCCCAGCAAGGTAATGCAGGCTTTCCCTGTCTCGAACCCCGTAGCCACCGCTGCCCTAGTTTGTAAGATGTACACTGTGTCGCGTCAAGTTTAGCTAAGTGTAACGATGATGTTTACTGTATTACGTCAGGTTTAGCTAAGTGCAACGATGATGTTTACTGTGTCACGTCAGGTCTAACTAAGTGTAATGTTATCGAACAAAGAGTCATAAAGGCAAGAGATCTGGTTTGAAATCTTATCTGGAATGTTAACTCATGTTCAATGTTAAACTCATGTTCAGTGTTAACGTAAATTATTCATGCCTGATTTATGTGTTCACCTCGTACATTTGAATTCCTTCATTATAAGAATTTCTAACCTTGGTGTTTGTTTTAACCTCATAACGTTAAGATAGCGTTATCCTGAGTTGTGCAATATAACAAATCTAACGACCTTACAAAGACAAAGATCAATATAGTATTTGTAACTTATATATGTTACTGGCGACCTTGCTCGAATAAGCACTGAATTCGTAACAATATATATATATATATTATTCTTTTTATTATTATTATTTTGCTTTGTCGCTGTCTCCCGCATTTGCGAGGTAGCGCAAAGAAACAGAAGAAAGAAATGGCCGCTTCGGGTGAACATACTTAGGCGTGGTGGTACAAGTAGTTGTACGGACTGTGATCTTCGCTTTGGTTACAAGAATGTTCTTCCGCCCACCAGTGATGCTACTACTTTTGTGAATCAAGAACCATTGCAACACAAACCTCGCCAGGTGGAAGAGTGACCCGTAGTGTGTCGAGACAGACTTCCCCAGAACTTTCTTTAAAGGGGAAGTAAATGTTTATAGTTGTGTTACTTGAGTAATAGTTTTCATACATGGTGCTCTGACAAGAAAATAGTGAAATTGGAAAAGAATGTAGCTTAGACATTGAAGCTTATTCTTTCATTGAAATGTGAACACAGAGAGCATTTTTTCAAAGTGATAGAGATGGAAAGCAAAAAGGTGTTTTTCATGAATCTACTGGAAAAGTTGAGGTCCAGATAAACTTTTGGTCTGTCAAGGCTTTATTATGGCGGATGACCAACTACCTACCCTCATGTATCCAAGATATGGTTGTACTTTGTGTAATGAAGACAATTGAGAAACATCATAAGCCAATATTCCAACTTCATGTTAAGAGAAGTGGTCCAGGCAGTAGGATACAGTGGTTAAATTGATGAAAAGTACTATTGACGTTTGTGTAAATAAGTTATACATTTCCCTTTTCCATAGCCAGAGGCTGAACCATTATGTGACATTCATTTTTTCAGTTCATTTCAAGTTAGAAGTTTTAGTTTTCTAAATTATTTCTTACATATTTCATATGTATATATATATATATATATATATATATATATATATATATATATATATATATATACAATATATATATATATACATATATATATATATATATATATATATATATATATATATATATATATATATAGATACATATATATATATATATATATATATATATATATATATATATATATATATATATATATATATATATATATATATATAAATATATATGATCCCTGGGGATAGGGGTGAAAGAATACTTCCCACGCATTCCTTACGTGTCGTAGAAGGCGACTAGAGGGGACGGGAGCGGGGGGCCAGAAATCCTCCCCTCCTTGTATTTTTAACTTTCTAAAAGATAGGATATATATATATATATATATATATATATATATATATATATATATATATATATATATATATATATATATATATATATATATATATATATATATATATATATATATTTATTCATCTATTAATTTTGCTTTGTCGCTGTCTCCCGCGTCAGCGAGGTAGCGCAAGGAAAAACACGAAAGTACGGCCCATCCCACCCACATACACATGTATATACATACATGTCCACACACGCAAATATGCATACCTATTCATCTCATTGTACACAAATATATATACACATAGATATATACATATATAAACATGTACATAATTCACACTGTCTGCCTTTATTTATTCCCATCGCCACCTCACCACATATGGAATAGCAGCCCCCACCCCCTTATGTGTGCGAGGTAGCGCTAGGAAAAGACGACAAAGCCCTCATTCGCCCACACTCAGTCTCTAGCTGTCATGTAATAATGCACTGAAACAACAGCTCCCTTTCCACATCCAGGCCCCACAGAACTTTCCATGGTTTACCCCAGACGCTTCACATACCCTGGTTCAATCCATTGACAGCACGTCAACCCCGGTTTACCACATCTTTCCAATTCACTCTATTCCTTGCACGCCTTTCACCCTCCTGCATGTTCAGGCCCCGATCACTAAAAAATCTTTTTCACTCCATCATTCCACCTCCAGTTTGGTCTCCCACCTCTCCTCGTTCCCTCCACCTCTAACACATATATCCTCTTGGTCAGTCTTTCCTCACTCATTCTCTCCATGTGACCAAACCATTTCAAAAAACCCTCTTCTGCTCTTTCAACCACACTCATTTTGTTTCCACACATCTCTCTGACCCTATTATTACTTACTCGATCAAACCACCTCACACCACATTTTGTCCTCAAACATCTCATTTACAGCACATCCACCCTCCTGCGCACAGCTCTATCCATAGCCGAGGCCCTTAACCATACAACATTGCTGGAACCACTATTCCTTCAAACATACCCATTTATGCTTTCCGAGATAATGCTCTCGACTTCAACACATTCTTCAAGGCTCCCAGAATTTTCGCCCCCTCCCCCACCCTATGATTCACTTCCGCTTCCATGGTTCCATCCTCTGCCAGATCCACTCCCATATATCTAAAACACTTTACTTCCTCCAGTTTTTCTCCATTCAAACTTACCTCCCAATTGACTTGACCCCGAACCCTACTGTACCTAATAACCTTGCTCTTATTCACATTTACTCTTAACTTTCTTCTTTCAAACACTTTACCAAACTCAGTCACCAGCTTCTGCAGTTTCTTACATGAATCAGCCACCAGCGCTGTATCATCAGCGAACAACAACTGACTCACTTCCCAAGCTCTCTCATCCACAACAGATTGCATACTTGCCCCTCATTCCAAAACTCTTGCATTCACCTCCCTGACAACCCCATCCATAAACAAAAAGAACAACCATGGAGACATCACACACCCCTGCCGCAAACCTTCATTCACTGAGAACCAATCACTTTCCTCTCTTCCTACACGTACACATGCCTTACATCCTCGATAAAAAGTTTTCACTGCTTCTAACAACTTGCCACTGCTTCTAACAACTCCCACACCATATATTCTTAATACCTTCCACAGAGCCTCTCTATCAACTCTATCACATGCCTTCTCCAGATCCGTAAATGCTACATACAAATCCGTTTGCTTTTCTAAGTATTTCTCACATACATTCTTCAAGGCAAGCACCAAACCCACACATCCTCTACCACTTCTGAAACCACACTGCTCTTCCCCAATCTGATGCTCTGTACATGCCTTCACCCTCTCAATCAATACCCTCCCATATAATTTTCCAGGAATACTCAACAAACTTATACCTCTGTAATTTGAGCACTCACTCTTATCCCCTTTGCCTTTATACAATGGCACTATGCAAGCATTCCGCCAATCCTCAGGCACCTCACCATGATTCATACATATATTGAATAACCTTACCAACCTGTCAACAATACAGTCACCCCCTTTTTTAATAGATTCCACTGCAATACCATCCAAACCTGCTGCCTTGCCTGCTTTCATCTTCCACAAAGCTTTTACTACCTCTTCTCTGTTTACCAAATCATTTTCCCTAACCCTCTCACTTGGCGCACCACCTCGACCAAAAGAACCTATATCTGCCACTCTATCATCAAACACATTAAACAAACCTTCAAAATACTCACTCCATCTCCTTCTCACATCACCACTACTTGTTATCACCTCCCCCTTAGCCCCCTTCACTGAAGTTCCCATTTGCTCCCTTGTCTTACGCACTTTATTTACCTCCTTCCAGGACATCTTTTTATTCTCCCTAAAATCTAATGATACTCTCTCACCCCAACTCTCAGTTGCCCTCTTTTTCACATCTTGCACCTTTCTCTTGACCTCCTGCCTCTTTCTTTTACACATCGTCCACTCCCTTGCTATTTTTCCCTGCAAAAATCGTCCAAATGCCTCTCTTTTCTCTTTCACTAATAATCTTAATTCTTCATCCCACCACACACTACCCTTTCTAATCAACCCACCTCCCACACTTCTCATGCCACAAGCATCTTTTGCGGAAGCCATCACTGCTTCCCTAAATACATCCCATTCCTCCCCCACTCCTCTTACCAACTTTGTTCTCACCTTTTTCCATTCTGTACACAGTCTCTCCTGGTACTTCCTCACACAAGTCTCCTTCCCAAGCTCACTTACTCTCACCACCCTCTTCACCACAACATTTTCTCCTCTTTTCTGAAACCCATACAAATCTTCACCTTCGCCTCCACAATATAATGATCAGACATCCCTCCAGTTGCACCTCTCAGCACATTAACATCCAAAAGTCTCTCTTTCGCGCGCCGGTCAATTAACACGTAATCCAATAACGCTCTCTGGCCATCTCTCCTACTTACATACGTATACTTATGTATATATCGCTTTCTAAAATGGGAAACAGAAGAAGGGGTCACGCGGGGAGTGCTCATCCTCCTCGAAGGCTCAGATTGCGGTGTCTAAATGTGTGTGGATGTAACCAAGATGTGAAAAAAGAGAGATTGGTAGTATGTTTGAGGAATGGAACCTGGATGTTTTGGCTCTGAGTGAAACGAAGCTAAAGGGTAAAGGGGAAGAGTGGTTTGATAATGTCATGGGAGTAAAGTCAGTGGTTAGTGGGAGGACAAGAGCAAGGTAAGGAGTAGCACTGCTCCTGAAACAGGAGTTGTGGGAGTGTTTGATACAATGTAAGAAAGTAAATTCTAGATAGATATGGGTAAAACTGAAAGTTGATGGAGAGAGAAAGTTGATTATTGATTATTAAAAGTTGATTATTGGTGCATATGCACCTGGGCATGAGAAGAAATATCATGAGAGGCAAGTGTTTTGGGAGCAGCTGAATGAGTGTGTTAGTGGTTTTGATGCACTAGACCGGGTTATAGTGATGGGTGATTTGAATGCAAAGGTGAGTAATGTGGCAGTTGAGGGAATAATTGGTATACATGGGGTGTTCAGTGTTATAAATGGAAATGGTGAAGAGCTTGTAGATTTATATATGTATATATATACATATATATATATATATATATATATATATATATATATATATATATATATATATATATATATATATATATATATATATATATATATGTATATATATATATATATATATATATATATATATATATATATATATATATATATATATATATATATATATATATATATATATATATATATATATATATATATATATATATATATATATACATATATATATATATATATATATATATATATATATATATATATATATATATATATATATATATATATATATATATATATATATATATATATATATATATATATATATATATCGAGGATGTAAGGCATGTGTACGTGTAGGAAGAGAGGAAAGTGATTGGTTCTCAGTGAATGTAGTTTTGCGGCAGGGGTGTGTGATGTCTCCATGGTTGTTTAATTTGTTTATGGATGGGGTTGTTAGGGAGGTGAATGCAAGAGTTTTGGAAAGAGGGGCAAGTATGAAGTCTGTTGGGGATGAGAGAGCTTGGGAAGTGAGTCAGTTGTTGTTCGCTGATGATACAGCGCTGGTGGCTCATTCATGTGAGAAACTGCAGAAGCTGGTGACTGAGTTTGGTAAAGTGTGTGAAAGAAGAAAGTTAAGAGTAAATGTGAATAAGATCAAGGTTATTAGGTACAGTAGGGTTGAGGGTCAAGTCAATTGGAAGGTGAGTTTGAATGGAGAAAAACTGGAGGAAGTGAAGTGTTTTAGATATCTGGGAGTGGATCTGGCAGCGGATGGAACCATGGAAGCGGAAGTGGATCATAGGGTGGGGGAGGGGGCGAAAATTCTGTGAGCCTTGAAGGATGTGTGGAAGTCGAGAACATTATCTCGGAAAGCAAAAATGGGTATGTTTGAAGGAATAGTGGTTCTAACAATGTTGTATGGTTGCGAGGCGTGGGCTATGGATAGAGTTGTGCGCAGGAGGATGGATGTGCTGGAAATAAGATGTTTGAGGACAATGTGTGGTTTGAGGAGGTTTGATCGAGTAAGTAACGTAAGGGTAAGAGAGATGTGTGGAAATAAAAAGAGCGTGGTTGAGAGATCAGAAGAGGGTGTTTTGATATGGTTTGGGCACATGGAGAGAATGAGTGAGGAAAGATTGACCAAGAGGATATATGTGTCGGAGGTGGAGGGAACGAGGAGAAGAGGGAGACCAAATTGCAGGTGGAAAGATGGAGTGAAAAAGATTTTGTGTGATCGGGGCCTGAACATGCAGGAGGTGAAAGGAGGGCAAGGAATAGAGTGAATTGGAGCGATGTGGTATACCGGGGTTGACGTGCTGTCAGTGGATTGAATCAAGGCATGTGAAGCGTCTGGGGTAAACCATGGAAAGCTGTGTAGGTATGTATATTTGCGTGTGTGGACGTATGTATATACATGTGTATGGGGGTGGGTTGGGCCATTTCTTTCGTCTGTTTCCTTGCGCTACCTCTCAAACGCGGGAGACAGCGGCAAAAAAAAAAAATAAAAAAAAAAAAGATATACATATATATATATATATATATATATATATATATATATATATATATATATATATATATATATATATATATATATATATATATATATATATATATATATATATATATATATATATATATATATAAATATATATATATATATATATATATATATATATATATATATATATATATATATATATATATATATATATATATATATATATATATATATATAAATATATATATATATATATATATATATATATATATAAAACACTGTTTTAGATATCTGGGAGTGGATCTGGCAGCGGATGGAACCATAGAAGCGGAAGTGAATCATAGGGTGGGGGAGGGGGCGAAAATCCTGGGAGCCTTGAAGAATGTGTGGAAGTCGAGAACATTATCTCGGAAAACAAAAATGGGTATGTTTGAAGGAATAGTGGTTCCAACAATGTTGTATGGTTGCGAGGCGTGGGCTATGGATAGAGTTGTGCGCAGGAGGGTGGAAATGAGATGTTTGAGAACAATGTGTGGTGTGAGGTGGTTTGATCGAGTAAGTAATGTAAGGGTAAGAGAGATGTGTGGAAATAAAAAGAGCGTGGTTGAGAGAGCAGAAGAGGGTGTTTTGAAATGGTTTGGGCGCATGGAGAGAATGAGTGAGGTAAGATTGACCAAGAGGATATATATGTCGGAGGTGGAGGGAACGAGGAGAAGTGGGAGACCAAATTGGAGGTGGAAAGATGGAGTGAAAAAGATTTTGTGTGATCGGAGACTGAACATGCAGGAGGGTGAAAGGAGGGCAAGGAATAGAGTGAATTGGATCGATGTGGTATACCGGGTTGACGTGCTGTCAGTGGATTAAATCAAGGCATGTGAAGCGTCTGGAGTAAACCATGGAAAGTTGTGTGGGACCTGGATGTGGAAAGGGAGTTGTGGTTTCGGGCATTATTGCGTGGCAGCTAGAGACTGAGTGTGAACGAATGGGGCCTTTGTTGTCTTTTCCTAGTGCTACCTCGCACACATGAGGGGGGAGGGGGATGGTATTCCATGTGTGGCGAGGTGGCGATGGGAGTGAATGGGGGCAGACAGTGTGAATTGTGTCCATGGGTATACATGTATGTGTCTGTGTATGTATATATATGTGTACATTGAGATGTATAGGTATATATATTTGCGTGTGTGGACGTGTGTGTGTGTATACAGTGTGTATGGGGGTGGGTTGGGCCATTTCTTTCGTCAATTTCCTTGCGCTACCTCGCAAAAGCGGGAGACAGCGACAAGGCAAAATAAATAATAAATAATAAATAATATATATATATATATATATATATATATATATATATATATATATATATATATATATATAATTATGATAATTTGGTACTGTATAACTTAAAAAGAGGCTTGAATCTAAGGTAAACAAGATATTTTGGGGAAACACCCTGAGCACTATACGGTACAAGATATGTTGTTGCTGTTGTGTCTGCTATTACAGTGAAACTGGTTTTTGATGTTGCACGTGCCGTAATGGATATTAGATATCAAATCTTTTTCAAAACAAATTATATTTGATGCATTGCATTGTAGAATTTAGATGTCTAACATTAAATAATTCGGGGAAATATAAAACAGGAATTTTAAAACAATAATGTGACTGGTGATGACACAAGATTCAGGAAGGATGCATTTGGATGATGGTACAAGTTTGATTACGAGTGAATATATAAGATGAATGATCAGGTGAGCTACATATCACCAAATTTCAGTCTTAGATTACTGTAACATACAGACTTGATGTGAACTTTCAAGATAATATAATCATGCTATGAATATCCTATGTGCCTATGAATATATCCTCTGTAGGGTACTGAACACTATAAAATTCTGTGAATAAACAGCACTCACTACTTGCCTATGATTTCAGTATCAATTTATCAAAATAATTATCGAAACTCGAATGACTGTAAAAAGGGACAGAATCATATTACTGAAATCTATTTAGATGATCATAATTTTGCATTTACCTCTATACACTTTGCAAGATCAGTCATATTGAAACAAACATGAGAAGACTGAAAACTTTCCTTTGGATAGATCTTGCCTATGGTGATGTAATACAAAAAATCACTGTTAATTCAATTCAGTCAAAAACAAAGAACAGTTACCTGCATATCTTGTTTTAAGACTGTTGCAGACCATTTCATTTACTGTTGATCAGTTTACTCCCCATCGTTTACCATAAAGGTAGATAATTGAGTAAAGCCTTCAGTAAAACCAAGTCATGCCTATAGGCCCCTTGCAATTTAGTTTTCCTCATGTGCAGCAATCAGAATTTCAATTTTTGATAAGTTCGCAAGTACTAAAATACATCTCTTTTATTTCACTGCTGGGGATATCCTATCCCTGGGGATAGGGGGAACAAATACTTCCCAAGCCATTCCTCACGTGTCGTAGAAGGCGACTAAAGGGAACGGGAGCTGAGGGCTAGAAACCCTCCCCTCCTTGTAGTTTAACTTTCTAAGCGGGGAAAGAGAAGGAGTCATGCGCGGATTGCTCATCCCCCTCGAAGGCTCAGATTGGGGTGTCTAAATGTGAGTGGATGTAACCAAGATGAGAAAAAAAGGAGAGATAGGTAGTATGTTTGAGAAAAGGAACCTGGATGTCTTGGCTCTGAGTGAAACGAAGCTCAAGGGTAAAAGGGAAGAGTGGTTTGGGAATATTTCGGGAGTAATGTCAGGGGTTGATGAGAGGACAAGAGCAAGGGAAAGAGTACCACCGCTACTGAAACAGGAATTGTGGGAGTATGTGATAGAGTGTAAGAAAATAAATTCTAGATTGATATGGGTAAAACTGTAAGTGGATGAAGAGAGATGGGTGATTATTGTTGCCTAGGTACCTGGACATGAGAAGAAAGTTCATGAGAGGCAAGTGTTTTGGGAGTAGCTGAGTATGTTAGTAGTTCTGATAACGAGACTGGTTTATAGTGATGGGTGATTTGAAAGCAAAGGTGAGTAATGTGGCAGTTGAGGGAATATGTAAATGGGATGGTCAGTGTTGTAACTGGAAATGGTGAGGAGCTTGTAGACTTGTGTGCTGAAAAAGGAATTGTGATTGGGAGTACCAGGTTTAAAAAGTGAGATATACATAGGCATACGTATGTAAGTAGGAGAGATGGCCAGAGAGCGTTACTAGATTACATGTTAAATGATGGGAAATGAAAGAGAGACTTTTGGAAGTTAATGTGCTGAGAAGTGCAACTGAAGAGATGTCTGAACTTTATCTGGTGGAGGCGAAGGTGAAGATTTGTAGAGATTTTCAGGAAAGAATGTTGGGTAAAGAAAGCGGTGAGAGTAAGTGAGCTTGGGAGAGACCGAATGTAGAATGGAAAAAGGTGAGAGCAAAGGACATAAGAGGAGTGGGGGAGGAATTGAATGCATTTAGGGAAGCAGTGATGGCTTGGGCGAAAGATGCCTGTGGCGTGAGAAGCGTGGGAGGTGGGCAGATTAGAAAGAATAGTGAGTAGTGGGATGAAAAAGTAACACTATTAGTTAGACAGAAGAGAGAGGCATTTGGACAGGTTTTGCAAGGAAATAGTGCAAATGACTGGGAGATGTATAAAAGAAAGTGGAAGGAGTTCAAAAGAAAGATACAAGAGGTGAAAAAGAGGGCAAACGAGACTTGGGGTGAGAGAGTATCATTAAATTTTAGGGAAAATAAAAAGATGTTTTGGAAGGAGGTAAAGTGCGTAAGACAAAAGAACAAATAGGAACATCGATGAAGTGGGCTAATGGGGAGGTAATAACCAGTAGTGGTGATGTGAAAAGGAGATGGAGTGAGTATTTTAAAGGTTTGTTGAATGTGTTTGATGATAGAGTGGCAGATATAGGGTGTTTTGGACGAGGTGTGGAAGAAGTGAGAGGGTTCGGGAGAATGATTTGGCAAACAGAGAACAGGTAGTAAAAGCTTTACGGAAGATGAAATTGGCAGGGCAGCGGCTTTGGATAGTATTACTATGCAATTTATCAAAAAAGGGGGTGACTGTGTTGTTGACTGATTGGTAAGGATATTTAATGTATATATGACCCATGGTGAGGTGCCTGAGCATTGGCAGAATGCTTGCATGGTGCCATTGTATAAACGCAAAGGAGATAAAGATGTGCTCAAATTACAGAGGTATAAGTTTGCTGAGTATTCCTGGGAAATTATATGTGAGGCTATTGATTATGAGAGTGAAAGCACATACAGATCAACAGACTGGGGAAGAGCAATCTGGTTTCAGAGGTGGTAGAGGATGTGTGGATCAGGTGTTTGCTTTGAAGAATGTAAGTGAGAAATACTTAGAAAAACTATTGGATTTGTATGTAGCATTTATGGATCTGGAGAAGGCATATGGTAGAGTTGATAGAGATGCTCTGTGGAAGGTATTAAGAATATATGGTGGAGGAGGCAAGTTGCTAGAAGCAGTGAAAAGTTTTTATCGACGATGTAAGGCATGTGTACGAGTAGGAAGAGAGGAAAGTGATTTGTTCCCAGTGAACGTCGGCTTGTGGCAGGGGTGCGTGATGTCTCTATGGCTGTTTAATTTGTTTATGGACTGGATTGCTAGGGAGGTGATTGCAAGAGTTTTGGAGAGAGGGGCAAGCATGCACTATGTTGTGGATGAGAAGGCCTGGGAATTGAGTCAGTTGTTGTTCGGTGATGATACAGCACTGGTGGCTAATTCGGGTAAGAAACTGCAAAAGCTGGTGACTGAGTTAGGTAAAGTGTGTGAAAAAAGAGAATACAGTAAATGTGAATAAGAGCAAGGTTATTAGGTACAGTAGGATTGAGGGACAAGTCAACTGGGAGATAAGTTTGAATGGAGAAAAACTGGAGGAAGTTGAGTGTTTTAGCTATCTTGGAGTGGATTTGGAATCGGATAGTTCCATGGAAACGGAAGTGAATCACAGGTTGAGGAAGGGAGCGAAAGTTCTGGGAGAGTTTAAGAATGTGTGGAAGGCGAGAACATTATCTTGGAAAGCAAAAATGAGTTTTTGACGGAATAGTGGTACCAAAAATATTATGTGGTTGTGAGCCGTAGTCTATAGATGGAATTGTGCGGAGGAAGGTGGAAATGTTAGAAATGAGATGTTTGAGGACAATATGTGGTGTGAGGTGTTTTAATCGAGTAATTAATGAAAGAGTTAGAGAAATGAGTGGCAATAGATAGATTGTGGCTGAGGGAGAAGAAGAGGGTGTTTTCAAATGGTTTGTTCATATGGAGAGAATGAGTGAGGATATATAGACTAAGAATATATATGTGTCAGAGGTGGAGGGAACGAATAGAAGAAGGAGACCAAACTGGAGGTGGAAGGATGGAGTGACAAATATTTTGATCGGTCCAATCGTTCCAATCCACTCCATTCTTTGCACGCCTTTCACCCTCCTGCATGTTCAGGCCCCGATCACTTAAAATCTTCTTCACTCCATCTTTCCACCTCCAGTTTGGTCTCCCACTCCTCCTCTTTCCCTCCACCTCTGACACATATATCCTCTTTGTCAATCTTTCCTCACTCATTCTCTCCATGTCAACAAACCATTTCAAAGCAACCTCTTCTGCTTTCTCAACCACACTCTTTTATTTCCACACATCTCTCTTACCCTATTATTAGTTACTCGAGCAAACCATCTCACACCACATATTGTCCTCAAACATCTCATTTCCAGCACATCCATCCACCTGCGCACACCTCTATCCATAGCCCATGCCTCGCAACTATACAACATTATTGGAACCACTATTCCTTCAAACTTACCCATTTTTGCTTTCCGAGGTAATGTTTACGACTTCCACACATTCTTCAAGGCTCCCAGAATTTTCGCCCCCTCCCCCACCCTATGATTCACTTCCGCTTCCATGGTTCCATCCGCTGCCAAATCCACTCCCTGATATCTAAAACACTTAACTTTCTCAAGTTTTTCTTCATTCAAACTTACCTTACAATTGACTTGACCCTCAACCCTACTGTATCTAATAACCTTGCTCTTATTCACATTTACTCACATCTTTCTTCTTTCACACACTTTACCAAACTCAGTCACCAGCTCCTGCAGTTTCTCACATGAATCAACCACCAGCACTGATCATCAGCGAACAACAACTGACTCACTTCCCAAGCTCTCTCATCCACAACAGACTGCATACTTGTCCCCCTTTCCAAAACTCTTGCATTAACCTCCCTAACAACCCCATCCATAAACAAATTAAACAACTATGGAGACATCACACAACCCTGCCACAAACCTACATTTACTGAGAACCAATCACTTTCCTCTCTTCCTACACGTACACATGCCTTACATCCTCGATAAAGACTTTTCACTGCTTCTAACAACTTCCCTCCCACACCATATATTCTTAATACCTTCCACAGAGCATCTCTATGAACTCTATCATATCCTTTCTCCAGATCCATAAATGCTGCATACAAATCCATTTGCATTTCTAAGCATTTCTCACATATATTCTTCAAAGCAAACTCCTGATCCACACATCCTCTACCGTTTCTGATATCATCCTGCTCTTCCCTGCTCTGTACATGGCTTCACCCTCTCAATCAATACCCTCCTATATAAATTCCCAGGAATACTCATCAAGTTTATACCTCTGTAATTTAAACACTCACCTTTGTCCCCTTTGCCTTTGTACTATAGCACTATGCACGCATTCCGCCAATCCTCAGGCACCTCAACATGAATCATACATTCATTAAATAACCTTACCAACCAGTCAACAATACAGTCAATCCCTTTTTTAATAAATTCCACTGCAATACTATCCAAACCCACTGCCTTGTCGGCTTTCATCTTCCGCAAAGCTTTTACTACCTCTTCTCTGTTTAACAAATCGTTTTCCCTAACCCTCTCACTTTCCACACCAACTCGACCAAATCATCCTATATCTGCCACTCTATCATCAAACACATTCAATAAAACCTCATAATACTCACTGGATCTTCTTCTCACTTCACCACTATTTGTTATCACCTCCCCATTAGCCACCTTCACTGAAGTTGCCATTTGTTCCCTTTCTTATGCACTTTATTTACCTCCTTCCAAAACATCTTTTTATTCTTCGTAGACTTTAATGATACTCTCTCACCCCAACTCTCATTTGCACTCTTTTTCACCTCTTGCACCTTTCTCTTGACCTCCTACCCCTTTCCTTTATATATCTCCCACTCATTTGCCTTGTTTCCCTGAAAAAATAGTCCAAATGCCTCTCTTCTCTTTTACTAATAATCTTACTTCTTCATCCTACCACTCACTACCCTTTCTAATCTGCCCACCTCCCACGCTTCTTATACCACAAACATCTTTTGCGCAAGCCATCACTGCTTCTCTAAATACATCCCATTTCTCCCACACTCCCCTTACTTGCAATGTTCTCATCTTTTTCCATTTTGTACTCAGTCTTTCCTGGTACTTCCTCATACAAGTCTCCTTCCCCAGCTCACTTACTCTCTCCACTCTCTTCACCCCACCATTCTCTCTTCGTTTCTGAAAACCTCTACAAATCTTCACCTTCACCTCCACAAGATATTGATCAGACATCCCTCCAGTTGCACCTCTCAGCACATTAACATCCAGAAGTCTCTCTTTTGAGCGCGGATCGATTATCACGTAATCCAATAACGCTCTCTAGCCTCTCTCCTACTTACATACGTATATTTAAGTGTATCTCTCTTGTGAAACCAGGTATTCCCAATCACAAGTCCTTTTTTAGCACATAAATCTACAAGCTCTTCACCATTTCCATTTACAACACTGAACATATATATATATATATATATATATATATATATATATATATATATATATATATATATATATATATATATATATATATATATATATATATATATATATATATATATATATATATATATATATATATATATATATATATATATATATATATATATATATATATATATATATATATATATATATATATATATATATATATATATATATATATATATATATATATATATATATATATATATATATATATATATATTTTTTTTTTTTTTTTTTTATACCTCGTCGCTGTCTCCCGCGGTTGCGAGGTAGCGCAAGGAAACAGACGAAAGAAATGGCCCAACCCCCCCATACACATGTACATACACACGTCCACACACGCAAATATACATACCTACACAGCTTTCCATGGTTTACCCCGGACGCTTCACATGCCTTGATTCAATCCACTGACAGCACGTCAACCCCTGTATACCACATCGCTCCAATTCACTCTATTCCTTGCCCTCCTTTCACCCTCCTGCATGTTCAGGCCCCGATCACACAAAATCCTTTTCACTCCATCTTTCCACCTCCAATTTGGTCTCCCTCTTCTCCTCGTTCCCTCCACCTCCAACACATATATCCTCTTGGTCAATCTTTCCTCACGCATTCTCTCAATGTGCCCAAACCATTTCAAAACACCCTCTTCTGTATATATATATATATATATATATATATATATATATATATATATATATATATATATATATATATATATATATATATATATATATATATATATATATATATATATATATATATATATATATATATATATATATATATATATATATATATATATATATATATATATATATATATATATATATATATATATATATATATATATATATATATATATATATATATATATATATATATATATATATATATATATATATATATATATATATATATATATATATATATATATATATATATATATATATATATATATATATATATATATATATATATATATATATATATATATATATATATATATATATATATATATATATATATATATATATATATATATATATATATATATATATATATATATATATATATATATATATATATATATATATATATATATATATATATATATATATATATATATATATATATATATATATATATATATATATATATATATATATATATATATATATATATATATATATATATATATATATATATATATATATATATATATATATATATATATATATATATATATATATATATATATATATATATATATATATATATATATATATATATATATATATATATATATATATATATATATATATATATATATATATATATATATATATATATATATATATATATATATATATATATATATATATATTCTTTTTTTTTTCTTTCATTTTGCTTTGTCGCTGTCTCCCGCATTTGCGAGGTAGCGCAAGGAAACAGACCAAACAAATGGCCCAAACCACCCCCATACACATGTATATACATACACGTCCACACACGCAAATATACATACCTACACATCTTTCCATGGTTTACCCCAGACGCTTCACAAGCCCTGATTCTATCCATTCACAGCACGTCAACCCCGGTATACCACATCGATCCAATTCACTCTATTCCTTGCACTCCTTGCACCCTACTGCATGTTCAGGCCCCGATCACACAAAATCTTTTTCACGCCATCTTTCCACCTCCAATTTGATCTCCCACTACTCCTCGTTCCCTCCACCCCCACACATATATCCTCTTGGTCAATCTCTCCTCACTCATTCTCTCCATGTGCCCAAACCATTTCAAAACACCCTCTTCTGCTCTCTCAACCACACTCTTTTTATTTCCAAACATCTCTCTTTACCTTACATTAATTAACCGATAAAAACCACCTCACACCACACATTGTCCTCAGACATCTCATTTCCAGCACATCCATCCTCCTGCGCACAAATCTATCCATAGCCCACGCCTCGCAACCATACAACATTGTTGGAACCACTATTCCTTCAAACATACCCATTTTTGCTTTCCGAGATAATGTTCTTGACTTCCACACATTCTTCAAGGCTCCCAGGATTTTCGCCCCCTCCCCACCCTATGATCCACTTCCGCTTCCATGGTTCCATCCGCTGCCAGATCAACTCCCAGATATCTAAAACACTTTACTTCCTCCAGTTTTTCTCCATTCAAACGTACCTCCCAATTGACTTGACCCTCAACCCTACTGTACCTAATAACCTTGCTCTTATTCACATTTACTCTTAACTTTCTTTTTTCACACACTTTACCAAACTCAATCACCAGATTCTGCAGTTTCTCACATGAATCAGCCACCAGCGCTATATCATCAGCGAACAACAACTAACTCACTTCCCAAGCTCTCTCATCCACAACAGATTTCATACTTGCCCCTCTTTCCAAAACTCTTGCATTCACCTCCCTAACAACCCCATCCATAAACAACTTAAACAGCCATGGAGACATCACACACCCCTGCCGGAAACCTACATTCACTGAGAACCAATCACTTTCCTCTCTTCCTACACGTACACATGCCTTACATCCTCGATAAAAACTTTTCACTGCTTCTAACAACTTGCCTCCCACACCATATATTCTTAATACCCTCCACAGAGCATCTCTATCAACTCTATCATATGCCTTCTCCAGACCCATGAATGCTACCTACAAATCCATTTGCTTTGCTAAGTATTTCTCACATACATTCTTCAAAGCAAACAACTAATCCACACATCCTCTACCAGTTCTGAAACCACACCGCTCTTCCCCAATCTGATGCTCTGTACATGCCTTCACCTTCTCATTCAATACCCTCCCATATAACTTACCAGGAATACTCAACAAACTTATACCTCTGTAATTTGAGCACTCACTCTTATCCCCTTTGCCTTTGTACAATGGCACTATGCACGCATTCGCCAATCCTCAGGCACCGCACCATGAGTCATACATACATTAAATAACCTTACCAACCAGTCAACAATACAGTCATCCCCTTTTTTAATAAATTCCACTGCAATACCCTCCAAACCTGCTGCCTTGCCGGCTTTCATCTTCCGCAAAGCTTTTACTACCTCTTCTCTGTTTACCAAATCATTTTCCCTAACCCTCTCACTTTGCACACCACCCCGACCAAAACACCCTGTATCTGCCACTCTATCATCAAACACATTCAACAAACATTCAAAATACTCACTCCATCTCTTTTTCATATCACCACTACTTGTTATCACCTCCCCATTTGCGCCCTTCACTGAAGTTCCCATTTGCTCCCTTGTCTTACGCACTTTACTTACCTCCTTCCAGAACATCTTTTTATTTTCCCTAAAATTTAATGATACTCTCTCACCCAACTCTCATTTACCCTCTTTTTCACCTCTTGCACCTTTCTCTTAACCTCCTGTCTCTTTCTTTTATACATCTCCCACTCAATTGCATTTTTTTCCCTGCAAAAATCGTCCAAATGCCCCTCTCTTCTCTTTCAATAATAATCTTACATCTTCATCTTACCACTCAATACCCTTTCTAATCAACCCACCTCCCAATCTTCTCATGCCACAAGCATCTTTTGCGCAATCCATCACTGATTCCCTAAAGACATCCCATTCCTCGCCCAATCTCCTTACTTCCATTGTACTCACCTTTTCCATTCTGCACTCAGTCTCTCATAGTACTTCCTCACATAAGTCTCCTTCCCAAGCTCACTTACTCTCACCAACCTCTTCACCCAACATTCACTCTTCTTTTCTGAAAACCCATACAAATCTTCACCTTAGCCTCCACAAGATAATGATCAGACTTCCCTCCAGCAGCACCTCTCAGCACATTAACATCGAAGAGTCTCTCTTTCGCGCGCCTGTCAATTAACACGTAATCCAATAGCGCTCTCTGGCCATCTCTCTACTTACATACGTATACTTACGTATATCTCGCTTTTTAAACCAGGTATTCCCAATCACCAGTCGTTTTTCAGCACATAAATCTACAAGCTCTTCACCATTTCCATTTACAACACTGAACACCCCATGAATACCAATTATTCCCTCATCTGCCACATTACTCACCTTTGCATTCAAATCACCCATCACTATAACCCGGGTTCATGCATCAAAACCACTAACAAACTCATTCAATTGCTCCCAAAACACTTGCCTCTCATGATCTTTCTTCTCATGCCCAGGTGCATATGCACAAAAAATCACCCATCTCTCTTCATCAACTTTCAGTTTTACCCATATTAATTTTACCCATATTTACCCATATCAATCCTCCTCGAAGGATACATATATATATATATATATATATATATATATATATATATATATATATATATATATATATATATATATATATATATATATATATATATATATATATATATATATATATATATATATATATATATATATATATTTATATATATATTTTCTCCCTAGAATATATATATTTATCTATTCATTTTGCTTTATCGCTGTCTCCCGCGTTTGCGAATATATATATATATATATATATATATATATAATATATATATATATATATATATATATATATATATATATATATATATATATATATATATATATATATATATATATATATAAATATGTAAAGCAAGGGAAGGAGTAGAAGTACTCCTGAAACAGGAGTTGTGGGAGTATGTGATAGAATGTAAGAAAGGAAATTCTCGATTAATATGGGTAAAACTGAAAGTTGATGGAGAGAGATGGATGATTATTGGTGCATATGCACATGGGCATGAGAAGAAAGATCATGAGAGGCAAGTGTTTTGGGAGCAGCTGAATGAGTGTGTTAGTGGTTTTGATGCACAAGACCGGGTTATAGTGATGGGTGATTTGAATGCAAAGGTGAGTAATGTGGCCGATGAGGGAATAATTGGTATACATGGGGTGTTCAGTGTTGTAAATGGAAATGGTGAAGAGCTTGTACATTTATGTGCTGAAAAAGGACTGGTGATTGGGAATACCTGGTTTAAAAAGCGAGATATACATAAGTATACGTATGTAAGTAGGAGAGATGTCCAGAGAGCGTTATTGGATTACGTGTTAATTGACAGGCGCGAGACAGAGAGACTTTTGGATGTTAATGATCTGAGAGGTGCATTTGGAGGTATGTCTGATAATTATCTTGTTGAGGCTAAGGTGAAGATTTGTATGGGTTTTCAGAAAAGAAGAGTTAATGTCTGGGTGAGGAGGGTGGTGAGAGTAAGTCATCTTGGGAAGGAGGCTTGTGTGAGGAAGTACCAGGAGAGACTGAGTACAGAATGGAAAAAGGTGAGAACAATGGAAGTAAGGGGAGTGGGGGAGGAATGGGATGTATTTAAGGAATCATTGATGGATTGCGCAAAAGATGATTGTGGCATGAGAAGCGTGGGAGGTGGGTTGATTAGAAAGGGTAGTGAGTGGTGGGATGAAGAAGTAAGATTATTAGTGAAAGAGAAGTGAGAGACATTTGGACGATTTTTGCAGGGAAAAAATTGCAATTGAGTGGGAGATGTATAAAAGAAAGGGACAAGAGATCAAGAGAAAGGTGCAAGAGGTGAAAAAGAGAGCAAATGAGAGTTGGGGTGAGAGAGTATCATTAAATTTTAGGGAGAATAAAAAGATGTTCTGCAAGTTGGTAACTAAGTGCGTAAGACAAGGGAGCAAATGGGAACTTCAGTGAAGGGCGCTAATGGGGAGGTGATAACAAGTAGTGGTGATATGAGGAGATGGAGTGAGTATTTTGATGGTTTGTTGAATGTGTTTGATGATAGAGTGGCAGATATAGGGTGTTTTGGTCGAGGTGGTGTATAAAGTGAAAAGGTTAGGGAAAATAATTTGGTAAACAGAGAAGAGGTAGTAAAAGCTTTGAGGAAGATGAACGTCGGCAAGGTAGCAGGTTTGGATGGTATTGCAGTGGAATTTATTAAAAAAGGGGGTGACTTTATTGTTGACTGGTTGGTAAAGTTATTTAATGTATGTATGACTCATGGTGAGGTGCCTGAGGATTGGCGGAATGCGTGCATAGTGCCGTTGTATAAAGGCAAAGGGGATAAGAGTGAATGCTCAAATTGCAGAGGTATAGGTTTGTTGAGTATTCCTGGAAAATTATGTGGGAGGGTATTGAATGAGAGTGTGAAGGCATGTACAGAGCATCAGATTGGGGAAGAGCAGTGTGGTTTCAGAAGTGGTAGAGGATGTGTATATCAGGTGTTTGCTTTGAAGAATGTATGTGAGAAATACTTAGAAAAGCAGATGGATTTGTATATAGGATTTATGGATCTGGAGAAGACATATAATAGAGTTGATAAAGATGCTCTTTGGAGGGTATTAAGAATATATGGTGTGGGAGGCAAGTTGTTAGAAGCAGTGAAAAGTTTTTATCGAGGATGTAACGCATATGTACGTGTAGGAAGAGAGGAAAGTGATTGGTTCTCAGTGAATGTAGGTTTGCGGCAGGGGTGTGTGATGTCTCCATGGTTGTTTAATTTGTTTATGGATGGGGTTGTTAGGGAGGTGAATGCAAGAGTTTTGGGAAGAGGGGCAAGTATGAAGTCTGTTGTGGATGAGAGAGCTTGGGAAGTGAGTCAGTTGTTGTTCGCTGATGATACAGCGCTGGTGGCTGATTCATAAGAGAAACTGCAGAATCTGGTGACTGATTTTGGTAAAGTGTGTGAAAGAAGAAAGTTAAGAGTAAATGTGAATAAGAGCAAAGTTATTAGGTAAAGTAGGGTTCAGGATCAAGTCAAATGGGAGTTAAGTTTGAATTGAGAAAAACTATAGGAAGTAAAGTGTTTTAGATATCTGGGAGTGGATCTGGCATCGGATGGAACCTTGGAAGCAGAAGTGAATCATAGGGTGGGGGAGGGGGCGAAAATCCTGAGAGCCTTGAAGAATGTGTGGAAGTCGAGAACATTATCTCGGAAAGCAAAAATTGGTATGTTTGAATGAATAGTGGTTCCAACAATGTTGTATGGTTGCGAGGCTTGGGCTACGGATAGAGTTGTGCGCAGGAGGGTGGATGTGCTGGAAATGAGATATTTGAGGACAATATGTGGTGTGACGTTGTTTGAGCGAGTAAGTAATGTAAGGGTAAGAGAGATGTGTGGAATTAAAAAGAGCGTGGTTGAGAGAGCAGAAGAGGGTGTTTTGAAATGGTTTGGGCACATGGAGAGAATGAGTGAGGAAAGATTGACCAAGAGGATATATGTGTCGGAGGTGGAGGGAACGAGGAGAAGTGGGAGACCAAATTGGAGGTGGAAAGATGGAGTGAAAAACATTTTGAGTGATCGGGGCCTGAACATGCAGAAGGGTGAAAAGCGGACAAGAAATAGAGTGAATTGGATCGATGTGGTATAAAGGGGTTGACGTGCTGTCAGTGGATTGAATCAGGGCATGTGAAGCGTCTGGGTAAAACCATGGAAGCTTCATATGCCCTGATTCAATCCACTGACAGCACATCAACCCCGGTATACCACATCGATCCAATTCACTCTATTCCTTGCCATCCTTTCACCCTCCTGCATGTTCAGGCCCCGATTACTCAAAATCTTTTTCACTCCATTTTTCCACCTCAAATTTTGTATCCCATCCTCGTTCCCTCCACCTCCGACACATATATCCTCTTGGTCAATCTTTCCTCACTCATTCTCTCCACGTGACCAAACCACTTCAAAACACCCTCTTCTGCTCTCTCAACCACGCTAGTTTTATTTCCACGCATCTCTCTTACCCTTACATTACTTACTCGATCAAACCACCTCACACCACACATTGTCCTCAAACATCTCATTTCAAGCACATCCACTCTCCTGCGCACAACTCTATCCATAGCCCACGCCTCGCAACCATACAACATTGTTGGAACCACTATTCTTTCAAACATACCCATTTTTGCTTTCGGAGATAATGTTCTCGACTTCCAAACATTCTTCAAGGCTCCCAGGATTTTAGCCCCCTCCCCACCCTATGATCCACTTCCGCTTCCATGGTTCCATCCGGTGCCAGATCCACTCCCAGATATCTAAAACCCTTTACTTCCTACAGTTTTTCTCCATTCAAACTTACCTCCCAATTGACTTGACCCTTAACCCTACTGTACCTAATAACCTTGCTCTTATTCACATTTACACTTAACTTTCTTCTTTCACACACTTTACCAAACTCAGTCACCAGCTTCCGCAGTTTCTCACATGAATCAGCCACTAGCGCTGTATCATCAGCGAACAACAACTGACTCACTTCCCAAGCTCTCTCATCCACAACAGACTGCATACTTGCCCCTCTTTCCAAAACTCTTGCATTCACCTCCCTAACAACCCCATCCATAAACAAATTAAACAACCATGGAGACATCACACACCCCTGCCGGAAACCTACATTCACTGAGAACCAATCACTTTCCTCTCTTCCTACACGTACATATGCCTTACATCCTCGATAAAACTTTTCACTGCTTCTAACAACTTGCCTCCCACACCATATATTCTTAATACCTTCCACAGATCATCTCTATCAACTCTATCATATGCCTTCTCCAGATCCATAAATGCTACATACAAATCCATTTGTTTTTCTAAGTATTTCTCACGTACGTTCTTCAAAGCAAACACCTGATCCACACATTCTCTACCACATCTGAAATCACACTACTCTTCCCCAATCTGATGCTCTGTACATGCCTTCACCTTCTTAATCAATACCCTCCCATATATTTTACCACGAATTCTCGAGAAACTTATACCTCTGTAATTTGAACACTCACCCTTATCCCCTTTGCCTTTGTACAATGGCACTATATATATGTATATATATATATATATATATATATATATATATATATATATATATATATATATATATATATATATATATATATATATATATATATATATATATATATATATATATATATATATATATATATATATATATATATATATATATGTTCGTATGAGTCCACGGGGAAAATGACCACAATAAGTTCCCAAGTGCACTTTCGTGTAAAAATCACATCATCAGGGGAGACACAAGATACAAATGTACGTCAGTTGATATGCATCAAAGAGACGAAGCTAGGACGCCACGTGGTAAACATGTGATTGTCCAAAACATACAACGAGCGTATATAAACTTATCATTTTACATATTTTTTCAACAATAAAGATATCTAATTTGTATAGACCGTCACTGATATTAAGATTATAATTCTTTGTTTATTTAATAATTGAATATTCAATGACATTTCTCTTGGTAATAGAGTTAGAGTTAATAACTGAGATGGCATTACCCCAGTCAATACAATGATCATAGTTTTTAACGTGATTAAACAAGGCATTTGATTCTTCTCTCGTTCTTATACTATATTTATGTTGCTTAAGTCTAACAAAAAGATCTATACCAATCTGATCAGCATAGAATTTATCGCAATTTCCACAAGGCACTTTACAGATGCATCCAGGAGAATTTTCTTGTGCTTTCCTGATTAATATATTGTTTATAGTATTATTGTTGCTAAAGACAGAATTTACATTAAAGGATTCAAGCAACATGAGAAGTAAAGCAAAATTAATATTAAAAGGGAGAACTAAAAGATTCTTGATGTCAGTGGGAGGTTTGGGATCAAGTCTATAAATTATTTCTTTGCTAGCTTAAGGGATTTATCCGTGAAAGATCTGGTGTAATTTACTTAGATCCAATAGAATATATCTTCTCAAACTCATCATCAATAAATTATGGACTGAAAATACGTAATGCTCTAAGGAACATGGATTGAAATGATGATAGTTTAACTTTGTCATGTTGAGATAAGTAATGATGGGTATATGAGCATACATTGGTGGGTTTTCTGTATATGTTAAACTTAGACTTGTTTCCTTTCCAATGAATCATACAATCTAGAAATAGTAACATACCATTAGTTTCATTTTCTACAGTAACCATTTATCTAGAATGAGAAATCTTCTAAATGATGACGCAACATATTCTAATCTTATCAAAAATCCCTTGGAAGCAATTAAATCTCATTTCAATAAAAAAGTGAGGTTGTTGTTGAAAGGCAATAGTTCTCTTATCAAAAGTTTGTCATCTTTTTGTTTTTCATTGCCATATATGTATGGACTTATGAATACACATAAACAGAAATTTTCAGCAAGACCTATAGTGAGTTCAGTAGGCTCCATCACATATAAATTGTCAAAGTGGTTAGATTCTTTATTAAGCCCTTTAGTGGGTAAGGTATCAAATCTTAATATCATGAACAATGTAGATCTAGTCAACAAGATAAACAATATCAATGTTAATTTTGATTTAACACTAGTCAGCTTAGATTTTTCCTCACTTTTCACTAAATTTCCAGTTGATGACCTTTTAGAATATTTATTTGATGTCTTGGATGATATTCATTTACCTGTTTCAAGGTCTGTTTTCATTGAACTGATAAAAGTGTTTATAAAAGACTGTGTATTTCAATTCAATGATGATTATTATGCTCAAAAATTTGGTATGGCAATGGGTAACCCTCTTTCACCTGTACTAAGTAATATTTATATGGAATTTTTTGAAACAAAATTACTAATGGATATCTTTCCCTCTAATGCAATTTTGTTTAAGTTTGTAGATGATGTTCTTTGTGTTTGGCCAACAAATGAAAATTTACAAATATTTCTCCCCCTACTTGACAATTTAGTACCTTCCATCAAATTTACTGTAGAAAATGAAAACAATGGTATGTTACCATTTTTAGATTGCATGATTCATATGCAAGGATATAAGTTTAAGTTTAGCATATACAGAAAACCCACCAATGTATACTCATATATCCATTATTACTCATCTCAACATGACAAAGTTAAATTATCATCATTTGAATCTATATTCCTTAGGGCATTACATATCTGCAGTCCAGAGATTATTGATGATGAGTTTGAGAAGATATATTCTATTGGATCTAAGTTAAAATACCCCATATCTTTCATTGATAAATCCCTTAAGTTAGCAAAGAAAGTATTCTATAGGGTTAAGCCGAAACCTCCCATTGACACCAAGAATCTTTTAGTTCTCCCTTTTGATGATAATTTCATTTTACTTCCCAAGTTGCTGAAATACTTTAATGTAAATGTTGCCTTTAGCAACAATAATACTATAAAGAATATCTTAATCAGGAATTCACCAGAAAATTCTCTTGGATGTATCTATAAAGTGCCTTATGGAAATTGTGATAAATTTTTTTGTTGGTCAGACTGGTAAGGATCTTTCTGTTAGACTTAAGCAACATAAATATAGTATAAAAACGGGACAAAATTCAAATGCCTTGTTTAATCACGTTAAAAACTATGATCATTGTATTGGCTGGAGTAATGCCATCTCATTTATCAACTCTAACTCTATCACCAAGAGAAATATCATTGAATCTTTTATTATCAAATGCAAAAAGAATTATAATCTTAATATTAGTGATGGTCTATACAAATTTGATAACTTTATTGTTGATAAAATTCGTAAAATGAAAAGCTTATGAACGCTCGTTGTATGTTATGGACAATACATGTTCACCAAATGGCGTCCTAGCTTCGTCTCTTCGATGTATATCAACTGATTTATATTTCTCTCTTGTGTCTCCCGTGATGATATGATTATTACAGGAAAGTGCACTTGGGAACTTATCGTGTTTCATTTTCCCCGTGGACTCATAGGAATCTCTTGATCATGCGGAATATTGTGATCCTTTCCAATATATATATATATATATATATATATATATATATATATATATATATATATATATATATATATATATATATATATATATATATATATATATATATATATATATATATATATATATATATACATATATATATATATATATATATATATATATATATATATATATATATATATATATATATATATATATATATATATATATATATATATATATATATATATATATATATATGGGAAACAGAAGAAGGAGTCACGCGGGGAGTGCTCATCCTCCTCGAAGGCTCAGAGTGGGGTGCCTAAATGTGTGTGGATGTAACCAAGATGTGAAAAAAGGAGAGATAGGTAGTATGTTTGAGGAAAGGAACCTGGATGTTTTGGCTCTGAGTGAAACGAAGCTCAAGGGTAAAGGGGAAGAGTGGTTTGGGAATGTCTGGGGAGTAAAGTCAGGGGTTAGTGAGAAGACAAGAGCAAGGGAAGGAGTAGCAATACTCCTGAAACAGGAGTTGTGGGAGTATGTGATAGAGTGTAAGAAAGTAAATTCTCGATTAATATTGGTAAAACTGAAAGTTGATGGAGAGAGGTGGGTGATTATTGGTGCTTATGCACCTGGGCATGAGAAGAAAGATCAAGAGAGGCAAGTGTTTTGGGAGCAGCTGAATGAGTGTGTTAGTGGTTTTGATGCACGAGACCGGGTTATAGTGAAGGGTGATTTGAATGCAAAGGTGAGTAATGTGGCAGTTGAGGGAATAATTAGTATACATGGGGTGTTCAGTGTTGTAAATGGAAATGGTGAAGAGCTTGTAGATTTATGTGCTGAAAAAGGACTGATGATTGGGAATACCTGGTTTAAAAAGCGAGATATACATAAGTATACTTATGTAAGTAGGAGAGATGGCCAGAGAGCGTTATTGGATTACGTGTTAATTGACAGGCGTGCGAAAGAGAGACTTTTGGATGTTAATATGCTGGGAGGTGCAATTGGAGGGATGTCTGATCATTATCTTGTGGAGGCTAAGGTGAAGATTTGTATGGGTTTTCAGAAAAGAAGAGTGAATGTTGGGGTGAAGAGGGTGGTGAGAGTAAGTGAGCTTGAGAAGGAGACCTGTGTGAGGAAGTACCAGGAGAGACTGAGTACAGAATGGAAAAAGGTGAGAACAATGGAAGTAAGGGGAGTGGGGGAGGAATGGGATGTATTTAGGGAATCAGTGATGGATTGCGCAAAAGATGCTTGTGGCATGAGAAGAGTGGGAGGTGGGTTGATTAGAAAGGGTAGTGAGTGGTGGGATGAAGAAGTAAGAGTATTAGTGAAAGAGAAGAGAGAGGCATTTGGACGATTTTTGCAGGGAAAAAATGCAATTGAGTGGGAGATGTATAAAAGAAAGAGACAGGAGGTCAAGAGAAAGGTGCAAGAGGTGAAAAAAAGGGCAAATGAGAGTTGGGGTGAGAGAGTATCATTAAATTTTAGGGAGAATAAAAAGATGTTCTGGAAGGAGGTAAATAAAGTGCGTAAGACAAGGGAGCAAATGGGAACTTCAGTGAAGGGCGCAAATGGGGAGGTGATAACAAGTAGTGGTGATGTGAGAAGGAGATGGAGTGAGTATTTCGAAGGTTTGTTGAATGTGTTTGATGATAGAGTGGCAGATATAGGGTGTTTTGGTCGAGGTGGTGTGCAACGTGAGAGGGTTAGGGAAAATGATTTGGTAAACAGAGAAGAGGTAGTGAAAGCTTTGCGGAAGATGAAAGCCGGCAAGGCAGCAGGTTTGGATGGTATTGCAGTGGAATTTATTAAAAAAGGGGGTGACTGTATTGTTGACTGGTTGGTAAGGTTATTTAATGTATGTATGACTCATGGTGAGGTGCCTGAGGATTGGCGGAATGCGTGCATAGTGCCATTGTACAAAGGCAAAGGGGATAAGAGTGAGTGCTCAAATTACAGAGGTATAAGTTTGTTGAGTATTCCTGGTAAATTATATGGGAGGGTATTGATTGAGAGGGTGAAGGCATGTACAGAGCATCAGATTGGGGAAGAGCAGTGTGGTTTCAGAAGTGGTAGAGGATGTGTGGATCAGGTGTTTGCTTTGAAGAATGTATGTGAGAAATACTTAGAAAAGCAAATGGATTTGTATGTAGCATTTATGGATCTGGAGAAGGCATATGATAGAGTTGATAGAGATGCTCTGTGGAAGGTATTAAGAATATATGGTGTGGGAGGAAAGTTGTTAGAAGCAGTGAAAAGTTTTTATCGAGGATGTAAGGCATGTGTACGTGTAGGAAGAGAGGAAAGTGATTGGTTCTCAGTGAATGTAGGTTTGCGGCAGGGGTGTGTGATGTCTCCATGGTTGTTTAATTTGTTTATGGATGGGGTTGTTAGGGAGGTAAATGCAAGAGTTTTGGAAAGAGGGGCAAGTAAGAAGTCTGTTGGGGATGAGAGAGCTTGGGAAGTGAGTCAGTTGTTGTTCGCTGATGATACAGCGCTGGTGGCTGATTCATGTGAGAAACTGCAGAAGCTGGTGACTGAGTTTGGTAAAGTGTGTGGAAGAAGAAAGTTAAGAGTAAATGTGAATAAGAGCAAGGTTATTAGGTACAGTAGGGTTGAGGGTCAAGTCAATTGGGAGGTGAGTTTGAATGGAGAAAAACTGGAGGAAGTGAAGTGTTTTAGATATCTGGGAGTGGATCTGGCAGCGGATGGAACCATGGAAGCGGAAGTGGATCATAGGGTGGGGGAGGGGGCGAAAATTCTGGGGGCCTTGAAGAATGAGTGGAAGTCGAGAACATTATCTCGGAAAGCAAAAATGGGTATGTTTGAAGGAATAGTGGTTCCAACAATGTTGTATGGTTGCGAGGCGTGGGCTATGGATAGAGTTGTGCGCAGGAGGATGGATGTGCTGGAAATGAGATGTTTGAGGACAATGTGTGGTGTGAGGTGGTTTGATCGAGTGAGTAACGTAAGGGTAAGAGAGATGTGTGGAAATAAAAAGAGCGTGGTTGAGAGAGCAGAAGAGGGTGTTTTGAAGTGGTTTGGGCACATGGAGAGGATGAGTGAGGAAAGATTGACCAAGAGGATATATGTGTCGGAGGTGGAGGGAACAAGGAGAAGAGGGAGACCAAATTGGAGGTGGAAAGATGGAGTGAAAAAGATTTTGTGTGATCGGGGCCTGAACATGCAGGAGGGTGAAAGGAGGGCAAGGAATAGAGTGAATTGGAGCGATGTGGTATACCGGGGCTGACGTGCTGTCAGTGGATTGAATCAAGGCATGTGAAGCGTCTGGGGTAAACCATGGAAAGCTGTGTAGGTATGTATATTTGCGTGTGTGGACGTATGTATATACATGTGCATGGGGGGGGTTAGGACATTTCTTTCGTCTGTTTCCTTGCGCTACCTCGCAAACGCGGGAGACAGCGACAAAGTATAAAAAGAAAAAAAAAAATATATATATATATATATATATATATATATATATATATATATATATATATATATATATATATATATATATATATATATATATATATTATATATATATATATATATATATATATATATATATATATATATATATATATATATATATATATATATATATATATATATATATATATATATATATATATATATATATATATATATATATATATATATATATACATATATATATATATATATTTCTTTTTTTGCTTTGTCGCCGTCTCCCGCGTTTGCGAGGTAGCGCAACGAAATAGACGAAAGAAATGGCCCAACCCACCCCTATACACATGTATATACATACGTCCACACACGCAAATATACATACCTACACAGCTTTCCATGGTTTACCCAGACGCTTCACATGCACTGATTTAATTCACTGACAGCACGTCAACCCCGGTATACCACACCGATCCAATTCACTCTATTCCTTGCCCCCCTTTCATGTTCAGGCCCCGATCACACAAAATCTTTTTCACTCCATCTTTCCACCTCCAATTTCGTCTCCCACTTCTCGTTCCTTCCACCTCCGACACATATATCCTCTTGGTCAATCTTTCCTCACTCATTCTCTCCATGTGCCCAAACCATTTCAAAACACCCTCTCCTGCTCTCTCAACCACTCTCTTTCTATTTCCACACATCTCTCTTACCCTTACGTTACTTACTCGATCAAACCACCTCACACCACACATTGTCCTCAAACATCTCATTTCCAGCACATCCATCCTCCTGCGCACAACTCTATCCAAAGCCCACGCCTCGCAACCATACAACATTGTTGGAACCACTATTCCTACAAACATACCAATTTTTGCTTTCCGAGATAATGTTCTCGACTTCCACACATTCTTCAAGGCTCCCAGAACTTTCGCCCCCTCCCCCACCCTATGATCCACTTCCGCTTCCATGGTTCCATCCGCTGCCAGATCCACTCCCAGATATCTAAAACACTTCACTTCCTCCAGTTTTTCTCCATTCAAACTCACCTCCCAATTGACTTGACCCTCAACCCTACTGTACCTAATAACCTTGCTCTTATTCACATTTACTCTTAACTTTCTTCTTCACACACTTTACCAAACTCAGTCACCAGCTTCTGCAGTTTCTCACATGAATCAGCCACCAGCGCTGTATCATCAGCGAACAACAACTGACTCACTTCCCAAGCTCTCTCATCCCCAACAGACTTCATACTTGCCCCTCTTTCCAAAACTCTTGCATTCACCTCCCTAACAACCCCATCCATAAACAAATTAAACAACCATGGAGACATCACACACCCCTGCCGCAAACCTACATTCACTGAGAACCAATCACTTTCCTCTCTTCCTACACGTACACATGCCTTACATCCTCGATAAAAACTTTTCACTGCTTCTAACAACTTGCCTCCCACACGATATATTCTTAATACCTTCCACAGAGCATCTCTATCAACTCTATCATATGCCTTCTCCAGATCCATAAATGCTACATACAAATCCATTTGCTTTTCTAAGTATTTCTCACATACATTCTTCAAAGCAAACACCTGATCCACACATCCTCTACCACTTCTGAAACCACACTGCTCTTCCCCAATCTGATGCTCTGTACATGCCTTCACCCTCTCAATCAATACCCTCCCATATAATTTACCAGGAATACTCAACAAACTTATACCTCTGTAATTTGAGCACTCACTCTTATCCCCTTTGCCTTTGTACAATGGCACTGTGCACGCATTCCGCCAATATATATATATATATATATATATATATATATATATATATATATATATATATATATATATAATATATATATATATATATATATATATATATATATATATATATATATATATATATATATATATATATATATATATATATATATATATATATATATATATATATATATATATATATATATATATATATATATATATATATATGTATATAAACATATATATATATATATATATATATATATATATATATATATATATATATATATATATATATATATATATATATATATATATATATATTTTTTTTTTTTTTTTTTTCTTTTTTTTTTTTTTGTCCCTGTCTCCCGCGTTTGCGAGGTAGCGCAAGGAAACAGACGAAAGAAATGGCCCAACCCATCCCCATACACATGCCTTGATTCAATCCACTGACAGCACGTCAACCCCGGTATACCACATCGCTCCAATTCACTCTATTCTTTGCCCTCCTTTCACCCTCCTGCATGTTCAGGCCCCGATCACACAAAATCTTTTTCACTACATCTTTCCACCTCAAATTTGGTCTCCTCTTCTCCTTGTTCCCTCCACCTCCGACACATATATCCTCTTGGTCAATCTTTCCTCACTCATTCTCTCCATGTGCCTAAACCATTTCAAAACACCCTCTTCTGCTCTCTCAACCACTCTCTTTTTATTTCCACACATCTCTCTTACCCTTACGCTATTTACTCGATCAAACCCCGTCACACAACACATTGTCCTCAAACATCTCATTTCCAGCACATCCATCCTCCTGCGCACAACTCTATCCATAGCCCACGCCTCGCAACCATACAACATTGTTGGAACCAGTATTCCTTCAAACATAACCATTTTTGCTTTCCGAGATAATGTTCTCGACTTCCACATATTCTTCAAGGCTCCCAGAATTTTCGCCCCCTCCCCCACCCTATGATCCACTTCCGCTTCCATGGTTCCTTCCGCTGCCAGATCCACTCCCAGATATCTAAAACACTTCACTTCCTCCAGTTTTTCTCAATTCAAACTTACCTCCCAATTGAATTGACCCTCAACCCTACTGTACCTAATAACCTTGCTCTTATTCACATTTACTCTTAACTTTCTTCTTTCACAGACTTTACCAAACTCAGTCACCAGCTTCTGCAGTTTCTCACATGAATCAGCCACTAGCGCTGTATCATCAGCGAACAACAACTGACTCACTTCCCAAGCTCTCTCATCCCCAACAGACTTCATACTTGCCCCTCTTTCCAAAACTCTTGCATTCACCTCCCTAACAACCCCATCCATAAACAAATTAAACAACCATGGAGACATCACACACCCCTGCCGCAAATCTACATTCACTGAGAACTAATCACTTTCCTCTCCTCCTACACGTACATATGCCTTACATCCTCGATAAAAACTTTTCACTGCTTCTAACAACTTGCCTCCCACACCATATATTCTTAATACCTTCCACAGAGCATCTCTATCAACTCTATCATATGCCTTCTCCAGATCCATAAATGCTACATACAAATCCATTTGCTTTTCTAAGTATTTCTCACATACATTCTTCAAAGCAAACACCTGATCCACACATCCTCTACCACTTCTGAAACCACACTGCTCTTCCCCAATCTGATGCTCTGTACATGCCTTCACCCTCTCAATCAATACCCTCCCATATAATTTACCAGGAATACTCAACAAACTTATACCTCTGTAATTTGAGCACTCACTCTTATCCCCTTTGCCTTTTTACAATGGCACTGTGCACGCATTCCGCCAATATATATATATATATATATATATATATATATATATATATATATATATATATATATATATATATATATATATATATATATATATATATATATATTTTTTTTTTTATTTTTTTTTTTTTGTCCCTGTCTCCCGCGTTTGCGAGGTAGCGCAAGGAAACAGACGAAAGAAATGGCCCAACCCATCCCCATACACATGCCTTGATTCAATCCACTGACAGCACGTCAACCCCGGTTTACCACATCGCTCCAATTCACTCTATTCTTTGCCCTCCTTTCACTCCTCCTGCATGTTCAGGCCCCGATCACACAAAATCTTTTTCACTACATCTTTCCACCTCAAATTTGGTCTCCTCTTCTCCTTGTTCCCTCCAGCTCCGACACATATATCCTCTTGGTCAATCTTTCCTCACTCATTCTCTCCATGTGCCCAAACCATTTCAAAACACCCTCTTCTGCTCTTTCAACCACTCTCTTTTTATTTCCACACATCTCTCTTTCCCTTACGTTATTTACTCGATCAAACCACCTCACACAACACATTGTCCTCAAACATCTCATTTCCAGCACATCCATCCTCCTGCGCACAACTCTATCCATAGTCCACGCCTCGCAACCATACAACATTGTTGGAACCAGTATTCCTTCAAACATAACCATTTTTGCTTTCCGAGATAATGTTCTCGACTTCCACACATTCTTCAAGGCTCCCAGAATTTTCGCCCCCTCCCCCACCCTATGATTCCCTTCCGCTTCCATGGTTCCATCCGCTGCCAGATCCACTCCCAGATAACTAAAACACTTCACTTCCTCCAGTTTTTCTCCATTCAAACTCACCTCCCAATTAACTTGACCCTCATTCCTACTGTACCTACTAACCTTGCTCTTATTCACATTTACTCTTAAATTTCTTCTTTCACAGACTTTACCAAACTCAGTCACCAGCTTCTGCAGTTTCTCACATGAATCAGCCACCAGCGCTGTATCATCAGCGAACAACAACTGACTCACTTCCCAAGCTCTCTCATCCCCAACAGACTTTATACTTGCCCCTCTTTCCAAAACTCTTGCATTCACCTCCCTAACAGCCCCATCCATAACTATATATATATATATATATATATATATATATATATATATATATATATATATATATATATATATATATATATATATATATATATATATATATATATATATATATATATATATATATATATATATATATATATATATATATATATATATATATTTATATATATTTATATATATATATATATTTATATATATATATAAATATATATATATATATATATATATATATATATATATATATATATATATATATATAAGTTATGGATGGGGCTGTTAGGGAGGTGAATGCAAGAGTTTTGGAAAGAGGGGCAAGTATGAAGTCTGTTGTTGATGAGAGAGCTTGGGAAGTGAGTCAGTTGTTGTTCGCTGATGATACAGCGCTGGTGGCTGATTCATGTGAGAAACTGCAGAAGCTGGTGACTGAGTTTGGTAAAGTGTGTGGAAGAAGAAAGTTAAGAGTAAATGTGAATAAGAGCAAGGTTATAAGGTACAGTAGGGTTGAGGGTAAAGTCAATTGGGAGGTGAGTTTGAATGGAGAAAAACTGGAGGAAGTGAAGTGTTTTAGATATCTGGGAGTGGATCTGGCAGCGGATGGAACCATGGAAGCGGAGGTGAATCATAGGGTGGGGGAGGGGGCGAAAATTCTGGGGGCCTTGAAGAATGTGTGGAAGTCGAGAACATTATCTCGGAAAGCAAAAATTGGTATGTTTGAAGGAATAGTGGTTCCAACAATGTTGTATGGTTGCGAGGCGTGGGCTTTGGATAGAGTTGTGCGCAGGAGGATGGATGTCCTGGAAATGAGATGTTTGAGGACAATGTGTGGTGTGAGGTGGTTTGATCGAGTGAGTAACGTAAGGGTAAGAGAGATGTGTGGAAATAAAAAGAGCGTGGTTGAGAGAGCAGAAGAGGGTGTTTTGAAGTGGTTTGGGCACATGGAGAGAATGAGTGAGGAAAGATTGACCAAGAGGATATATGTGTCGGAGGTGGAAGGAACGAGCAGAAGAGGGAGACCAAATTGGAGGTGGAAAGATGGAGTGAAAAAGATCTTGTGTGATCGGCGCCTGAACATGCAGGAGGGTGAAAGGAGGGCAAGGAATAGAGTGAATTGAGCGATGTGGTATACCGGGGTTGACGTGCTGTCAGTGGATTGAATCAAGGCATGTGAAGCGTCTGGGGTAAACCATGTAAAGCTGTGTAGGTATGTATATTTGCGTGTGTGGACGTATATATATACATGTGTATGGGGGGGGGGGGGTTGGGCCATTTCTTTTTTCTGTTTGCTTGCGCTACCTCGCAAACGCGGGAAACAGCGAAAAAGTATAATAAAATATAAAAAATATATATATATGCATATATATATATATATATATATATATATATATATATATATATATATATATATATATATATATATATATATATATATATATATATATATATATATATATATATACATATATATATATATATATTTATATATACATATATATATATATATATATATATATATATATATATATATATATATATATATATATATATATATATATATATATATATATATATATATATATATATATTTTTTTTTTTTTTTTTTTTTATACTTTGTCGCTGTCTCCCGCGTCTGCGAGGTAGCGCAAGGAAACAGACGAAAGAAAATGGCCCAACCCCCCCCCCCCCATACACATGTACATACACACGTCCACACACGCAAATATACATACCTACACAGCTTTCCATGGTTTACCCCAGACGCTTCACATGCCTTGCTTCAATCCACTGACAGCACGTCAACCCCTGTATACCACATGACTCCAATTCACTCTATTCTTGCCCTCCTTTCACCCTCCTGCATGTTCAGGCCCCGATCACACAAAATCTTTTTCACTCCATCTTTCCACCTCCAATTTGGTCTCCCTCTTCTCCTCGTTCCCTCCACCTCCGACACATATATCCTCTTGGTCAATCTCTCCTCACTCATTCTCTCCATGTGCCCAAACCATTTCAAAACACCCTCTTCTGCTCTCTCAACCACGCTCTTTTTATTTCCACACATCTCTCTTACCCTTACGTTACTTACTCGATCAAACCACCTCACACCACACATTGTCCTCAAACATCTCATTTCCAGCACATCCATCCTCCTGCGCACATCTCTATCCATAGCCCACGCCTCGCAACCATACAACATTGTTGGAACCACTATTCCCTTAAACATACCCATTTTTGCTTTCCGAGATAATGTTCTCGACTTCCACACATTTTTCAAGGCTCCCAAAATTTTCGCCCCCTCCCCCACCCTATGATCCACTTCCGCTTCCATGGTTCCATCCGCTGACAGATCCACTCCCAGATATCTAAAACACTTCACTTCCTCCAGTTTTTCTCCATTCAAACTCACCTCCCAATTGACTTGACCCTCACCCCTACTGTACCTAATAACCTTGCTCTTATTCACATTTACTCTCAACTTTCTTCTTCCACACACTTTACCAAACTCAGTCACCAGCTTCTGCAGTTTCTCACATGAATCAGCCACCAGCGCTGTATCATCAGCGAACAACAACTGACTCACTTCCCAAGCTCTCTCATCCCCAACAGACTTCATACTTGCCCCTCTTTCCAGGACTCTTGCATTTACCTCCCTTACAACCCCATCCATAAACAAATTAAACAACCATGTAGACATCACACACCCCTGCCGCAAACCTACATTCACTGAGAACCAATCACTTTCCTCTCTTCCTACACGTACACATGCCTTACATCCTCGATAAAAACTTTTCACTGCTTCTAACAACTTGCCTCCCACACCATATATTCTTAATACCTTCCACAGAGCATCTCTATCAACTCTATCATATGCCTTCTCCAGATCCATAAATGCTACATACAAATCCATTTGCTTTTCTAAGTATTTCTCACATACATTCTTCAAAGCAAACACCTGATCCACACATCCTCTACCACTTCTGAAACCGCACTGCTCTTCCCCAATCTGATGCTCTGTACATGCCTTCACCCTCTCAATCAATACCCTCCCATATAATTTACCAGGAATACTCAACAAACTTATACCTCTGTAATTTGAGCACTCACTCTTATCCCCTTTGCCTTTGTACAATGGCACTATGCACGCATTCCGCCAATCCTCAGGCACCTCACCATGAGTCATACATACATTAAATAACCTTACCAACCAGTCAACAATACAGTCACCCCCTTTCTTAATAAATTCCACTGCAATACCATCCAAACCTGCTGCCTTGCCGGCTTTCATGTGTTTATGTGTAGGAAGAGAGGAAAGTAATTGGTTCTCAGTGAATGTAGGTTTGCGGCAGGGGTGTGTGATGTCTCCATGGTTGTTTAATTTGTTTATGGATGGGGTTGTTAGGGAGGTGAATGCAAGAGTTTTGGAAAGAGGGGCAAGTATGAAGTCTGTTGGGGATGAGAGAGCTTGGGAAGTGAGTCAGTTGTTGTTCGCTGATGATACAGCGCTGTTGGCTGATTCATGTGAGAAACTGCAGAAGCTGGTGACTGAGTTTGGTAAAGTGTGTGAAAGAAGAAAGTTAAGAGTAAATGTGAATAAGAGCAAGGTTATTAGGTACAGTAGGGTTGTGGGTCAAGTCAATTGGGAGGTGAGTTTGAATGGAGAAAAACTGGAGGAAGTGAAGTGTTTTAGATATATGTGAGTGGATCTGGCAGCGGATGGAAATATGGAAGCGGAGGTGGATCATAGGGTGGGGGAGGGGAGCGAAAATTCTGGGAACCTTGAAGAATGTGTGGAAGTCGAGAACATTATCTCGGAAAGCAAAAATGGGTATGTTTGAAGGAATTGTGGTTCCAACAATGTTGTATGGTTGCGAGGCGTGGACTATGGATAGAGTTGTGCGCAGGAGGATGGATGTGCTGGAAATGAGATGTTTGAGGACAATGTGTGGTGTGAGGTGGTTTGATCGAGTAAGTAACGTAAGGGTAAGAGAGATGTGTGGAAATAAAAAGAGCGTGGTTGAGAGAGCAGAAGAGGGTGTTTTGAAATGGTTTGGTCACATGGAGAGAATGAGTGAGGAAAGATTGACCAAGAGGATATATGTGTCGGAGGTGGATGGAACGAGGAGAAGAGGGAGATCAAATTGGAGGTGGAAAGATGTAGTGAAAAAGATTTTGTGTGATCGGGGCCTGAACATGCAGGAGGGTGGAAGGAGGGCAAGGAATAGAGTTAATTGGAGCGATGTGGTATACCGGGGTTGACGTGCTGTCAGTGGATTGAATCAAGGCATGTGAATCGTCTGTGGTAAACCATGGAAAGCTGTGTAGGTATGTATATTTGCGTGTGTGGACTTATGTATATACATGTGTATGGGGGTGGGTTGAGCCATTTCTTTCGTCTGTTTCCTTGCGCTACCTCGCAAACGCGGGAGACAGCGACAAAGCAAAAAAAAAAAAAAAAAAAAATATATATATATATATATATATATATATATATATATATATATATATATATATATATATATATATATATATATATATATATATATATTAAAGAGCGAATCATTGTGCTACCCCGCATAGTCACTATGGTACAGCCTTTAAACCTTTTTGTCAGTGGGTGAGCTAGGTTTGACATAAAATTCTTAAAGAGATGTTTTTGATAAACGAGCATAAATTAGTTTTACCGAATTCATTTATCATACATTATCCCTACAATTTCTTTTGATCATTTCAGTCTCATACTCTACGCTGGAAAGACTTATACTAGTAAATCATTATTACTAATCGTGAATCGATTAGCATCACAGTTCCTTACTAACAACAGAAGCCACAGAAGCGTTTAGGGGTTGGCCCTACTTAGTTAAAACACTTTGCTGATCTGGGTACTTCTAAGTCTTACTCATCTATCGAGTTATATAGCCCCGTATTGATCCAGTTAACGTGAAGCTTATAACTCCGATACTTTACATCTATTCTAAATCCAATCTATTTCCGAAACAACCAAATATCAAGAAACACTCTTAGTATTTCAGTACCACTAGATTATTGTAAACCCTTTTGATACTATTATCTTCATAATTTCTTAGCTGTTCTCTTTTGGGGACCTTCACTTATGAATAGATGATAATGATCATCTCTGATACAAAAGGCCCAGCTGCCTAGGTCTAATTTTTCTTATTAAATTTTCATATTGTGTTTCAATTTCACTAATGATGTTTTTAACCTAAAGATTTTAAACTCGTCTATCTAAACATGCTATAGATTTTGTGATTTAGAAAATCATTTTTCTTATAACCTATTTCGAAAACGCTAACTTAAACATGTTGCCGTTTATAATAAACCTACATGCACGAAAAAAAAATTCAACGTAAGTGAAATGTCTACCTGCACAGCTTTGTTTTATTTCTAGGTACGCGTTCAGTCTACCTACTATGTTATGTTAGTTATCTCCCCCATTTACCAATAAATTATTATAATTATCCATTATATCTAATTCAGTTTTCTTTGAGAAATTGTATAGAAACTGGAGGAAGTCCTAGGTCAAGCTCTTTCTCAGGAATGGCCATAGAGGAAGGATGTGATACAAAGCAGTTGGTAAATGTATAATGTAATCTGTACACATCTCAATCATTTCAAACCCTTAAGTTATATAACTGAGGCCAGCGAATTTGCTAGTGATGTTAAGAAAAGTGATATTGAGAGAGATCTGTGTATCAAGAAATAATGGCATTATTTATGATACGATAGAACCATGTTTATTTTGCTGTTATAAATATTTTTTTTTATAGATTTTAATGTGTTAGGTATTTGACCTACTTGAGAAGAAGGGAAAATTAGATACTATTACGGCCGTCAGTTCTCCAATGTTAGCCAGATAGTAAGGGAATTTGTGTCTAGCCCAAACCTCTCTGTTAACAGAAGCTGTTATTTCAGAGTTATCTGTCCTAATGGGCCTATGGGCTGATTATGCACCCTTTGATGTGTAAGGGGTGGAGGCAGAACGTAACATGGGAGCCTGTCCGGGACCTTGAACTGTGTAACCTGCTGTCTGTGATTATAAACTGTGAAGCCTACTGTCAGGGAGCTGAATATGTGGAGGCCTGCTGTCCAAGATATGAAAATGTGAGGACACAGTCCAGGGAACTAAAACTGTGAAACCAAGGGCATGTAATTCAAGATGGCCGAAGTATTATGGGCTAGTACTCTAGGGTGTTCCCTTAAAATATATGGAAATTTCTCTAAACAAGTAAGTGTTTGTACTTGTAAATGCAGATTGTTTAAACTTGGCAGATAACGTTAAGAAGTTTATTGAAACCCTGGATATACATTTTCTGTACCAGTGAAATAAAGATGAACTGAACCAGGTGGCAGTTGATTATGGAATTTGTCTGCAGACACATGTCAAAAGTGACATACAGAGAGAATCAATTGACCAGTTGATGTCCTTGTCAGTATTGAAGGAACCTCAAGATGTTAATGATAGTGAAAACGTTGTAGTAGAGAGATTAAGATCAGAATTTAAGCTTAAGAAATTACAAATAGAGGTAGAAAAAGAGAGAATCAAGGCTGATAAAGAAGTAGAACTTAAAGAATTAGACATTAAAGGTACAAGGAGAAAATTTGGAGATAAAGATGGTAAAGTAGGTCAGTTACCTGAGTTTATAGAAAAAGAAGCTGAGGACTTCTTTATTCAGTTTGAAAAGCTTGCAAGTATTAAAGAATAGGATGAAATTGACTGGGCTATTTTGGTGCAGCGTAAATTTAAGGGTAAGGCAAGAGAGGCATATGCATATCTTAGTTTAATGGAATCAGTAGACTATAAGGCTGTTAAGGAAGCAGTATTGAAAACTGTGGAATTGGACGCAGATGCATACTGGAGAAGGTTTAGGGACGTCGAGAAAATTAGCGGACAAACTCACCTGGAGATGGCTAGAGAATATGGAATGACATTTGATAGATGGTGTAAATCAGAAAAAGTAGAAACAATGGAGGACCAGAGGTAACTAATCCTGTTGAAACAGTTCAAAAGTGGCTTACAACCTGTGAAATATACTATGAAATATGCAAGAGTAGAGTGGAAAATGTGACGGAAGCAGCCAAAATGGCTGACCAGTTTGAATTAGCTATCAAATATTGCAAAAAATAGCATGTAAACAATGAATGATAAGACAGAGTAATAGACAGAATTATGACAAACCTTATAAACATCCACGCTATTCAAATGTTCAAAAGCCTAGTCATCATTATTTTGTGGAAGGTTCACATAACTATGAGCCACAAAACAATGTAGGAAATAGATTCCAAAGACATACACAATACAGGTATTCAAGACCTCAGTTTAGACATAACCCTTCTGTTAGTAGACAGGAGAGACCACCAATGAAATATTTGGGATGTGGAGAATTTGGTCATGGTAAATATCAGTGTCAAAAATCACCAAAGACTATAGGATTGAATGTTGCTTGGGAACATGAACATGATATTAATGGAGTAAGAAGTAATGAGTATCTTGTAAGTCAAAATGTGCAATCTATGAACCATGTATTACTAAAGGAAAGGTTGGAATTAAAGGTAGTTCTAAGAAGTCTTACTCTAGGAAAAAAATAAATGTAAAAGGGCTATGGTTAGGCAAGCCTATCCCATTACATCATATAAATCTCAAGAGTGGATTAGTGAGTGACCGTGTAAAGGCTGGGATATGTGAGCAATTTCCTATGCCAGGAGTACACATGCTACTGGGTAATGATTTGACTGACAAATTATTCCCAGAGCCTATTTTTGAGCAGTAATCCATTTGATGTAGATACCATTGTAAAGGTGAACCACATAACAGATAAAACTGTACAGAATCAGACCGATAGTAATGTACAGTGTAGTGAAATTGTTTATTCAGCTTGTGTTGTGACCAGATCAATGTTAAAGAGAAAAGTTGATTATGATTTAAGTGAATCCTTTAATGAAGAGTATGTAACTAGAAATAATACAATAGAAATTGGATATGAGAAGGGTACCGTGGAATTAAAAATTGATGTATTTCCAGATTTTGTTGTGGACAAGTTAGAGTTGACAAAGTTACAGGAGGGTAATGAGAGTTTGAAAGAATGCTGGATTGAAGCTCCAAGAAATGGGAAGAAGAGGGATGTGCCAATTGGATTTTATGTACAAAATGGTGTGTTAATGAGAAAATGGAGGCCTGCTTATGTTCCAGCATCTGATTATTATGAGGTCAAAAAGCAAACTCTAGTTCCAAAGAATTATAGGGTACATGTAATCGCTCTGTCTCATGCTTCCTGTTTGTCAGAAGATTTGGGAGTTAGGAGGACAAATGATAGAATATTAACTCATTTTTATTGGCCAAATATGAAGGAAGATGTGTCCCAGTATTGTAAGACTTGTGAAATATGTCAGAGAGTAGATAAACCCAACCAGACTATACAGCCTATACATTGCAGCCAATTTCTGTTTCTTGTAAACCTTTTAGCAAAATTGTAATTGATTGTGTAGGTCCTCTACCTAAATCACATAAAGCATTCAGTATCTATTAACAATACTGTGTGCATCTACCATATATCCAGAAGCATCCATTCTAAAACATTGTAAGAGAGTTAGTGAAATATTTCTCTTGGGTAGGTATGCTTAAAATCATACACTCAGACCAGAGAAATAGTTTCACTTCAGGAATGTTTGGGAAATTATTAAAGTGGTTACATATAACACATAAGATATCGAGTGCTCATCACTCACAGAGCCAAGTTGTGGAGAGATTCCATCAGACTTTGAAAAATACTTTGAGAATGTATTGTAAGGAACTGTCGGTAGACTGGAATGAGGGTCTGCCTTTAGCATTGTTTGCCATTAGAGATTCAGTACACGAGTCTACAGGTTTTAGTCCATTTGAGTTAGTGTATGGACATGAAATATGAGGTCCACTGAGTATGTTGAAAGAGAAATGGTTAGGAAAAAGTGATTCTCCTGGATTATTGAGGTATGTATCAGATTTTTAAAGCAGATTGTGTAGAGCTAGAGAGATTGCTGGAGGAAATTCGAAAGGGTGTCAAGAAGATATGAAGGTATGGTATGACAAAATATCTAGAAGCAGTGAGTTCAAACCAGGTGATCGAGTGTTGGTATTATTGCCTAAGACAGGAAGTCCTCTGAGAGGAAGGTTTTATGGTTCCTGGGTTATTGAGAAAAGAGTGGATGATTTGAACTATATTGTGAATACTCCAGAAAGACGCAAGCCAAGCCAATTGTGTCACATAAACATGATAAAACATTATCATGATAGAAATTCTGCAAAGGATGATGAGGTTACAAATGTGTCATGCTCATGTGTTGTCTGGTGATGCAAAGGATGTGAATGGAAGTGAGAATGTAAAGTTGGAGAGATGTGGAAGACAAATTGTTAAAGAATTCAAATGTGTTAGACGATTTGAAAAAGAAGCTTGATCATTTAGAAACTAAGAGAAGAGATGAGATCATACAAATAGATTAATTTAGGTGTTTGTTTTCTGATGTTTTAAGGAGAATTGATGTATTACTGCATGACGTCGAAATTGACGATACAACACCTATCAAGCAGCACCCTTATAGAGTGAATCCTAAAATGAGAGAGATAATGAGAGAAGAAGTACAGTATATGCTCGACAATGATCTGATAGAAAGATGTAACAGTCCTTGGAGTTCATCTTGTGTGCAAATAACTAAACCTGACAGTATTTCCAAGAGATTTTGCACTGATTTCAGGAAGGTAAATGAAATAAGTAAAGGTGACTCGTATCCTCTTCCAAGAGTAGATGCCTGTATTGATCAGATAAAAGATGCTAAATTTGTAACTAAGTTATATTTATTGAAAGGGTATTGGGAAGTACCTTTGAAAGAAAGAGCAAAAGAAATCTCTGCATTTGTAACTATGGACGGTTTGTATCTGTATAAAGTGATGCCCTTTGGTATGAAAAACAGTTGTAGCACTTTCCAAAGAGTAGTAAATCAAGTATTGTGTGATGTTAAAGATTGTTTTTTATATATGGATGATACAGTGGTGTATTTAAAAAATTGAAAAGAACATTTGTATTCAATAATGGAAGTGTTTGATAGGTTGGACAAAGCAAATCTAACGGTAAACCTTGTAAAGAGTGAATTTGCTAGAACTGTAGAATATCTAGGATATGTTTTTGTTCAGGGATGTGTAAAGCCAATCACTATTAAAATTGAAAGTATTGTCAAATTTCCAGCACCTACAAATAAGAAGGAATTATTGAGATTTCTAGGTATGGCTGGATATCATCGTAGGCTTTGTGAGAATTTTTCAATCATTGCTTTACCATTAACCAACTTATTGTCAAAGAAAGTCAGATTTGTATGGAGTGATCAATGTGATGAAGCCTTAAAAAAATTGAAACAGATACTTGTATGTACACCTATACTTTCTACTCCAAATTATGATAGACCATTTAAATTGTATATTGATGCAAGTGATTTTGTGGTTGGCGGAGTCTTAATGCAGGATAAAGATGATATTGATTTTCCAATTTGTTACTTTTGAAAGAGGTTTCTGTCCTATCAGAAAAACTACAGTAATGTTGAAAGGGAAACACTGGCCTTGATTTTAAGCTTAAATCATTTTGATGCATATTTGAGAGGAGTTGGTAGGCCGATCTAAGTGTTTACAGATCACAATCCACTTGTATTTTTGCATAAGATGAAAAATGGCAACCAACGTTTAACAAGGTGGAGTCATTTGTTACAAGATTAAAATTGATTATCAAGCATATAAGAGGAAAGGATAATGTTAATGCTGATGTATTGTCTCATATATTAGTCAGTCATGAGTCAACTAGTGGTTGATTCATGTTTCTTTTAGGAGGGGGGATGTTATAGTTATCTCCCCTATTTAACAATAAATGTTGTAGTTACCCATTATATCTCATTCAGTTTCTTTGAGAAATTGTATAGAATCTGTAGGAAGGTCAAGGTCAAGCTCTCTCTTAGGATTGGCCTTAAGGGAAAGATGTGATACAAAGCTGTTGGCAAATGTATCATATAATCTGTACACATTTCAGTCATTTCTAATCCTTATGTTATATAACTGAGGCCAGTGAATTTGCCAGTTATGTTAAGTAAAGTAATATAGAGAGAAATCTATGTATCAAGAATGAATGGTATTATTATGTTACGAGAGAGCCATGTTTATTTTGCTATTACAGATATATTTTACAAGTTTTTATCTCTGTTTGATATTTGACGAACTTGAGAAGAAGGGAAAATTAGATATCATTACGACCTTTAACTGTCAGATGTTAGCCAGGTTGTAAAGCGAATCTGTGTCTAACCCAAATCTCTCTGTTAACGGATGTTATTTCAAAGTTATCTGTTTTACTGGGCCTATGGGCTGATTATACATCCTTTAATGTGTAAGGGGTGGAGGCAGAACGTAGCAGTTACGACTTATTTCATCCGGCAAAATGTACAGACTTCAGAGCTAATATCACCTTACCTTATGAAATGCACAATTACAAATGAATCAGCTTTCTTAGATTATATCCCTAAAATATTTCGTCTTAAATAAATTTTACTGTAACACATTTTTGATTACCCTTTAACAGCCTCGTGATCGGATATACGTGATAGCTCAGTTACAACAATCTCTATCGCATGAAAACCTAATAATGAAGGTATACTAACTAAACGAAGACGAGAAAGATTTTACGTGATTTATCGTTTATAAAACAGGTTCCTCCAACCAGACTAAAGTACTGCCAAATTGTTTAAATTGAAAACCAGTGAATTAACACTACTCAAGTCTTATGCTGATTATCTCCCAGTGTAGCAGGATATCTAATCCTTTTCCATAACTGGGCTTCCGTAGCCACAACTCAGTCACTTTTAATTGACAGATTTCACTTCTTGTTATGATCAGAATTAAGTAACTTTCAGCCTGACATTCACCTACTTAAACATATTTTCGTTCGACCCATAGGTGTAACTGAGGCAGATGGTACAAATTCTGACCGGACCTGAATGGATGTACTCAAATCTAGCTTACGCTAATTATTGAATTCTTCGTTATGCCCTTCAGTCAGTTGACGTCCAACACCATCGACAGTAAAACATATTTGTATCTCAAAATAAGGATTCTATCACGTTCCACAAACATTTACATATACCTTACAAGTCAACTAAAGAAAAAGAAAAATTATAGCAAGAATCAAGCCTTTACCCTGATTAGAACATTTTCTCAAAATTAATGCAATATTTAATTCTGGAAATCTAAGACCTTTTTACGAATCAAATTAACTTCTTGAAGGTTCTAAGCTTTTCACTTTAATACCCCACGTATTAAAACCTTCCCATAGACCTTAACGCCCCCAAAATTGCAATTTTCAGCCTGTTTTCCCACAAATCCTTTTAATTATAGACCTCGCATAGCCTTAGAGGATTTCCGAAAAGCACCAGTTTTGCGAATCAATACTTAAGCCTGTTTCCCCACAACCTCCTCATTATGTTATATACACATTCAAAGAAATATAATTAGAAGCTTTCAGATTCTATCTACACTTTAAGTTGTACACCATCAACTGCAACTTAAAATTTTGCAGATAAAACATAAGATTTGCATAGGCAGAGCCCTAAAAACTGACCAAGTTGGCTGTATAACCTTAATATTATAAAGTCTTCAGATACTCAATTGGAGATGAAAAGGAGCTGCCCTTCTCCTTCGTCTCCATAGAATCCTGAGAGACAGCTCCTTCATATCCCGATATAATAAGGCCTTTCCTTGTATTCATTTAAGGCATGGAGGCGAGAGTGAAGATTGGTGGAACTTTTCTGAAAACAGGAAGTAATGTGGCTGATAAGAGGGGTGAAAATAAGTGAGCGTGGAAAAGAGATTAGTCTGAAGAAATATCAGGAGCGTGGGAGTGTTGAATAGCAAAAGGTGTGAGTAAACAAAGCTAAGGAAATGCTCTAAGAATCAGGTGTATATAGGGAAATAGAGCTGGCATGTGTGAGACAAGTATGCAAGCGGAAGGTGGAAGGTGGGCAGTAGAGATAGTATAGTGAATGGTGGGATGAAGTAAAATTTCTAGCTAAAAAGAAAATAGAGCGGCACTGACATTAAAGGAGTGCAAGTGTCTGGCATATTTACAAGAGAAAGTGGAAGTAGGTCAAAAGAAAGGTGCAGGGGCTGAAAAAGACGGAACATGATAAATGGAGTGGGAGAATATTCACAAATTTCAAACAGAATAAGATGTTTTAGAACGAGGATAATGATGTGAGAAAAGTAAGAGAACAAAACAGAAAGGGGTCAAATATGAAAGTGGTAACAGGCGTTGACAAGGTGTAGTACAATGAAAGGCATTGAAATGATTTGATAACAGGTTGCCAAGTGCAGAGGGTTTGTATTGGTTCAAGGGTGTATGCGAAGCGAAAGAGTAATGGCAAGTGGTTTGGTGAAAAGTGGTGAAAGCCTCCATCAGGATGAAATGCTTCAAGACGGCAGGAGTGGATGGTGTTACGCTGAATTTCTTATGAAAGAGGGTGACTGTGTTTTATACTTCTGTGTCAGAAAAGTTAGTGGATACAGAGAAGGGGAAAACCAAATTGGAGGTGGGAGGATGGAGTAGATAGGTTTTGAGTTATCGAGGCCTGAACATGCAGGAGGATGAAAGGTGTGCGTTACATATAGTGAACTGGAGCAAATGTTATACAGGGGTCGATGTTTTGTCAGTGAACTGGAGCAAGGGATACGTAACAGCAAGTGGAAACCAAAGAAAGGTTGGTAGGGCTTTGGTTATGAATATCAGGCTGTGGTTTCGTTGCTCTGCACATGAGAGCTGGAGAATTCATGAGAGCTAATAAGCCTTTCCTTCTGTTCCTGGCGCTATCTTACCAACTCTGGAAACGGTAAACATAAATGAAAGGAGGAAAGAAAGAAATTTAAACAGAAAAATTGTGTTTAAACACTTTATATTTCTTTTAAAGTTGATGAAGAGTCACTGGCATATACCATATAGAATAAAGCACAATGCCTCGCATAAAACTCTGAACTGAATGTCAAAAGACAATGAGAAAATAAATCACTATATTCAGAGGACTGTGGTTCAGGCAGTGCCCTAACTGTTAGCTGGGCATTCATATCCTTTGAAAATTTGAAGTTATATTCTTATGTCAATATTTTGTCTAACTAAGAATCATTTTTTTTTTCATTCATTTCAAGCTAGAAGTTTCAGTTTTATAAATTGTTTCTTACATTTTTCATATGTATATATATGTATGTGTGTGTGTGTGTATATGTGCGTATGTATGTGTATGTGTGTGTATGTGTATATGTATATATATATGTATATTATCCCTGGGGATAGGGGTGAAAGAATACTTCCCACGTATTCCTCGCGTGTCGTAGAAAGCGACTAGAGGGGACGGGAGCGGGGTGCCAGAAATCCTCCCCTCCTTGTATTAACTTTCTAAAATGGGAAACAGAAGAAGGAGTCACGCGGGGAGTGCTCATCCTCCTCGAAGGCTCAGAGTGGGGTGCCTAAATGTGTGTGGATGTAACCAAGATGTGAAAAAAGGAGAGATAGGTAGTATGTTTGAGGAAAGGAACCTGGATGTTTTGGCTCTGAGTGAAACGAAGCTCAAGGGTAAAGGGGAAGAGTGGTTTGGGAATGTCTGGGGAGTAAAGTCAGGGGTTAGTGAGAGGACAAGAGCAAGGGAAGGAGTAGCAATACTCCTGAAACAGGAGTTGTGGGAGTATGTGATAGAGTGTAAGAAAGTAAATTCTCGATTGATATGGGTAAAACTGAAAGTTGATGGAGAGAGGTGGGTGATTATTGGTGCATATGCACCTGGGCATGAGAAGAAAGATCAAGAGAGGCAAGTGTTTTGGGAGCAGCTGAATGAGTGTGTTAGTGGTTTTGATGCACGAGACCGGGTTATAGTGATGGGTGATTTGAATGCAAAGGTGAGTAATGTGGCAGTTGAGGGAATAATTGGTATACATGGGGTGTTCAGTGTGGTAAATGGAAATGGTGAAGAGCTTGTAGATTTATGTGCTGAAAAAGGACTGATGATTGGGAATACCTGGTTTAAAAAGCGAGATATACATAAGTATACTTATGTAAGTAGGAGAGATGGCCAGAGAGCGTTATTGGATTACGTGTTAATTGACAGGCGTGCGAAAGAGAGACTTTTGGATGTTAATGTGCTGAGAGGTGCAACTGGAGGGATGTCTGATCATTATCTTGCGGAGGCTAAGGTGAAGATTTGTATGGGTTTTCAGAAAAGAAGAGTGAATGTTGGGGTGAAGAGGGTGGTGAGAGTAAGTGAGCTTGAGAAGGAGACCTGTGTGAGGAATTACCAGAAGAGACTGAGTACAGAATGGAAAAAGGTGAGAACAATGGAAGTAAGGGGAGTGGGGGAGGAATGGGATGTATTTAGGGAATCAGTGATGGATTGCGCAAAAGATGCTTGTGGCATGAGAAGAGTGGGAGGTGGGTTGATTAGAAAGGGTAGTGAGTGGTGGGATGAAGAAGTAAGAGTATTAGTGAAAGAGAAGAGAGAGGCATTTGGACGATTTTTGCAGGGAAAAAATGCAATTGAGTGGGAGATGTATAAAAGAAAGAGACAGGAGGTCAAGAAAAAGGTGCAAGAGGTGAAAAAAGGTCAAATGAGAGTTGGGGTGAGACAGTATCATTAAATTTTAGGGAGAATAAAAAGATGTTCTGGAAGAAGGTAAATAAAGTGCGTAAGACAAGGGAGCAAATGGGAACTTCAGTGAAGGGCGCAAATGGGGAGGTGATAACAAGTAGTGGTGATGTGAGAAGGAGATGGAGTGAGTATTTTGAAGGTTTGTTGAATGCGTTTGATGATAGAGTGGCAGATATAGGGTGTTTTGGTCGAGGTGGTGTGCAAGGTGAGAGGGTTAGGGAAAATGATTTGGTAAACAGAGAAGAGGTAGTGAAAGCTTTGCGGAAGATGAAAGCCGGCAAGGCAGCAGGTTTGGATGGTATTGCAGTGGAATTTATTAAAAAAGGGGTTGACTGTATTGTTGACTGGTTGGTAAGGTTATTTAATGTATGTATGACTCATGGTGAGGTGCCCGAGGATTGGCGGAATGCGTGCATAGTGCCATTGTACAAAGGCAAAGGGGATAAGAGTGAGTGCTCAAATTACAGAGGTATAAGTTTGTTGAGTATTCCTGGTAAATTATATGGGAGGGTATTGATTGAGAGGGTGAAGGCATGTACAGAGCATCAGACTGGGGAAGAGCAGTGTGGTTTCAGAAGTGGTAGAGGATGTGTGGATCAGGTGTTTGCTTTGAAGAATGTATGTGAGAAATACTTAGAAAAGCAAATGGATTTGTATGTAGCATTTATGGATCTGGAGAAGGCATATGATAGAGTTGATAGAGATGCTCTGTGGAAGGTATTAAGAATATATGGTGTGGGAGGAAAGTTGTTAGAAGCAGTGAAAAGTTTTTATCGAGGATGTAAGGCATGTGTACGTGTAGGAAGAGAGGAAAGTGATTGGTTCTCAGTGAATGTAGGTTTGCGGCAGGGGTGTGTGATGTCTCCATGGTTGTTTAATTTGTTTATGGATGGGGTTGTTAGGGAGGTAAATGCAAGAGTTTTGGAAAGAGGGGCAAGTATGAAGTCTGTTGGGGATGAGAGAGCTTGGGAAGTGAGTCAGTTGTTGTTCGCTGATGATACAGCGCTGGTGGCTGATTCATGTGAGAAACTGCAGAAGCTGGTGACTGAGTTTGGTAAAGTGTGTGGAAGAAGAAAGTTAAGAGTAAATGTGAATAAGAGCAAGGTTATTAGGTACAGTAGGGTTGAGGGTCAAGTCAATTGGGAGGTGAGTTTGAATGGAGAAAAACTGGAGGAAGTGAAGTGTTTTAGATATCTGGGAGTGGATCTGGCAGCGGATGGAACCATGGAAGCGGAAGTGGATCATAGGGTGGGGGAGGGGGCGAAAATTCTGGGGGCCTTGAAGAATGTGTGGAAGTCGAGAACATTATCTCGGAAAGCAAAAATGGGTATGTATGAAGGAATAGTGGTTCCAACAATGTTGTATGGTTGCGAGGCGTGGGCTTTGGATAGAGTTGTGCGCAGGAGGATGGATGTGCTGGAAATGAGATGTTTGAGGACAATGTTTGGTGTGAGGTGGTTTGATCGAGTGAGTAACGTAAGGGTAAGAGAGATGTGTGGAAATAAAAAGAGCGTGGTTGAGAGAGCAGAAGAGGGTGTTTTGAAGTGGTTTGGGCACATGGAGAGGATGAGTGAGGAAAGATTGACCAAGAGGATATATGTGTCGGAGGTGGAGGGAACAAGGAGAAGAGGGAGACCAAATTGGAGGTGGAAAGATGGAGTGAAAAAGATTTTGTGTGATCGGGGCCTGAACATGCAGGAGGGTGAAAGGAGGGCAAGGAATAGAGTGAATTGGAGCGATGTGGTATACCGGGGTTGACGTGCTGTCAGTGGATTGAATCAAGGCATTTGAAGCGTCTGGGGTAAGCCATGGAAAGCTGTGTAGGTATGTATATTTGCGTGTGTGGACATATGTATATACATGTGTATGGGGGGGGTTGGGCCATTTCTTTCGTCTGTTTCCTTGCGCTACCTCGCAAACGCGGGAGACAGCGACAAAGTATAATAAAAATAAAATAAATATAAGAATCTTTATGTAAAAGGGAACCGATATGCAGAATTCCCTGACTGTACTTCATTCCTCTGTTTTATGGTAACAGACACGGACAAGTGAAATCTCACATATTTAAGGAGTTTGTATTCTAGATCTTACGTATAACGCTGACAATAGGTGAATGTAATGCTGTAAGTTTACCAGTTACAATATTCAGAGGTGGAAAGGGGGTTTGAGAAAGACACCTTTAAAGTGGGGAAAATCGATGTTCACACGGTGGTGGAGAGAGAGGTGGAATTTGCTCCTAGAGGGAAAATGTGGCAGTTGGAGACTTTAGGGAAGGAAGCCTAATTGCCTGGATCACGGTTAATTGGGGGGAAACAAAGCTTTGCTTCAGGGAAAGAGATCAGGAATTATGTGAAAGAAAGATCTATTCTTATTCTACGAACAGGAGACGCGCAAAGAATTATAATCCAGGAAGAAAGATAGAAAAGTACATTATGGCAGGTGAGCGTAGGGGAGTAACCTGAGGGAAACTTTACATTTAGCGAAATCAAAGTAAATCCTTACTGTCAGTAAGGCCTGATACTGGGCACTCAAGTAATGGTGTAAGGTAGAGGTTAGTCAAGGTAAAGAACAAGGAAATTCATTTGAAGCTCTTGTGTATCATCATTTTCTATACAATCCTCACCTCCAAAGCCAAATATTTTACTCACCTTAACATTATACAGTGTTTACTTCTGTTTTCACATACAAAACATCTTTGTACCTGTGAGTCAGTCATCAAAGAAATAACAAAAGTACATCATTTATATCATATCAATAAATCTGAATATATACCTTGCAATCAAAGCACCAACATCACAATATTCATTAAAGCTGGCAATAAATACTTTAGGAAAAAAGCCTCTACTTTCTTACTTTATTGTCATTACAATTGTTCTAGCAGTAAAATGTTCTGCCTACTGACTATATATTTACAGGGCCCTAGTTGGTACGGGATCCGAATAATAATGCTGCTGGATGGGTATAGACGAAACAGGCGTGGTATTAGATACCAGAATAAAATTGCGCAAGTGCAGTATACGCAATGGCCAACAATCTAATGGTTTGTTTGTACATCTTAATAAAAATGATCACTCAGGATTAGAAAAATACCAAGGTTATTTCTAAGTACAGGAAAAGGGATGAAACATATATAATATAATCCAGCATAATCAAGCACCCTAATGATAAGGTACTGACTATCAGTCAAAGTATGTACAAATTAACACTACTTTTTGTGGAAAAAGTTGTACAATATTCTATCAACTATACCTGAGTTCATTCTGTCTTGTGTAAGTCAATCATATGCCCAGTTTTACCTCAGTAAGGAAACCCCGAGGTCAGATCAAGGCCAGGTAGAGGAAAGGTCGTGATGACCCTTGTGCCAACCTCACCTCTCACTAATTACGAGAACACTTTAACCCGATTCTATGTTTCAGCCAGATCTGTACGTGTAAACTTCATTGTATCGACATTCTCACTCTCTAACTGGTCCTCTGAAAGTTTGCTGATATGTGAAAACGCTCATGATTCTTGTGTTTCCTTCCCTAATATACATGTTGTACTTGAAAATAGTTGTAATGTTATAGTCATATTGATAAAGAAATCTGCTGAGGTCACTAGTAGCATTTGGCAAATATCATGCACAGAGTGTAACAAAATTACATAAGTGAAAAAGGCAGTGGATCATATATTAGAATGAAACAGGCAAGGACAGAATACTCTTAGTAAACATAATCACTCAGTCGATTGAAAAAAGCATATTTACTGTTTTGTTCATTAGGGATTAGATATATCAAAAAATCTAGCACAATTAAACATCTTGATGATTAGGTATTGAATGTCAGTCAAGACAAGAAAAAAATTAGGTATATCTAATGTAGGAAGGGTGAAAAAAATTCAGTCAGCCTAATTGTACACAACTTTATGTTAGGTAGAGGGATGGTCATAAGGAGAATAGGGCCAACTCTTCTTTCATTAGTTACAAGATCACTTCAACTCATTTAATGTTTCCGAAGTTCTGTATACATAACTACCATTGCATCTATGTTCTTCCTTTGCATCTAACTGAAGATGAGTGAATGCACGAAAGCCTTTAAGATGAATTTATTTCCGATTCCTACATGTGTTTCGACACATAGCATCACACAAAAACACTCCCACAACCACGCACACGCAAACATACATTAATTCATTTATTTGTTTATCAAACTTTGTCGCTGTCTCCCTCGTTAGCGAGGTAGCACAAGGAAACAGACGAAAGAACGGCCCAACCCACCCATATACAAATGTATAAATATACATGTCCACACACGCACATATACATACCTATACATCTCAAAGTATACATATACATACACACAGAGACATAAATATATACACAAATACATGATTCATACTGTCTGCCCATATTCATTCCCCTCGCCAACACGCCATACATGAAATAACATCCCCCTCCCCCCGCATGTGCGCGAGTTAGCGCTAGAAAAGACAAAAAGGCCACATTCGTTCACACTCAGTCTCTAGCTGTCATGTATAATGCACCGAAACCACAGCTCCCCACATCCACGCCCCACAGAACTTTTTATGGTTTACAATAGACTCTTCATATGCGCTGGTTCAATCCATTGACAGCACGTCGACCCCAGTATACCACATCGTTCCAATTCACTCTATTCCTTGCACACCTTTCACCCTCCTGCATGTTCAGGCCCCGATCACTCAAAATCGTTTTCACTCCATCTTTCCACCTCCAATTTGGTCTCCCACTTCTCGTTCCCTTCACCTCTGACACATATATCCACTTTGTCAATCTTTCCTCACTCATTCTCTCCATGTGACCAAACCATTTCAAAACACCCTCTTCTGCTCTCTCAACCACACTCTTTTTATTACCACAAATCTCTCTAACCCATTCATTACTTACTCTTTCAAACCACCTCATACCACATATTGTCCTGAAACATCTCATTTCCACCACATCCACCCTCCTCCGCACAACTCTATCTATAGCCCACGCCTCGCAACCATATAACATTGTTGGAACCACTATTCCTTCAAACATACTCATTTTTGCTTTCCAAGATGACGTTCTCGACTTGCACACATTTTCAATGCTCCCAGAACTTTCGCCCCCTCCCCGACCCTATGATTCACTTCCGCTTCCATGGTTCCATCCGCTGGCAAATCCAATCTCAGATATCTAAAACACCTCACTTCTTCCAGTTTTTCTCCATTCAAACATACCCCCCAGTTGACTTATCCCTCAACCCTACTCTACCTAATAACCTTGCTCTAATCCATATTTACTCTAAGTTTTCTTCTTTCACATACTTTACCAAATAAAGTGCATATGAACGCACACCTTCATAGAAACATGCAAACCTCCAACAGACAGGATCGAACATAGGACACCTGTGCCACAAGCAGGAATGCTACCGCTAGGCTATGGGCCTGGCTAATAGGCCATAACTATTCGAATACTATGTACTCGAATACACTTCATCTCACGTTGGTGAGCAACGGGGTCTACACCTGTTATTTCCCAACAGGCGCACAAAGCCAGCAGATAGCATTTTACCAAATATATATATATATATATATATATATATATATATATATATATATATATACAACATACCTTCATGGAACATACAAGCCTCCAACAGCAAGGATCGAACCCGAAACCCCTGTGCTTCAGGCGAGAATGCTACCGCTAGGCTATGGGCCTGGCTGATAGGAGATAACTATTTGAATACTATGTACTCTAATGCACTTCGTGTCACATTGGTGAGCAACGGGGTCTACATCAGTTATTTCCTAATGGGCGCACATAGCCAGAATATAGCATTTTACCGAACATAACTGTACAACGCGGAGATATATGAATACGAATGAAGTGTATATGAACGCGCACCTTCATAAAACATATTAACCTCCAACAGCCAGGATCGAACCCTGGACTCCTGTACCACAGGCGGGAATCTACCGCTAGGCTATGGACCTGGCTAATAGGAAATAAATATTCGAATACTATGTACTCGAATACCCTTCGTCTCACATTGGTGAGCAACGGGGTCTACACCAGTTATTTTCCAACAGGCGCACATAGCCAGAAGATAGCATTTTACCGAACATAAAGTGCATATGAACGCACACCTTCATAGAACATACAAACCTCATCAGCTAGGATCGAATTCGGGACCCCTGTGCCACAGGCGAGAATGCTACCGCTACGCTATGGGCCTTGCTAATAGGAAATAACTATTCAAATACTATGTACTCTAACACCCTTCGACACACATTAGTGAGCAACGGGGTCTACACCAGTTATATCCCAACAGGCGCACATAGCCAGCAGATTGCACATAACTGTACAACGCGGAGGTATATGAATGCGAATAAAGTAAGAGGTGCAACTGGAGGGATCTCTGACATCTTGTGAAGGCGATGGAGAAGATTTCTAAAGGTTCTCAGAAAAGATGAGAAAATTTTTGGGCGAAGAGAGTGGTGAGACTAAGTGAGCTTGGGAATGAGACTTGAGTGAGGATGTACCAAGAGAGACTGAGTACAGAACGGAAAAAGGTCAGAGCAAGGGACAAAAAGGGAGTGTTGGAGGAATGATATGTATTCAAGGAAGCACTTATGGCTTGTACAAAAGATGTTTGTGGCATGAGAAGCGTGGGGGGTGGCCAGATTAGAAAGGGTAGTAATTCGTGGGATGAAGAAGTAAGATTTTTAGTAAAAGAGAAGGGAGAGGTATTTGGAAAGTTTGTAGGGAAATAGCGTGAATGACAGGGAGATGTATAAAAGAAAGAGGCAGGAGGTTAATAGAAAGGTGCAAAAGGTGAAAAAGTGGGCAGATTAGATGTTTTGTGAGCGAGTACCTTTAGATTTTAGGAAGAACAAAAAGATGTTTTGTAAGGATGTAAATAAAGTGCGTAAGACAAGAGAAAAAATGGGAACATTGGTGAAGGGGCTAATAGAGAGGTGATAAAAAGTAGTGGTGATGTGAGAGGGAGATAGAGTGTATGTACATGTGTATGCGGGTGGGTTGGGCCATTCTTTCGTCTGTTTCCTCGCGCTACCTCGCTAACGCGGGAGACAGCGACAAAGTAAAATAATGATTATATAATAATATATGTATTGGAAAAGATTACAATTTTGCGCGTGATCAAGATATTCCTATGAGTCCACGGGGAAACTGAAACAAGATAAGTTCCCAAGTGCACTTTCGTGTAATAATCACATCATTAGGGGAGAGACAAGAGAGAAATATAACAGTCAGTTGATATACACCGAAGAGACGAAACTAAGACGCCATTTCATAAACATGCGATTGTCCAAGAAAAACAAGAAGCATTCATAAAATTATCATTTTACAAATTCTATCAACAATATATTCATCTAATTTGTGTAGACCATCACTAATTCAATGGAGATTGTTGTGCTAAAAAATTGGTATGGCAATGGGTAACCCTTTTTCACCTGTACTAAGTAATCTTTATATGAAACTTCTTGAAACAAACTTACAAAAGGATATCTTACCTCTTCATGCAATTTCGTCTAGGTATGTAGATGATGTTCTTTTTGTTTGGCCAACAAATGAAAATTTACAAATGTTTCTCGCCTTACTTAACAGTTTAGTACCTTCCTTCAAATTTACTGTGGAAAATGAAAATGATCATAGGTTACCATTTATAGACTGAATGATCCATAGGCAAGGAAACAAGTTTAAGTTTAGCATATACAGAAAACCTACCAATGTATGCTCATATATCCATTACTACTCATCTCAATATGACAGAGTTAAATTATCATCATTTTAATCTATGTTCCTTGCGGCATTACGTATTTACAGTCCAGAGTTTATTGATGATGAGTTGGAGAAAATATATTCTATTGGATCTAAGTTAAAGTACCCTAGATCTTTCATTGATAAATCCCTTAAGTTGGCAAAGAAATCATCTTATAGAATTGAGCCCAATCCTCCCATTCACACCAAGAACCATTTAGTTCTCCCTTTTCATTATAATTTTACTTTGCTTCCCAGGTTGTTTAAATCCTTTAATGTAAATGTTGCCTTCAGCAACAATAATACTATAAAGAATATATTGATCAGGAATTCACAAGAAAATTCTCTTCGATGCATCTATAAAGTGCCATGTGGAAACTGTGATAAACTCTAAATTGGGCAGACTGGTACGGATCTTTCTGTTAGACTTAAGCAACATGAATATACTATAAGAACGGGACAAGAATCAAATTCCTTGTTTAATCACGTTAGAAACTATGATCACTGTACTAACTGGAGTAATGCATTCTCATTTATTAACTTTAACTCTATTACCACGAGGAATATAATTGAATCTTTTATTATTCGATACACAAAGAATTATAACCTTAATATTAGGGATGGTCTATACTAGTTAGATAACTTTATTGCTGATAAAATTTGTAAAATGATAAGTTTATAAACCTTCATTGTCTGTCTTGAACAATCGCATGTTTACCAAATGGCGTTCTACCTTCATCTCTTCGATGTATATCAACTGACTGTTATATTTCTCTCTTGTGTCTCCCCGGATGATGTAATTATTTCACGAAAGTGCACTTGGGGACCTAGTGAGTTTCATTTTCACCTTGGACTCATAGGAATATATATATATATATATATATATATATATATATATATATATATATATATATACGAATAAAGTGCATATGAACGCGCACCTTCAGAGAACATACAAACCTCCAACAGCCAGGATCGAACCCGGGACCCCTGTGCAAGAGGCAGGCATTCTAACCGCTAGGCTATGGGACTGTATAATAGGACACAACTATTCGAAATACTAAGTACTCGAATACCCTTCGTCTCACAATGGTGAGCAACGGGGTCTATACCGGTTATTTCCGAACAGACGCACATAGCCAGCTGATAGCGTTTTACCGAACCTAACTGTACAACGCGGAGGTATATGAATACGAATAAAGTGCATATGAACGCGCACCTTCATAGAACATACAAATCTCCAACAGCCAGGATCGAACCCGGGACCCCTGTGCAAGAGGCAGGCATGCTAACCGCTACGCTATGGGACTATATAAAAGGATACAACTATTCGAAATACTTGGTACTCGATTACCCTTCGTCTCACCATGGTGAGCAACGGGGTCTATACCGGTTATTTCCGAACAGACGCACATAGCCAGCTGGTAGCGTTTTACCGAACCTAACTGTACAACGCGGAGGTATATGAATACGAATAAAGTGCATATGAACGAGCACCTTCATAGAACATACAAACCTCCAACAGCCATGATCGAACCCGGCACCCCTATTATACAGTCCCATAGCCTAGCGGTAAGCCTGCCTTCCTCTTGCACAGGGGTCCCGGGTTCGATCCTGGCTGTTAGAGGTTTGTATGATATATATATATATATATATATATATTATTATTATTATTATTATTATTTTGCTTTGTCGCTGTCTCCCGCGTTAGGAGGTAGCACAAGGAAACAAACGAAAGAATGGATCAACCCGCCCACATACACATGTATATACATACATATCCACCCATGCACAATATACATACCTATACATCTCAATGTACACATATGTATATACACACACAGACATACATATACATATATACACATGTACATAATTCATACTGTCTGCCTTTATTTGTTCCCATCGCCATCTCGCCACACATGGAATAACAACCCCCTCCCCCCTCATGTGTGCGAGGTAGCGCTAGGAAAAACACCAAAGGCCCCATTCGTTCACACTCAGTCTCTAGCTGTCATGTAATAATGCACCGAAACCACAGCTCCCTTCCCAAAACCAGGCCCCACACACTTTGCATGGTTTACCCCAGACGCTTTACATGCCCTGGTTCAATCCATTGACTGCACGTCGACCCCGTTATACCACATCGTTTCGATTCACTCTATTCCTTCCACGCCTTTCACCCTCCTGCATGTCCAGGCCCCGATCACTCAAAATCTTTTTCACTCCATCTTTCCACCTCCAATTTGGTCTCCCACTTCTCCTCGTTCCCTCCACCTCTGACACATATATCCTTTTCGTCAATCATTCGCCACTCATTCTCTCCATGTGACCAAACCATTTCAAAACACCCTCTTCTGCTCTCTCAACCACACTCTTTTTATTTCCACACATCTCTCTCACCCTTACATTACTTACTCGATCAAACCACCTCACACCATATATTGTCCTCAAACATCTCATTTCCAGCACATCCACCCTCCTGCGCACAACTCTATCCATAGCCCACGCCTCACAACCATACAACATTGTTGGAACCACTATTCCTTCAAATATACCCATTTTTGCTTTCCGCGATAATGTTCTCGACTTCCAAACATTCTTCAAGGCTCCCAGAATTTTCGCCCCCTCCCCCACCCTATGATTCACTTCCGCTTCCATGGTTCCATCCGTTGCCAGATCCACTCCCAGATATCTAAAACACTTCACTTCCTCCAGTTTTTCTCCATTCAAACTTACCTCACAATTGACTTGACCCTCAACCCTACTGTACCTAATAACCTTGTTCTTATTCACATTTACTCTTAACTTTCTTCTTTCACACACTTTACCAAACTCAGTCACCAACTTCTGCAGTTTCTCACATGAATCAGCCACCAGCGCTGTATCATCAGCGAACAACAACTGACTCACTTCCCAAGCTCTCTCATCCACAACAGACTGCATACTTGCCCCTCTTTCCAAAACTCTTGCATTCACCTCCGTAACAACCCCATCCATAAACAAATTAAACAACCATGGAGACATCACACACCCCTGCCGCAAACCTACATTCACTGAGAACCAATCACTTTATTCTCTTCCTACACGTACACATGCCTTACATCCTCGATAAAAACTTTTCACTGCTTCTATCATCTTGCCTCCCACATCATATATTCTTAATACCTTCCACAGAGCATCTCTATCAACTCTATCATATGCCTTCTCCAGATCCATAAATGCTACATACATATTCATTTGTTTTTCTAAGTATTTCTCGCATATATTCTTCAAAGAAACACCTGATCCAAACATCCTCTACCACTTCTGAAACCACACTGCTCTTCCCCAATCTGATGCTCTGTACATGCCTTCACCCTCTCAATCAATACCCTCCCATATAATTTACCAGGAATAATAAACAAACTTATACCTCTGTAATTTGAGCACTCACTCTAATCCCCTTTGCCTTTTTACAATGGCACTATGTAAGCATTCCGCCAATCCTCAGGCACTTCACCATGAGTCATACATACATTAAATAACCTTACCAACCAGTCAACAATAAAGTCACCCCCTTTTTTAATAAATTCCACTGCAATGCCATCCAAACCTGCTGCCTTGCCGGTTTTCATCTTCCGTAAAGCTTCTACTACCTCTTCTCTATTTACCAAAAAATTATCCCCAACCCTCTCACTATGCACACCACCTCGACCAAGACACCCCACATCTGCCACTCCATCATCAAACACATTCAACAAACCTTCAAAATACTCACTCCATCTCCTTCTCACATCACCACTACTTGTTATCACCTCCCCATTTGCCCCCTTCACTGAAGTTCCCATTTGCTCCCTTGTCTTACGCACTTTATTTACCTCCTTCTAAAACATCTTTTTATTCTCTCTGAAATTTAATGATACTCTCTCGCCCCTACTCTCATTTGCCCTATTTTCCACCTCTTGCAACTTTCTCTTGACATCCTGCCTCTTTCTTTTATACATCTCCCACTCATTTGCATTTTTTCCCTGCAAAAATCGTTCAAATGCCTCTCTCTTCTCTTTCACTAATAATCTTACTTCTTCATCACACCACTCACTACCTTTTCTAATCAACCCACCTCCCATGCTTCTCATGCCACAAGCATCTTTTGCGCAAGCCATCACTGCTTCCCTAAACACATCCCATTCCTCCCCCACTCCCCTTACCTCCTTTGTTCTCACCTTTTTCCATTCTGTACTCAGTCTCTTCTGGTACTTCCTCATACAAGTCTCCTTCCCAAGCTCACTTACTCTCACCACTCTCTTCACACCAACATTCTCTCTTCTTTTCTGAAAACCCCCACAAATCTTCACCTTTGCTTCCAGAAGATAATGATCAGACATCCCTCCAGTTGCACCTCTCAGCACATTAACATCCAAAAGTCTCTCTTTCGTGCGTCTATCAATTAACACGTAATCCAATAACGCTCTCTGGCCATCTCTCATATTTACATACTTATACTTATGTATATCTCGCTTTTTAAACCAGGTATTCCCAATCACCAGTCCTTTTTCAGCACATAAATCTACAATCTCTTCACCATTTCCATTTACAACACTGAACACTCCATGTATACCAATTATTCCCTCAACTGCCACATTACTCACCTTTGCATTCAAATCACCCATCACTATAACCCGGTCTTTTGCATCAAAACCACTAACACACTCATTCAGCTGCTCCCAAAACACTTGCGTCTCATGATCTTTCTTCTCATACCCAGGTGCATATGCACCAATAATCACCCATCTCTCTCCATCAACTTTCAGTTTTACCCATATCAATCTAGAATTTACTTTCTTACACTCTATCACATACTCCCACAACTCCTGATTCAGGAGTAGTGCTACTCCTTCCCTTGCTCTTGTCCTCTCACTAACCCCTGACTTTCCTCCCAAGACATCCCCAAACCACTCTTACCCTTTACCCTTTAGCTTCGTTTCACTCCGAGCCAAAAAATCCAGGTTCCTTTCCCAAAACATACTACCTATCTCTCCTTTTTTCTCATCTTGGTTACATCCACACACATTTATACACCCCAATCTGAGCCTTCGAGGAGGATGAGCACTCCTCGCGTGACTCCTTCTTCTGTTTCCCCTTTTAGAAAGTTAAAATACAAGGAGGGGAGGGTTTCTGGCCCCCCCGCTCCCGTCCCCTTTAGACGCCTTCTACGACACGTGAGGAATGCGTGGGAAGTATTCTTAATCCCCTATCCCCAGGGATAAGGGATATATATATATATATATATATATATATATATATATATATATATATATATATATATATATATATATATATATATATATATATATATATATATATATATATATATATATATATATATATTTATTTTGCTTTGTCGCTGTCTCCCGCGTTTGCAAAGCAGCGCAAGGAAACAGACGAAAGAATGGCCCAACCCGCCCACATACACATGTATATACATACACGTCCATACACGCAAATATACATACCTATACATCTCAATGTACACATATATATACACACACAGACACATACATATATACCCATGCACACAATTCACACTGTATGCCTTTATTCATTCCCATCGCCAACTCGCCACACATGGAATACATTCCCCCTCCCCCCTCATATGTGCGAGGTAGCGCTAGGAAAAGACACCAAAGGCCGCCTTCGTTCATACTCAGTCTCTAAATGTCATGCAATAATGCACCGAAACCACAGCTCCCTTTCCACATCCAGGCCCCACAGAACTTTCCATGGCTTACCCCAGACGCTTCACATGCCCTTGTTCAATCCATTGACAGCACGTCGACCCCGGTATACCACATCGTTCCAATTCACTCTATTCCTTCCACGCCTTTCACCCTCCTGCATGTTCAGGCCCCGATCACTCAAAATCTTTTTCACTCCATCTTTCCACCTCCAATTTGTTCTCAAACTTCTCGTTCCCTCCACCTCTTGCACGTTTTTCCTAATGGTCAATCTTTCCTCGCTCATTCTCTCCATGTGACCATAGCATATCAAAACACACTCTTCTGCTCTCTCAACCACGCTCTTTTTATTTCCACACATCTCTCTTACCCTTACATTACTTACTCGATCAAACCACCTCACACCACATATTGTCTTCAAACATCTCATTTCCAGCCCATCCGCCCCCCTGCTCACAAGTCTATCCATAGCCCACACCTCGCAACCTTACAACATTGTTGGAACCACTATTACTTCAAATATACCCATTTTTGCTTTCCGAGACAATGTTCTCGAGTTCCACACATTCTTCAAGGCTCCCAGAATTTTCGCCTCCTTCCCTACCCTATGATTCACTTCCGCTTTCATGGTTCCATCCGTTGCCAGATCCACTCCCAGATATCTAAAACACTTTACTTCTACAGTTTTTCTCCATTCAAACTTCCCTCCCAATTGATTTGACCCTCAACCCTACTGTACCTAATAACCTTGCTCTTATTCACATTTACTCTTAACTTTCTTCTTTCACACACTTTACCAAACTCAGTCACCAGTTTCTGCAGTTTCTTACATGAATCAGCCACCAGCGCTGTATCATCAGCGAACAACAACTGACTCACTTCCCAAGCTCTCTCATACACAACAGACTTCATACTTGCATATCTTTCCAAAACTCTCGCATTTACCTCCCTAACAACCCCATCTATAAACAAATTAAATAACCATGGAGACATCACACACCCCTGCCGCAAACGTACATTCACTGAGAACCAATCACTTTCCTCTCTATCTACACGTACACATGCCTTACATCCTCGATAAAAACTTTTCACTGCTTCTAACAGCTTGCCTCCCACACCATATATTCTTAATACCTTCCACAGAGCATATCTATCAACTCTATCATAAACCTTCTCCAGATCCATAAATGCTATATACAAATCCATTTGTTTTTCCAAGTATTTCTCACATACATTCTTAAAAGCAAACACCTGATCCACAAATGTTCTACCACATCTGAAACCACACTGCTCCTCCCCAATCTGATGCTCTGTACATGCCTTCACCCTCTCAATCAATACCCTCCCATATAATTTACCAGGTATACTCAACAAACTTTTTTTTTTTTTTGTCGCTGTCTCCCGCGTTTGCGAGGTAGCGCAAGGAAACAGACGAAAGAAATGGCCCAACCCACCCCCATACACATATATATACATACGTCCACACACGCAAATATACATACCTACACAGCTTTCCATGGTTTACCCCAGACGCTTCACATGCCTTGATTCAATACACTGACAGCACGTCAACCCCGGTATGCCGCATCGCTCCAGTTCACTCTATTCCTTGCCCTCCTTTCACCCTCCTGCATGTTCAGGCCCCGATCACACAAAATCTTTTTCACTCCATCTTTCCACCTCCAATTTGGTCTCCCTCTTCTCCTCGTTCCCTCCACCTCCGACACATATATCCTCTTGGTCAATCTTTCCTCACTCATTCTCTCCATGTGCCCAAACCACTTCAAAACACCCTCTTCTGCTCTCTCAGCCACGCTCTTATTATTTCCACACATCTCTCTTACCCTTAAGTTACTCACTCGATCAAACCACCTCACACCACACATTGTCCTCAAACATCTCATTTCCAGCACATCCATCCTCCTGCGCACAACTCTATCCATAGCCCACGCCTCGCAACCATACAACATTGTTGGAACCACAATTCCTTCAAACATACCCATTTTTGCTTTCCGAGATAATGTTCTCGACTTCCACATATTCTTCAAGGCCCCCAGAATTTTCGCCCCCTCCCCCACCCTATGATCCACTTCCGCTTCCATGGTTCCATCCGCTGCCAGATCCACTCCCAGATATCTGAAACACTTCACTTCCTCCAGTTTTTCTCCATTCAAACTCACCTCCCAATTGACTTGACCCTCAACCCTACTGTACTAATAACCTTGCTCTTATTCACATTTACTCTTAACTTTCTTCTTCCACACACTTTACCAAACTCAGTCACCAGCTTCTGCAGTTTCTCACATGACTCAGCCACCAGCGCTGTATCATCAGCGAACAACTGACTCACTTCCCAAGCTCTCTCATCCCCAACAGACTTCATACTTGCCCCTCTTTCCAAAACTCTTGCATTTACCTCCTTAACAACCCCATCCATAAACAAATTAAACAACCATGGAGACATCACACACCCCTGCTGCAAACCTACATTCACTGAGAACCAATCACTTTCCTCTCTTCCTACACGTACACATGCCTTACATCCTCGATAAAAACTTTTCACTGATTCTAACAACTTTCCTCCCACACCATATATTCTTAATACCTTCCACAGAGCATCTTTATCAACTCTATCATATGCCTTCTCCAGATCCATAAATGCTACATACAGATCCATTTGCTTTTCTAAGTATTTCTCACATACATTCTTCAAAGCAAACACCTGATCCACACATCCTCTACCACTTCTGAAACTACACTGCTCTTCCCAAATCTGATGCTCTGTACATGCCTTCACCCTCTCAATCAATACCCTCCCATATAATTTACCAGGAATACTCAACAAACTTATACCTCTGTAATTTGAGCACTCACTCTTATCCCCTTTGCCTTTGTACAATGGCACTATGCACGCATTCCGCCAATCCTCAGGCACCTCACCATGAGTCATACATACATTAAATAACCTTACCAACCAGTCAACAATACAGTCACACCCTTTTTTAATAAATTCCACTGCAATACCATCCAAACCTGCTGCCTTGCCGGCTTTCATCTTCCGCAAAGCTTTCACTACCTCTTCTCTGTTTACCAAATCATTTTCCCTGACCCTCTCACTTTGCACACCACCTCGACCAAAACACCCTATATCTGCCACTCTATCATCAGACACATTCAACAAACCTTCAAAAAACTCACTCCATCTTCTTGTCACATCACCACTACTTGTTATCACCTCTCCATTAGACCCATTTACTGAAGTTCCCATCTGCTCCCTCGTCTTACGCATTTATTTACCTCCTTCCAAAACACCTTTTTATTCTCCCTGAAATTTAATGATAATCTCTCACCCCAACTCTCATTTGCCCTCTTTTTCACCTCTTGCACCTTTCTCTTGACCTCTTACCTCTTTCTTTTATACCTCTCCCACTCATTTGCATTTTTCCCCGCAAAAATCGTCCAAATGCCTCTCTCTTCTCTTTCACTAATAATCTTTCTTCTTCATCCCACCACTCATTACCCTTTCTAATCAACTCACCTCGCACTCTTCTCATGCCACAAGCATCTTTTGCGCAAGCCATCACTGCTTCCCTAAATACATTCCATTCCTCCCCCACTCCCCTTACCTCCTTTGTTCTCACCTTTTTCCATTCTGTACTCAGTCTCTCCTGGTACTTCTTCACACATTTCTCCTTCCCAAGCTCACTTACTCTCACCACTCTCTTCACCCCAAAATTATCTCCTCTTTTCTGAAACCCCCACAAATCTTCACCTTCGCCTCCACAAGATAATGATCAGACGTCCCTCCAGTTGCACCTCTCAGCACATTAACATCCAAAAGTCTCTCTTTCGTTCGTCTATCAATTAACAAGTAATCCAATAACGCTCTCTGGCCATCTCTCCTACTTACATACGTACACTTATGTATATTTCGCTTTTTAAACCAGGTATTCCCAATCACCACTCCTTTTTCAGTACATAAATCTACAAGCTCTTCACCATTTCCATTTACAATACTGAACACTCCATGTATACAAATTATTCCCTCAACTGCCACATTACTCACCTTTGCATTCAAATCACCCATCACTATAACCCGGTCTCGTGCATCAAAACCATTAACACACTCATTCAGCTGCTCCCAATACACTTGCCTCTCATGATCTTTCTTCTCATGCCCAGGTGCATATGCACCAATAATCACCCATCTCTCTACATCAACTTTCAGTTTTAGCCATATCAATCTAGAATTTACTTTCTTACACTCTATCACATACTCTCACAACTCCTGATTCAGGAGTAGTGCTACCCTTCCCTTGCTCTTGTCCTCTCACTAACCCCTGACTTTACTCCCAATATATTCCCAAACCACTCTTACCCTTTACCCTTGAGCTTCGTTTCACATCCAGGTTCCTTTCCTCAAACATACTACCTATCTCTCCTTTTTTCTCATACCGTTTACATCCACACATTTAGACACCCCATTCAGAGACTTCGAGGAGGATAAGCACTCTTCGCTTGACTCCTTCTTTTGTTTCCCCTTTTAGAACGTTAACATCCAGGGAGGGGAGGGTTTCTGGCCTCCCGCTCCCGTCCCCTTTAGTCGCCTTCTACGACACGTGAGGAATGCGTGGGAAGTATTCTTTCTTCCCTATACCCAGGGATAATATATATATACATATATATATATATATATATATATATATATATATATATATATATATATATATATATATATATATATATATATATATATTTTTTTTTTTTTTTTTTTTTTTCATACTTTGTCGCTGTCTCCCGCGTTTGCGAGGTAGCGCAAGGAAACAGACGAAAGAAATGGCCCAACCCCCCCCCATACACATGTACATACACACGTCCACACACGCAAATATACATACCTACACAGCTTTCCATGGTTTACCCCAGACGCTTCACATGCCTTGCTTCAATCCACTGACAGCACGTCAACCCCTGTATACCACATGACTCCAATTCACTCTATTTCTTGCCCTCCTTTCACCCTCCTGCATGTTCAGGCCCCGATCACACAAAATCTTTTTCACTCCATCTTTCCACCTCCAATTTGGTCTCCCTCTTCTCCTCGTTCCCTCCACCTCCGACACATATATCCTCTTGGTCAATCTCTCCTCACTCATTCTCTCCATGTGCCCAAACCATTTCAAAACACCCTCTTCTGCTCTCTCAACCACGCTCTTTTTATATATATATATATGTATATATATATATATATATATATATATATATATATATATATATATATATATATATATATATATATATATATATATATATATATATATATATATATATATATATATATATATATATATATATATATATATATTCTCCCCTATCCCTGGAAATATGGGATAAAGAATACTTCCCACGCATTCCCCACGTTTCGTAGAAGGCGACTAAAGGGGACGGGAGCTTAGGGCCAGAAACCATCACCTCCTGGTATTTTCACTTTCTAAAAGGGGAAACAGAAGAAGGAGTCACGCGAGGAGTGCTCATCCTCCTCGAAGGCTCAGATTGGGGTGTCTAAATGTGTGTGGATGTAACCAAGATGAGAAAAAAGGAGAGATAGGTAGTATGTTTGAGGAAAGGAACCTGGATGTTTTGGCTCTGAGTGAAACGAAGCTAAAGGGTAAAGGGGAAGAGTGGTTTGGGAATGTCTTGGGAGTAAAGTCAAGGGTTAGTGAGACGACAAGAGCAAGCGAAGGAGTAGCACTACTGGTGAATCACGAGTTGTGGGAGTATGTGATAGAGTGTAAGAAAGTAAATTCTAGATTGATATGGGTAAAACTGAAAGTGGATAGAGAGAGATGGGTGATTATTGTTGCATATGCACCTGGGCATGAGAAGAAACGTCATGAGAGCAAGTGTTTTGGGAGCAGCTGAATTAGTGTGTTGGTTTTGATGCACGAGAATGGGTTATAGTGATGGGTGATTTGAATGCAAAGTTGAGTAATGTGGCAGTTGAAGGAATAATTGTTATACCTGGAGTGTTCAGTGTTGTAAATGGAAATGGTGAAGAGCTTGTAGATTTATGTGCTGAAAAAGGAGTGGTGATTGGGAATACCTGGTTTAAAAAGCGAGATATACATAAGTATACGTATGTAAGTAGGAGAGATGGCCAGAGAGCGTTATTGAATTACGTGGTAATTGATAGACGCACGAAAGAAAGACTTTTGGATGTTAATGTGCTGAGAGGTGCAACTGGAGGGATGTCTGTTCATTATATTGTGGAGGCGAAGGTGAAGATTTGTGGGGGGTTTCAGAAAAGAAGAGAGAATGTTGGGGTGAAGAGAGTGGTGAGAGTAAGAGTGCTTGGGAAGGAGACTTGTGTGAGGAAGTACCAGGAGAGACTGATTACAGAATGGAAAAAGGTGAGAACAAAGGAGGTATGGAGAGTTGGGGAGGAATGGGATGTATTTAGGGAAGCAGTGATGGCTTGCGCAAAACATGCTTGTGGCATGAGAAGCGTGGGAGGTGGGTTGATTAGAAAAGGTAGTGAGTGGTGTGATGAAGAAGTAAGATTATTAGTGAAAGAGAAGAGAGGGGCATTTGGACGATTTTTCGCGAGGAAAAATGCAAATGAGTGGGAGATGTATAAATGAAGGAGGCAGGATGTCAAGAGAAAGGTGCAAGAGGTGAAAAAGGGGGCAAATGAGCGTTGGGCTGAGAGAGTATCATTAAATTTCAGGGAGAATAAAAAGATGTTTTGGAAGGAGGTAAATAAAGTGCGTAAGACAAAAGAGCAAATTGGAACTTCAGTGAAGGGAGATAATGGGGAGGTTATAACAAGTAGTAGTGATGTGAGGAGATGGAGTGAGTATTTTGAAGGTTTGTTGAATGTGTTTGATGACAGAGTGGCAGATATAGGGTATTTTGGTCGAGGTGGTGTGCAAATTGAGAGGGTTAGGGAAAATGATTTGGTAAATAGAGAAGAGGTAGTAAAAGCCTTACGGAAGATGAAACCCGGCAAGGCAGCAGGTTTGGATGGTATTGCAGTGGAATTTATTAAAAGAGGGGGTGACTGTATTGTTGACTGGTTGGTAAGGTTATTTAATGTATGTATAATTCATGGTGAGGTGCCTGAGGATTGGCGGAATGTGTGCATAGTGCCATTGTACAAAGGCAAAGGGGATAAAGGTGAGTGCTCAAATTACAGAGGTATAAGTTTGTTGAGTATTCCTGGTAAATTATATGGGAGGGTATTGATTGAGAGGGTGGAGGCGTGTACAAAGCATCAGATTGGGAAAGAGCAGTGTGGTTTCAGAAGTCGTAGAGGATGTGTGGATCAGGTGTTTGCTTTGAAGAATGTATGTGAGAAATACTTAGAAAAACAAGTGGATTTGTATGTAGCATTTATGGATCTGGAGAAGGCATATGATAGAGTTGATACATATGCTCTGTGGAAGGTTTTAAGAATATATGGTGTGTGAGGCAAGTTGTTAGAAGAAGTGAAAAGTTTCTATCGGGGATGTAAGGCTTGTGTACGTGTAGGAAGAGAGGAAAGTGATTGGTTCTCAGTGAATGTAGGTTTGCGGCAGGGGTGTGTGATGTCTCCATGGTTGTTTAATTTGTTTATGGATGGCGTTGTTAGGGAGGTGAATGGAAGAGTTTTGGAAAGAAGGGCAAGTGTGCAGTCTGTTGTGGATGAGAGAGCTTGGGAAGTGAGTCAGTTGTTGTTCGCTGATGATACAGCGCTTGTGGCTGATTCATGTAATAAACTGCAGAAGCGGGTGACTGAGTTTGGTAAAGTGTTTGAAAGATGAAAGTTAAGAGTAAATGTGAATAAGAGGAAGGTTATTAGGTACAGTAGGGTTGAGGGTCAAGTCAATTGGGAGGTAATTTTGAATGTAGAAAAACTGGAGGAAGTAAAGTGTTTTAGATATCTGGGAGTGGATCTGGCAGCGGATGGAACCATGGAAGCGGATGTGAGTCATAGGGTGGGGAAGGGGGCGAGAATTTTGGAAGCCTTGAAGAATGTTTGGAAGTCGAGAACATTATCTCGGAAAGCAAAAATGGGTATGTTTGAAGGAATAGTGGTTCCAACAATGTTGTATGGTTGCGACGTGTGGGCTATGGACAGAGTTGTGCGCAGGAGGGTGGATGTGCTGGAAATGAGATGTTTGAGGACAATATATGGTGTGAGGTGGTTTGATCGAGTAAGCAATGTAAGGGTAAGGGAGATGTGTGGAAATTAAAAGAGTGTGGTGGAGAGAGTAGAAGAGGGTGTTTTGAAATGTTTGGTCACATGGAGAGAATGATTGAGGAAAGATTGACCAAGAGGATATATGTGTCGGAGGTGGAGGGAACGAGAAGTGGGAGACCAAATTGGAGGTGGAAAGAGGGAATGAAAAAGATTTTGAGTGATCGGGGCCTGAACATTCAGGAGTGCGAAAGGCGGTGAAGGAAGAGAGTGAATTGGACCGATGAGGTATACCGTGATTGACGTGCTGTCAATAGATTGAACCAGGGCATGTGAAGCGTCTGGGTAAACCATGGAAAGTTGTGTGGGGCCTGGATGTGGAATGGGTGCTGTGGTTTCGGTGGATTATTACATGATAGGTAGAGACTGAGTGTGAACGAATGGGGCCTTTGGTGTCTTTTCCTAGCGCTACCTCGCACACATAAGGGGGAAGGGGGTTGTTATTCTATGTGTGGCGAGGTGGCGATGAGAACACATAAAGGCAGACAGTATGAATTGTGTACATGTGTATATATGTATATGTCTGTGTGTGTATATATATATGCACATTGAGATGTATAGGTATGTATATTTGCGTGTGTGGACGTGTATGTATATACATGTGTATGTGGGCGGGTTGGGCCATTCTTTCGTCTGTTTGCGGCAGGGGTGTGTGATGTCTCCATGGTTGTTTAATTTGTTTATGGACGGGGTTGTTAGGGAGTTGAATGCAAGAGTTTTGGAAAGAGGAGCAAGTATGAAGTCTGTTGTGGATGAGAGCGCTTGGGAAGTGAGTGTTGTTCGCTGATGATACAGCGCTGGGGGCTGATTCATGTGAGAAACTTCAGAAGCTGGTGACTGAGTTTGGTAAAGTTTGTGAAAGAAGAAAGTTAAGAGCAAATGTGAATAATAGCAAGATTATTAGGTACAGTAGGGTTGAGGGTCAAGTCAATTGGGAGGTAAGTTTGAATAGAGAAAATCTGGAGGAAATAAAGTGTTTTAGATATCAGGGAGTAGATCTAGCAGCGGATGGAACCATGGAAGCGGAAGTGGATCATAGGGTGGGGGAGGGGGCGAAAATCTTGGGAGCCTTGAAGAATGTGTGGAAGTCGAGAACATTATCTCGGAAAGCAAAAATGGGTATGTTTGAAGGAATAGTGGTTCCAACAATGTTGTATGGTTGCGAGGCGTAGGCTATGGATAGAGTTTTGCGCAGGAGGGTGGAGTGCTGGAAATGAGATGTTTGAGGACAATGTGTGGTGTGAGGTGGTTTGATCGAGTAAGTAACGTAAGGGTAAGAGAGATGTGTGGAAATAAAAAGAATGTGGTTGAGAGAGCAGAAGAGGGTGTTTTGAAATGGTTTGGGCACATGGAGAGAATGAGTGAGGAAAGATTGACCAAGAGGATATATGTGTCGGAGGTGGAGGGAACGAGGAGAAGTGGGAGACCAAATTGGAGGTGGAAAGATGGAGTGAAAAAGATTTTGTGTGATCGGGGCCTGAACATGCAGGAGGGTGAAAGGAGGGCAAGGAATAGAGTGAATTGGATCGATGTGGTATACCGGGGTTGACGTGCTGTCAGTGGATTGAATCAGGGCATCTGAAGCGTCTCGGGTAAACCATGGATAGCTGTGTAGGTATGTATATTTGCGTATGTGGACGTGTCTGTATATACATGTGTATAGGGGTGGGTTGGGCCATTTCTTTCGTCTGTTTCCTGGCGCTACCTCGCAAACGCGGGACACAGCGACAAAGCAAAAAAAAAAAAAGAAAAAAAAAATATATATATATAATTATATATATATATATATATATATATATATATATATATATATATATATATATATATATATATATATATATATATATATATATATATATATATATATATATATATATATATACATATATATATATATATATCTTTCTTTCTTTTAAACTATTCGCCATTTACCGCGTTAGCGAGGTAGCATTAAGAACAGAGGACTGGGCCTTTGAGGGAATACCCTCACCTGGCCCAATTCTCTGTTCCTTCTTTTGGAAAATTGAAAAAAAAAAAAAAAAAAGGAGAGGGGAGGATTTCCAGCCCCCCGCTCCCTCCCCTTTTAGTCGCCTTCTACGACATGCAGGGAATACGTGGGAAGTATTCTTAATCCCCTATCCCCAGGGATAATATATATATATATATATATATATATATATATATATATATATATATATATATATATATATATAAGCTTATTGATACAGTGGTTAAATTGATGAGAACTGCTATTGACGTTTGTGTAAATAAATTATACATTTCCTTTTTTCCATAGCCAGAGGTTGAACCATTATGTGAAATTCATTTTTTTCATTCATTTCAAGCTAGAAGTTTCAGTTTTCTAAATTGTTTCTTACATTTTTCATATGTATATATATGTATGTGTGTGTGTGTGTATATGTGCGCGTGTGTGTGTGTGTGTGTGTGTGTGTGTGTGTGTAAATGTATATATATATGTATATTATCCCTAGGGATAGGGGTGAAAGAATACTTCCCACGTATTCCTCGCGTGTCGTAGAAAGCGACTAGAGGGGACGGGAGCGGGGGGCCAGAAATCCTCCCCTCCTTGTATTAACTTTCTAAAATGGGAAACAGAAGAAGGAGTCACGCGGGGAGTGCTCATCCTCCTCGAAGGCTCAGAGTGGGGTGCCTAAATGTGTGTGGATGTAACCAAGATGTGAAAAAAGGAGAGATAGGTAGTATGTTTGAGGAAAGGAACCTGGATGTTTTGGCTCTGAGTGAAACGAAGCTCAAGGGTAAAGGGGAAGAGTGGTTTGGGAATGTCTGGGGAGTAAAGTCAGGGGTTAGTGAGAGGACAAGAGCAAGGGAAGGAGTAGCAATACTCCTGAAACAGGAGTTGTGGGAGTATGTGATAGAGTGTAAGAAAGGAAATTCTCGATTAATATGGGTAAAACTGAAAGTTGATGGAGAGAGGTGGGTGATTATTGGTGCATATGCACCTGGGCCTGAGAAGAAAGATCAAGAGAGGCAAGTGTTTTGGGAGCAGCTGAATGAGTGTGATAGTGGTTTTGATGCACGAGACCGGGTTATAGTGATGGGTGATTTGAATGCAAAGGTGAGTAATGTGGCAGTTGAGGGAATAATTGGTATACATGGGGTGTTCAGTGTTGTAAATGGAAATGGTGAAGAGCTTGCTGATTTAAGTGCTGAAAAAGGACTGATGATTGGGAATACCTGGTTTAAAAAGCGAGATATACATAAGTATACTTATGTAAGTAGGAGAGATGGCCAGAGAGCGTTATTGGATTACGTGTTAATTGACAGGCGTGCGAAAGAGAGACTTTTGGATGTTAATGTGCTGAGAGGTGCAACTGGAGGGATGTCTGATCATTATCTTGTGGAGGCTAAGGTGAAGATTTGTATGGGTTTTCAGAAAAGAAGAGTGAATGTTGTGGTGAAGAGGATGGTGAGAGTAAGTGAGCTTGAGAAGGAGACCTGTGTGAGGAAGTACCAGGAGAGACTGAGTACAGAATGGAAAAAGGTGAGAACAATGGAAGTAAGGGGAGTGGGGGAGGAATGGGATGTATTTAGGGAATCAGTGATGGATTGCGCAAGAGATGCTTGTGGCATGAGAAGAGTGGGAGGTGGGTTGATTAGAAAGGGTAGTGAGTGGTGGGATGAAGAAGTAAGAGTATTAGTGAAAGAGAAGAGAGAGGCATTTGGACGATTTTTGCAGGGAAAAAATGCAATTGAGTGGGAGATGTATAAAAGAAACAGACAGGACGTGAAGAGAAAGGTGCAACAGGTGAAAAAAGGGCAAATGAGAGTTGGGGTGAGAGAGTATCATTAAATTTTAGGTAGAATAAAAAGATGTTCTGGAAGGAGGTAAATAAAGTGCGTAAGACAAGGGAGCAAATGGGAACTTCAGTGAAGGGCGCAAATGGGGAGGTGAAAACAAGTAGTGGTGATGTGAGAAGGAGATGGAGTGAGTATTTTGAAGGTTTGTTGAATGTGTTTGATGATAGAGTGGCAGATATAGGGTGTTTTGGTCGAGGTGGTGTGCAAAGTGAGAGGGTTAGGGAAAATGATTTGGTAAACAGAGAAGAGGTAGTGAAAGCTTTGCGGAAGATGAAAGCCGGCAAGGCAGCAGGTTTGGATGGTATTGCAGTGGAATTTATTAAAAAAGGGGGTGACTGTATTGTTGACTGGTTCGTAAGGTTATTTAATGTATGTATGACTCATGGTGAGGTGCCTGAGGATTGGCGGAATGCGTGCATAGTGCCATTGTACAAAGGCAAAGTGGATAAGAGTGAGTGCTCAAATTACAGAGGTATAAGTTTGTTGAGTATTTCTGGTAAATTATATGGGAGGGTATTGATTGAGAGGGTGAAGGCATGTACAGAGCATCAGATTGGGGAAGAGCAGTGTGGTTTCAGAATTTTTAGAGGATGTGTGGATCAGGTGTTTGCTTTGAAGAATGTATGTGAGAAATACTTAGAAAAGCAAATGGATCTGTATGTAGCATTTATGGATCTGGAGAAGGCATATGATAGAGTTGATAGAGATGCTCTGTGGAAGGTATTAAGAATATATGGTGTGGGAGGCAAGTTGTTAGAAGCAGTGAAAAGTTTTTATCGAGGATGTAAGGCATGTGTACGTGTAGGAAGAGAGGAAAGTGATTGGTTCTCAGTGAATGTAGGTTTGCGGCAGGGGTGTGTGATGTCTCCATGGTTGTTTAATTTGTTTATGGATGGGGTTGTTAGGGAGGTAAATGCAAGAGTTTTGGAAAGAGGGGCAAGTATGAAGTCTGTTGGGGATGAGAGAGCTTGGGAAGTGAGTCAGTTGTTGTTCGCTGATGATACAGCGCTGGTGGCTGATTCATGTGAGAAACTGCAGAAGCTGGTGACTGAGTTTGGTAAAGTGTGTGGAAGAAGAAAGTTAAGAGTAAATGTGAATAAGAGCAAGGTTATTAGGTACAGTAGGGTTGAGGGTCAAGTCAATTGGGAGGTGAGTTTGAATGGAGAAAACCTGGAGGAAGTGAAGTGTTTTAGATATCTGGGAGTGGATCTGGCAGCGGATGGAACCATGGAAGCGGAAGTGGATCATATGGTGGGGGAGGGGGCGAAAATTCTGGGAGCCTTGAAGAATGTGTGGAAGTCGAGAACATTATCTCGGAAAGCAAAAATGGGTATGTTTGAAGGAATAGTGGTTCCAAGAATGTTGTATGGTTGCGAGGCGTGGGCTATGGATAGAGTTGTGCGCAGGAGGATGGATGTGCTGGAAATGAGATGTTTGAGGACAATATGTGGTGTGAGGTGGTTTGATCGAGTGAGTAACTTAAGGGTAAGAGAGATGTGTGGAAATAAAAAGAGCGTGGTTGAGAGAGCAGAAGAGGGTGTTTTGAAGTGGTTTGGGCACATGGAGAGGATGAGTGAGGAAAGATTGACCAAGAGGATATATGTATCGGAGGTGGAGGGAACAAGGAGAAGAGGGAGACCAAATTGGAGGTGGAATAATAAAAAAATATATACATATATATATATATATATATATATATATATATATATATATATATATTTTTTTTTTTTATACTTTGTCGCTGTCTCCCGCGTTTGCGAGGTAGCGCAAGGAAACAGACGAAAGAAATGGCCCAACCCACCCCATACACATGTACATACACACGTCCACACACGCAAGTATACATACCTACACAGCTTTCCATGGCTTACCCCGGACGCTTCACATGCCTTGATTCAATCCACTGACAGCACGTCAACCCCTGTATACCACATCGCTCCAATTCACTCTATTCCTTGCCCTCCTTTCACCCTCCTGCATGTTCAGGCCCCGATCACACAAAATCCTTTTCACTCCATCTTTCCACCTCCAATTTGGTCTCCCTCTTCTCCTCGTTCCCTCCACCTCCGACACATATATCCTCTTGGTCAATCTTTCCTCACTCATTCTCTCCATGTGCCCAAACCATTTCAAAACACCCTCTTCTGCTCTCTCAACCACGCTCTTTTTATTTCCACACATCTCTCTTACCCTTACGTTACTTACTCGATCAAACCACCTCACACCACACATTGTCCTCAAACATCTCATTTCCAGCACATCCATCCTCCTGCGCACAACTCTATCCATAGCCCACGCCTCGCAACCATACAACATTATTGGAACTACTATTCCTTCAAACATACCCATTTTTGCTTTCCGGGATAATGTTCTCGACTTCCACACATTTTTCAAGGCTCCCAAAATTTTCGCCCCCTCCCCCACCCTATGATCCACTTCCGCTTCCATGGTTCCATCCGCTGACAGATCCACTCCCAGATATCTAAAACACTTCACTTCCTCCAGTTTTTCACCATTCAAACTCACCTCCCAATTGACTTGACCCTCCACCCTACTGTACCTAATAACCTTGCTCTTATTCACATTTACTCTTAACTTTCTTCTTCCACACACTTTACCAAACTCCGTCACCAGCTTCTGCAATTTCTCACATGAATCCGCCACCAGCGCTGTATCATCAGCGAACAACAACTGACTCACTTCCCAAGCTCTCTCATCCCCAACAGACTTCATACTTGCCACTCTTTCCAAGACTCTTGCATTTACCTCCCTAACAACCCCCTCCATAAACAAATTAAACAACCATGGAGACATCACACACCCCTGCCGCAAACCTACATTCACTGAGAACCAATCACTTTCCTCTCTTCCTACACGTACACATGCCTTACATCCTCGATAAAAACTTTTCACTGCTTCTAACAACTTGCCTCCCACACCATATATTCTTAATACCTTCCACAGAGCATCTCTATCAACTCTATCATATGCCTTCTCCAGATCCATAAATGCTACATACAAATCCATTTGCTTTTCTAAGTATTTCTCACATACATTCTTCAAAGCAAACACCTGATCCACACATCCTTTACCACTTCTGAAACCACACTGCTCTTCCCCAATCTGATGCTCTGTACATGCCTTCACCCTCTCAATCAATACCCTCCCATATAATTTACCAGGAATACTCAACAAACTTATACCTCTGTAATTTGAGCACTCACTCTTATCCCCTTTGCCTTTGTACAATGGCACTATGCACGCATTCCGCCAATCCTCAGGTACCTCACCATGAGTCATACATACATTAAATAACCTTACCAACCAGTCAACAATACAGTCACCCCCTTTTTTAATAAATTCCACTGTAATACCATCCAAACCTGCTGCCTTGCCGGCTTTCATCTTCCGCAAAGCTTTCACTACCTCTTCTCTGTTTACCAAATCATTTTCCCTAACCCTCTCACTTTACACACCACCTCGACCCAAACACCCTATATCTGCCACTCTGTCATCAGACACATTCAACAAACCTTCAAAATACTCATTCCATCTCCTTCTCACATCACCACTACTTGTTATCACCTCCCCATTTACGCCCTTCACTGAGAGGTGCAACTGGAGGGATGTCTGATCATTATCTTGTGGAGGCTAAGGTGAAGATTAGTATGGGTTTTCAGAAAAGAAGAGTGAATGTTGGGGTGAAGAAGGTGGTGAGAGTAAGTGAGCTTGGGAAGGAGACCTGTGTGAAGAAGTATCAGGAGAGACTGTGTATAGAATGGAAAAAGGGGAGAACAATGGAAGTAAGGGGAGTGGGGGAGGAATGGGATGTATTTAGGGAATCAGTGATGGATTGCGCAAAAGATGCTTGTGGCATGAGAAGAGTGGGAGGTGGGCTGTTTAGAAAGGGTAGTGAGTGGTGGGATGAAGACGTAAGAGTTTTAGTGAAAGAGAAGAGAGAGGCATTTGGACGATTTTTGCAGGGAAAAAATGCAATTGAGTGGGAGAAGTATAAAAGAAAGAGACAGGAGGTCAAGAGAAAGGTGCAAGAGGTGAAAAAAAGGGCAAATGAGAGTTGGGGTGAGAGACTATCAGTAAATTTTAGGGAGAATAAAAAGATATATATATATATATATATATATATATATATATATATATATATATATATATATATATATATATATATATATATATATATATATATATATATATATATATATATATATATATATATATATATATGTGTGTGTGTGTGTGTGTGTGTGTGAGGAAGTAACAGAGACACTGAGTACAGAACGGAAAAAGGTGAGAAAAAAGGATGTAATGGGAATGGGTGTGGAATGCGATGTATTTAGAGAAGCAGTGATCGCTTGCGCAAAAGATGCTTGTGGGATGAAAAGTATGGGAGTTGGGTAGATTAGAAAGGGTAATGAGTGGTGGGATGAAGAAGTTAGATTATTAGTGAAAGAAAAGAGAGAGGCATTCGGACGAGTTTTGCAGGTAAATAATGCAAATTACTGGGAGATGTACAAACGAAAAAGCCAGGAGGGCAAGAGAAAGGTGGAAGAGGTGAAAAAGAGGGCAAATGTGAGTTAGGGGGAGAGAGTATCATTAAATTTTAGTGAGAATAGAAAGATGTTTTGGAAGGAGGTAAGTAATGTGCGTAAGACGAGGGAACAAATGGGAACATCAGTGAAGGGGGCTATTGTGGAGGTGATAACAAGGAGTGGTGATGTGAGAAGGAGCTGGACTGAGTATTTTGTAGGTTTGTTGTATGTGGTTGATGATAGAATGGCAGATATAGGGTGTTTTGGTCGAGGTGGTGTGCAAAGTGAGAGTGTTACAGAAAATGATTTGGTAAACAGAGAAGAGGTAGTAAAAGCTTTGCGGAAGATGAAAGCCGGCAAATCAGCGGGTTTGGATGGTATTGCAATGGAATTCATTAAGAAATGGGGTGACTGTGATGTTGACTGGTTGGTAAGGTTATTCAATGTATGTATGACTCATGGTGAGGTGCCTGAGAATTGGCGGAATGGTTGCATAGTGCCACTGTACAAAGGCAAAGGGGATAAAAGTGAGTTCTCAAATTGCAGAGGTATAAGTTTGTTGAGTATTCCTAGGAAATTATATGGGAGGGTATTCATTGAGAGGGTGAAGGCATGTACGGAGCATTAGATTGGAGAGGAGTATTGTGGATTTAGAAGTGATAGAGAATGTGTGGATCAGGTGTTTGCTTTGAAGAATATATTTGACAAATACTTAGAAATGCAAATGGATTTGTACTTAGCATTTATGGACCTGGAGAAGGCATATGACAGAGTTGATATAGATGATCTGTGGTAGTCATTAAGAGTATATAGTGTGGGACACAAGTTAGAAGCAGTGAAAAGTTTTTGTCGGGGATGTAAGGCATGTGTACGTGTAGGAAGAGAGGAAAATGATTGCTTTTCAGTGAATGTTGGTTTGCAGCCGGGGTGATGTCTCCATGGTTGTTTGATTTGTTTATGGATGGGGTTGTTAGGGAGGTGAATGCAAGTGTTTTGGAAAGAGTGGCAAGTATGCAGTTTGTTGTGGATAAGAGTGTTCGGTGATGATACAGCGCTGGTGGCTTATTCGGATGAGAAACTGCAGAAGCTGGTGACTGAGTTTGGTAATTTTTTTGAAAGAAGGAAGCTGAGTGTAAATGCGAATAAGAACCAGGTTATTAGGTACATTAGGGTTGAGGGAGAAGTCAATTGGGAGGTAAGTTTGAATGGAGAAAAACTGGAGGAAGTGAAGTGTTTTAGGTATCTGTGAATGGATTTGGCAGCGGATGGAAGTATGGAAGCGGAAGTGAATCATAGGGTGGGGGAGGGGGCAAAAGTTCTGGGAGCGTTTAAGAATGGGTGGAAGTCGAGAACATTATCTTGGAAAGCAAAAATGGGTACGTTTGAAGGAATAGTGATTCCAACAATATTATATGGTTGCGATGCGTGGGCTATAGATAGAGTTGTGCGGAGGAGGGTGGATGTGCTGGAAAGGAGATGTTTGAGGACAATATCTGGTGTGATGTGGTTTGATCGAGTGAGGAATAAAAGGGTAAGAGAGATGTGTGGTAATAAAAAGAGTGTGGTTGAGAGAACAGAAAAGGGTGTTTCGAAATGGATTGGTCACATGGAGAGAATGAGAGAGGAAAGATTGACAAAGAGAAGAAATGTGTTAGAGGTGGAGGGAACGAAGAGAAATGGGACACCAAATTGGAGGTGGAAAGATAGAGTGAAAAAGATTTTGAGTGATCGGGGTTTCAACGTGCAGGAGGGTGAAAAACGTGCAACGAATAGGGTAAATTGGAACGATGTGGTATACTGAGGGGGTCGATGTGCTGTCAATGGACTGAAACAGGGCATTTGAAGCGTCTGACGTAAACCCTGGAAAGTTCTGTGGTGCCTGGATATGGAAAGGGAGCAGTGATTTCCGTGCATTATACATGACAGCTAGAGACTGAGTGTGAACGAATTTGGCCTTTGTTGTCTTCCTAGCGCTACCTCGCGCACATGCGGGGGGATGGTGTTGTTATATCATGTCTGGCGGGGTGGCTATGGAATGAATGAAAGCATACAGTATAAATATACATATATATATATACATACATATATATATATATATATATATATATATATATATATATATATATATATATGTTTATATATATATAAATATATATATATATATATATATATATATATATATATATATATATATGTATATATATATATATATATATATATATATATATATATATATATATATATATATATATATATATATATATATATATATATATATATATATATATATATATATATATATATATATATATAAATATATATATATATATATATATATATATATATATATATATATATATATATATATATATATATATATATATATATATATATATATATATATATATATATATATATATATATGTATGTTTCCTCGCACTACTCGCTAACGCGTGACACAGCGACAAAGTATAATAAAAGAATAATATAAATATTCTTTCACTTTTTTATCATACTTTGTCGCTGTCTCCCGCGTTATATATACGTATATATATATATATATATATATATATATATATATATATATATATATATATATATATATATATATGTATATATATATATATATATATATATATATATATATATATATATATATATATATATATATATATATATATACATATATATATATATATATATATATATATATATATATATATATATATTTTTTTTTTTTTTTGGCTTTGTCGCTGTCTCCCGCGTTTGCGAGGTAGCGCAAGGAAACAGACGAAAGAAATGGCCCAACCCACCCCCATACACATGTATATACATACGTCCACACATGCAAATATACATACCTACACAGCTTTCCACGGATTACACCAGACGCTTCACATGCCTTGATTCAATCCACTGACAGCACGTCAACCCCGGTATACCACATCGCTCCAATTCACTCTATTCCTTGCCCTCCTTTCACCCTCCTGCATGTTCAGGCCCCGATCACACAAAATCTTTTTCACTCCATCTTTCCACCTCCAATTTGGTCTCCCTCTTCTCCTCGTTCCCTCCACCTACGACACATATATCCTCTTGGTCAATCTTTCCTCGTTCATTCTCTCCATGTGCCCAAACCATTTCAAAACACACTCTTCTGCTCTCTCAACCACGCTCTTTTTATTTCCACACATCTCTCTTACCCTTACGTTACGTACTCGATCAAACCACCTCACACCACACATTGTCCTCAAACATCTCATTTCCAGCACATCCATCCTCCTGCGCACAACTCTATCCATAGTCCACGCCTCGCAACCATACAACGTTGTTGGAACCACTATTCCTTCAAACATACCCATTTTTGCTTTCCGAGATAATGTTCTCGACTTCCACACATTCCTCAAGGCTCCCAGAATTTTCGCCCCCTCCCCCACCCTATGATCCACTTCCGCTTCCATGTTTCCATCCGCTGCCAGATCCACTCCCAGATATCTAAAACACTTCACTTCCTCCAGTTTTTCTCCATTCAAACTCACCTCCCAATTGACTTGACCCTCAACCCTACTGTACCTAATAACCTTGCTCTTATTCACATTTACTCTTAACTTTCTTCTTTCACACACTTTACCAAACTCAGTCACCAGCTTCTGAAGTTTCTCACATGAATCAGCCACCAGCGCTGTATCATCAGCGAACAACAACTGACTCACTTCCCAAGCTCTCTCATCCCCAACAGACTTCATACTTGCCCCTCTTTCCAAAACTCTTGCATTCACCTCCCTAACAACCCCATCCATAAACAAATTAAACAACCATGGAGACATCACACACCCCTGCCGCAAACCTACATTCACTGAGAACCAATCACTTTCCTCTCTTCCTACACGTACACATGCCTTACATCCTCGATAAAAACTTTTCACTGCTTCTAACAACTTGCCTCCCACACCATATATTCTTAATACCTTCCACAGAGCATCTCTATCAACTCTATCATATGCCTTCTCCAGATCCATAAATGCTACATACAAATCCATTTGCTTTTCTAAGTATTTCTCACTTACATTCTTCAAAGTAAACACCTGATCCACACATCCTCTACCACTTCTGAACCACACTGCTCTTCCCCAATCTGAGGCTCTGTACATGCCTTCACCCTCTCAATCAATACCCTCCCATATAATTTACCAGGAATACTCAACAAACTTATACCTCTGTAATTTGAGCACTCACTCTTATCCACTTTGCCTTTGTACAATGGCACTATGCACGAATTCCGCCAATCCTCAGGCACCTCACCATGAGTCATACATACATTAAATAACCTTGCCAACCAGTCAACAATACAGTCACCGCCATTTTTAATAAATTCCACTGCAATACCATCCAAACCTGCTGCCTTGCCGGCTTTCATCTTCCGCAAAGCTTTTACTACCTCTTCTCTGTTTACCAAATCATTTTCCCTAACCCTCGCACTTTGCACACCACCTCGACCAAAACACCCTATATCTGCCACTCTATCATCAAACACATTCAACAAACCTTCAAAATACTCACTCCATCTCCTTCTCACATCACCACTACTTGTTATCACCTCCCCATTTGCGCCCTTCACTGAAGTTCCCATTTGCTCCCTTGTCTTACGCACTTTATTTACCTTCTTCCAGAACATCTTTTTATTCTCCTTAAAATTTAATGATACTCTCTCACCCCAACTCTCATTTGCCCTTTTTTTCACCTCTTGCAACCTTTCTCTTGACCTCCTGTCTCTTTCTTTTATACGTCTCCCACTCAATTTCATTTTTTCCCTGCAAAAATCGTCCAAATGCCTCTCTCTTCTCTTTCACTAATACTCTTACTTCTTCATCACACCACTCACTACCCTTTCTAATCAACCCACCTCCCACTCTTCTCATGCCACAAGCATCTTTTGCGCAATCCATCACTGATTCCCTAAATACATCCCATTCCTCCCCCACTCCCCTTACTTCCATTGTTCTCACCTCTTTCCATTCTGTACTCAGTCTCTCTTGGTACTTCCTCACACAAGTCTCCTTCCCAAGCTCACATACTCTCACCACCCTCTTCACCCCAACATTCACTCTTCTTTTCAGGAAACCCATACAAATCTTCACCTTAGCCTCCACAAGATAATGATCAGACATCCCTCCAGTTGCACCTCTCAGCACATTAACATCCAAAAGTCTCTCTTTCGCGCGCCTGTCAATTAACTCGTAATCCAATAACGCTCTCTGGCCATCTCTCCTACTTACATAAGTATACTTATGTATATCTCGCTTTTTAAACCAGGTATTCCCAATCATCAGTCCTTTTTCCGCACATAATTCTATAAGCTCTTCACCATTTCCATTTACAACACTGAACACCCCATGCATACCAATTATTCCCTCAACTGCCTCATTACTCACCTTTGCATTCAAATCACCCAACACTATAACCCGATCTCGTGCATCAAAAGCACTAAGACACTCATTCAGCTGCTCCCAAAACACTTGCCTCTAATGATCTTTTTTCTCATGCCCAGGTGCATATGCACCAATAATCACCCATCTCTCTCCATCAACTTTCAGTTTTACCCATATTAATCGAGAATTTACTTTCTTACATTCTATCACATACTTCCACAACTCTGTTTCAGGAGTACTGCTACTCCTTCCCTTGCTCTTGTCCTCTCACTAACCCCTGACTTTACTCCCAAGACATTCCCAAACCACTCTTCCCCTTTACCCTTGAGCTTCGTTTCACTCAGAGCCAAAACATCCAGGTTACTTTCCTCAAACATACTACCTATCTCTCCTTTTTTCACATCTTGGTTACATCCACACACATTTAGGCACCCCAATCTGAGCCTCCGAGGAGGATGAGCACTCCCCGCGTGACTCCTTCTTCTGTTTCCCATTTTAGAAAGTTAAAAAAAAAAAAAAAAAATATATATATATATATATATATATATATATATATATATATATATATATATATATATATATATATATATATATATATATATATATATATATATATATATATGTAGGAAGAGAGGAAAGTGATTGGTTCTCAGTGAATGTAGGTTTGCGGCAGGGGTGAGTGATGTCTCCATGGTTGTTTAATTTTTTATGGATGGGGTTGTTAGGGAGGTGAATGCAAGAGTTTTGGAAAGAGGGGCATGTATGAAGTCTGTTGTGGATGAGAGAGCTTGGGAAGTGAGTCAGTTGTTGTTCGCTGATGATACAGCGCTGGTGGCTGATTCATGTGAGAAACTGCAGAAGCTGGTGACTGAGTTTGGTAAAGTGTGCGAAAGAAGAAAGTTAAGAGTAAATGTGAATAAGAGCAAGGTAATTAGGTACAGTAGGGTTAAGGGTCAAGTCAATTGGGAGGTTAGTTTGAATGGAGAAAAACTGGAGGAAGTAAAGTGTTTTGGATATCTGGGAGTGGATCTGGCAGCGGATGGAACCATGGAAGCGGAAGTGGATCATAGGTTAGGGGAGGGGGCGAAAATCCTGGGAACCTTGAAGAATGTGTGGAAGTCGAGAACATTATCTCGGAAAGCAAAAATGGCTATGTTTGAAGGAATAGTGGTTCCAATAATGTTGTATGGTTGCGAGGCGTGGGCTATGGATAGAGTTGTGCGCAGGAGGATGGATGTGCTGGAAATGAGATGTTTGAGGGCAATGTGTGGTGTAAGGTAGTTTGATCGAGTAAGTAACGTAAGGGTAAGAGATATGTGTGGAAATAAAAAGAGCGTGGTTGAGAGAGCAGAAGAGTGTTTTGAAATGGTCTGTGCACATGGAGAGAATGAGTGAGAAAAGATTGACCAAGAGGATATGTGTGTCGGAGGTGGAGGGAACGAGGAGAAGTGGGAGACCAAATTGGAGGTGGAAAGATGGAGTGAAAAATATTTTGATTGATCGGGGCCTGAACATGCAGGAGGGTGAAAGGAGGGCAAGGAGTAGTTTGAATTGGATCGATGTGGTATACCGGGTGGACGTGCTGTCAGTGGATTGAATCAGGGCATATGAAGCGTCTGGGGGAAACCATGGAAAGCTGTGTAGGTATGTATATTTGCTTGTGTGGACGCATGTATATATATGTGTATGGGGGTGGGTTGGGCCATTTCTTTCGTGTGTATCCTTGCGCCACCTCGCAAACGCGACAAAGCAAAAAAAAAAGAAAAAAAGAATATATATATATATATATATATATATATATATATATATATATATATATATATATATATATATTTATAAATATATATATACTACCAAGAGAAATATCATTGAATCTTCTATCATTAAATACACAAAGAATTATAATCTTAATATTAGTGACGGTCCATACAAATTAGATACGTTTATTGTTGATAAAATTTGTAAAATAAGTTTATGAACGCTCGTTGTATGTTTTGGACAATCACATGTTTACCAAATTGCGTTCCTAGCCTCGTCTCTTCGATGTTTATGAACTGACTGCTATATTTCTCTTTTGTGTCTCCCCTGATGATGTGATTATTACACGAAAGAGCACTTGGGAACTTATCGTGTTTCATTATGCCTGTGGTCTCATAGGAATATCTTGATCACGCGCAAAATATATATATATATATATATATATATATATATATATATATATATATATATATATATATGTACAATATCATACTTGCGCCTTTGTTCAATCCCATCGCGACTCTGCCACAGATGATGTGACATCCCCCTTACCCCGCAGGCGTACGAGGTAGCGCTAGGAAAAGACAACAAAGGCCACATTCGTTCACACTCTCTCTCTAGCTGTCATGTATAATGCACCGAAACCACCACTTCCTTTCCACATATAGGCACCAAAAAACTTTCCATGGTTTACCCTTTTACCCCAGACACTCCTCATGCCCTGGTACAATGCAATAACAGTACGATGACCCCGGTATAATACATCGCTCTAATTCACTTTATTCCTTGCACGCCTCTCACCCTAATGCATGTTCAGGCCCCGATTACTCAAAATCTTTTTCACTCCATCCTTCCACCTACAATTTGTTTCTCCCACTTCTCCTCGTTCCCTCCACCTCTGATACATATATCCGCTTTGTCAATCTTTCGTCATGCATTCTCTCCATATTACCGAACCATTTCAAAACACAATCTTCTGGTCTCTCAACTATATCCTTTTTATTTCCATGCATCTCTCTTACCCTTTCATTACTTAGTCGATCAAATCACCTTACACCACTCATTGTCTTTAAACATCTTATTTCCAATACATCCACCATACTCTGCACAACTCTATCTATAGCCCGCAACTCGCAAGCATGTAACATTGTTGGAACCAGTATTCCTTTAAACATACCATTTTTGCTTTCCAAGATAACGTTCTCGCCTTCCACACATTTTTCAGCGCTCCCATAACTTTCACCCCCTTCCATACGCTGGGAATCACTTCCGCTTCCATGATTCCCTCCGCTGCCAAATCCACTCCCAGATATCTAAAACACTTCACTTACTCAAATTTTTCTCAATACAAACCTACCTCCAATTTGACTTGTCCCTCAACCTTACTGTAGCTAATAACCTTTCTCCAATTCACATTTACTTTCAGCTTTGTTCCTTCATACACCAAAGTCAGTCACCAGCTTCTGCAGTTTCTCACCCGAATCAGCCACCAGCGCTGTAACAGAAAACAACAACTGACTCACTTCCCAGGCGATCTCATCCACAACAGACTGCATACTTGCCCCTGTCTCAAAAACCCTTGAATTCACCTCCCTAACAACCCCATCCACAAACAAATTAAACAACCATGGAGACATCACACACCCCTGCCGCAAACCGACATTCAATGAGAACCAATGGCATTCCTCTCTTCCTGCTCGTACACATTCCTTACATTCTCGATAAAAACTTTTCACTGCTTCTATCAACTTGCCTCATACACCATGTATTCTTAATACCCTCCGCAGAGCATCTCTATCAGCTCTATCATATGCCTTCTCCAGATCCATAAATGCTACATACAAATCCATTTGCTTTCCAAAGTATTTCTCACACACACACAACATCCAGTTATTCCAGTATACAGGAAGAACCGATGTTGGACTATTGCTATGATAGATTAAGGAATGAATGCAATAGGCTACAAATGACATTAATTGTAAGTTGGACCATCTTATTAAAAACAGCGACTGGACTAAAAACAGGATTCCTCGTGTGCATTAGGCTATGATTTAAGTTTTGTGTGCTCTAACAGGGAAGCCAGCTGTGTTGATGTCACAAATTCTGTTTGCAATTTGATTAATGATGAAATTAATATCTGTAAGGTTTTAGTGTATGCCTGTTTGTAAAAACCAGTGGAACCTAATTGTCCTAAAATATTTATAAGAGCTATTAACACCTTAAAGAAAGACAAGGATATACATATTACTAAAGCAGATAAGTCTAACTCTGTTGTGATTTTAGACAAAAGTAACTATTTATCTAAAATGAATGATCTTTCAAATGATGACACAACATATTCTAAACTCAGTAAAATTCCCTTAGAAGCAGTTAATTCACATTTCAATAAAGAAATAAAGTTGTTGTTGAAAGGTAATACTTCTCTTATCAAAAGTTTGTAATCTTTGTCTCCTCCATTGCCATATATGTATGGACTTATGAAAACAAATAGGCAGACTTTTCCAGCAAGTAAGTTCAGTAGGCTCCATCACATATAAATTGTCAAAATGGTTAGTTTCTTTATTAAGTCCTTTAGTGGGTAAGGTATCAAACTCTAATATCATAAGCGAATGTACATTTAGTCAACAAGATAAACAATATCAATGTTGATTTTGATCTCAAACTAGTTAGCTTTGATGTTTACTCACTTTTCACTAAAGTTCCAGTTGATGACCTTTTAGAATATCTATTTGATGTCCGGGGTGATATTCATTTACCTGTTTCAAAGACTGTTTTCATTGAACTGATGAAATTGTGTATAAAAGACTGTGTATTTCAATTCAATGGAGATTCTTATGCTCAAAATTTGGCATGACAATGGGTAACCCTTTTTCACCTGTACTAAGTAATCTTTATATGGAGTTTTTAGAAACAAAATTACTAAAGGATATCTTACCTTCTAATGCAATTTCGTTTAGGTATGTAGATGATGTTCTTTGTGTTGGGCCAACAAATGAAAATTTACAAATATTCCTCCATTTACTTAAGAATTTAGTACCTTCCATCAAATTTACTGAAAAAATGAAAATAATGGTATGTTACCATTTTTAGATTGCATGATCCATAGGCAAGGAAACAAGATTAAGTTTAGCATATACAGAAAACCTACCAATGTATGCTCATATATCCATTATTACTCATCTCAACATGAGAGTTAAATAATCATCATTTCAATCTATGTTCCTTAGATATTACGTATTTACAGTCCGGAATTTATTGATGATGAGTTTGAGAAGATACATTCTATTGGATCTAAGTTAAAGTACCCTAGATCTTTCATTGATAAATCCCATAAGTTAGCAAAGAAATCATTTTATAGGGTTGAGCCAAAACCTCCCATTGACACTAAGAATCTTTTAGTTCTCCCTTATAATGTTAATTTTACTTTACTTCCCATATTACTTAAATCCTTTAATGTAAATGTTGTCTTCAGCGACAATAATTCTATAAAGAATATCTTAATCAGGAATTCACCAGAAAATTCTCCTGGATGTACCTATAAAGTGCCAGGTGCAAATCATGATAAATTTTATGTGGGGCAGACTGGTAACGATCCTTCTGTTAGACTTAAGCAATATAAATATAGTATAAGAACGGGGCAAGAATCAAATGCCTTGTTTAATCACATTAAAAACTATGATCATTGTTTTGACTGGTGTAATGCCACCTCAGTTATTAACTCAAACTCTATTACCACAAGAAATATAATTGAATCTTTTATTATTGAATACACAAAGAATTGTAATCTTGATATTAGTGATGGTCTATACAAATTAGATAACTTTATTGTTGATAGAATTTGTATAATGATAAGTTTATGAACGCTCGTTGTCTGTCTTGGACAATCGCAGGTTTACCAAATGGCGTCCTCGCTTCGTCTCTTCGATGTATATCAACTGAACGTTATATTTCTCTTTTGAGTCTCGTGTATCATATATATATATATATATATATATATATATATATATATATATATATATATATATATATATATATATATATATATATATATATATGTATATATATCCCTGGAGACAGGGGAGAAAGAATACTTCCCACGCATTCCCCACGTGTCGTAGAAGACGACTAAAGAGGACGGGAGCGGAGGGCTACAAAACCCTCCCCCCGTTGCATTCTAACTTTCTAAGACGGGAAACAGAAGAAGGAATCACACGGGGAGTGCTCATCCTCCTCGAAGGCTCAGATTGGGGTGTCTAAATGTGTGTGGATGTAACCAAGATGAGAAAAAAGGAGAGATAGGTAGTATGTTTGAGGGAAGGAACCTGTATGTTTTGGCTCTGAGTGAAACGAATCTCAAGGGTAAAGGCCAACAGTGGTTTGGGAATGTCTTGGGAGTAAAGTCAGGGGTTAGTAAGACGACAAGAGCAAGGGGAGGAGTAGCACTACTCCTGAAACAGGGTCTGGTGGGAGTATGCGATAGCGTGTAAGAAAGTAAGCTCTAGATTGATATGGGTAAAACTGAAAGTTGATGGAGGAAGATGGGTGATTATTGGTGCATATGCACCTGGGCATGAGCAGAAAGATCATGAGAGGCAACTGTTTTGGTAGTACCTGAATGAATGTGTTAGTGGTTTTGATGCACGAGACCGGGTTATAGTGATGGGTGATTTGAATGCAAAGGTGAGTAGTGTGGCAGTTCAGAAAATAATTGGTATACATGAGGTATTCAGTGTTGTTAATGGAAATAGTGAGGAGCTTGTAGATTTACGTGCTGAAAAAGGACTGGTGATTGGGAAGACCTGGTTTAAATAGAGATATATATATATAAGTATACGTATAAAAGTAGGAGAGATGCCCAGAGAGCGTTATTGGATTACGTGTTGATTGGCAGGCGCGCGAAAAAGAGACTTTTGGATGTTAATGTGCTGAGAGGTTCAACTGGAGGGATGTCTGAACAATATCTTGTGGGGGCGAAGGTGAAGATTTGTATCGGTTTTCAGAATAGAAGAGAGAATGTTTGGATGAAGAGAGTGGTGAGAGCAAGTGAGCTTAGGAAGGAGACTTATGTGAGGAAATACCAAGAAAGACTGAGTACAGAATGGAAAAATGTGAGAACAAAGGAGGTAAGGGGAGTAGGGGAGAAATGGGATAAATTTAGGGAAGCAGTGATGGCTTGCGCAAAAGATGCTTGTGGCATGAGAAGCGTGGGAGGTGGGCAGATTCGAAAGGGTAGTGAGTGGTGGTTGAAGAAGTAAGATTATTAGTGAAAGAGAAGAGAGAGGCATTTGGACGACTTTTCCAGGGAAATAATGCAAATGAGAAGGAGATGTATAAACGAAAGAGGCAGGAGGTCAAGAGAAAGGTGCAAGAGAATAAAAAGAAGTCAAATGAGAGTTGGGGTGAGAGAGTATCATTAAATTTTTGGGAGAATAAAAAGATGCTTTGAAAGGAGGTAAATAAAGTGCGTAAAATAAGGGAACAAATGGGAACTTCAATGAAAGGGGCTAATGAGGAGGTGATAACAAGTAGTGGTGATGTGAGAAGGAGATGGAGTGAGTATTTTCAAGGTCTGTTGAATGTGTTTGATGATAGAGTGGCAGATATAGAGTGTTTTGGTCGAGGTGGTGTGCAAAGTGAGAGGGTTAGGAAAAATTATTTAGTAAACAGAGAAGAGTTAGTAAAAGCTTGGCGTAAGATGAAAGCCGGCAAGGCAGCAGGTTTGGATGGTATTGGAGTGGAATTTATTAAGAAAAGGGGTAACTGTATTGTTGACTGGTTGGTAAGGTTATTTAATGTATGTATGATTTATGGTGAGGTACATGATGATTGGCTGAATGCTTCCATACTGCCATTGTACAAAGAGGAAGTGGACAAAGGTGAGTGTTCAAATTACAGAGGTATAAGTTTGTTGAGTATTCCTGGTAAATTATATGGGAGGGTATTGACTGAGAGGGTGAAGGCATGTACAGAGCACCAGACTGGAGAATAGCAGTGTGGTTTCAGAAGTGGTAGAGGTTGTGTGGATCAGATGTTTGCTTTGAAGTATGTATGTGGGAAATACTTAGAAAAGCAAATGGATTTCTATGTAGCATTTATGGATCTGGAGAAGGCATATGATAGAGTTGATAGAGATGCTCTGTGGAAGGTATTAAGAATATATGTGTAGGAGGTAAGTTGTTAGAACCAGTGAAAAGTTTTTATCAAGGATGTAAGGCATGTGTATGTGTAGGAAGATAGGAAATTGATTGGTTCTCAGTGAATGTAGTTTTGCGGCAGGGGTGTATGATGTCACCATTGTTGTTTAATTTGATTATGGATGGGTTTTTTAGGGATGTGAATGGAAGAGTTTTGGAAATAGGATTAAATTTGCAGTCTGTTCTGGATGAGAGAGCTTGGGAAGTGAGTCAGTTGCTGTTAGCTGATGATACATCGCTGGTGGCTGATTCATGTGAGAAACTGCAGAAGCTGGTGACTGAGTTTGGTAAAGTGTGTAAAAGAAGAAAGTTGAGAGTAAATATGAATAATAGCAAGGTTATAAGGTATAGTATGGTTGAGGGTCAAGTCAACTGGGGGGTAAGTTTGAATGGAAAAAAACTGGAGGAAGTGAAGTGTTTTAGATATCTGGAAGAATTATTTGGCAGCGGATGGAATCATGGAGGCGGAAGTGAATCATAGGGTGGGGGAGTGGGCGAGAATTCTGGGAGCCTTGAAGATAATGTGGAAGTCGAGAACATTATCTCGGAAAGCAAAAATGGGTGTGTTTCAAAGAATAGTGGTTCCAACAATATTGTATGGTTGGAAGGCGTGGGCTATGGGTAGACTTTTGCGCAGGAAGGTGGATGTGCTGGAAATGAGATGTTTGAGGACAATATGTGGTGTGAGGTGGTTTGATCTAGTAAGTAATAATAGGATAAGAGAGATGTATGGTAATAAAAAGAGTGTGGTTGAGAGAGCAGAATAGGGTGTTTTGAGATGGTTTGACCACATGGAGAGAATGAGTGAGGAAAGATTGAAAAAGAGGATATATGTGTCAGAGGAGGAGGGAACGAGGAGAAGTGGGAGAACAAATTGGAGGTGGAAAGATAGAGTGAAAAATATTTTGATTGATCGGGGCCTGAACATGCAGGAGTGTGAAAGGCGTGCAAGGAATAGAGTGAATAGGAACGATGTGGTATACTGGGGTCAACGTGCTGTCATGGATTGAACCAGAGCATGTGAAGCGTCTGGGGTAAACCAAGGAGAGTTCTGCGGGGTCTGGATGTGGAAAGGGAGCTGTGGTTTCTGTGCAATATTACATGACAGCTAGAGACTGAGTGTGAACGAGTGGGGCCTTTGTTGTCTTTTCTTACCGTTACCTCACACACATGAGAGGGGGAGGGGGCTGTTATTTCATGTGTGGTGAGGTGGCGATAGGAATGAATAAAGGCAGACAGTATGAATTATGTACATATGTATGTATGTATATGTCTGTGTATGTATATATATATATATATATATATATATATATATATATATATATATATATATATATATATATATATATATATATATACATTGAGAAATATGGGTATGTATATTTGCGTGTGTGGACGTGCATGTATATACATGGGTATGTGGGTGGGTTGTGCCATTTTCTCGTCTCTTTCGTTGCGCTACCTCACTACCGCGGGAGGAAGCGACAAAGCAAATTAAATGAACATAAATGCATATATAAATATAAATATATATATATATATATATATATATCATCCCCAACAGACTTCATACTTGCCCCTCTTTCCAAAACTCTTGCATTCACCTCCCTAACAACCCCATCCACAAACAAATTAAACAACCATGGAGACATCACACACCCCTGTCGCAAACCTATATTTACTGAGAACCAATCACTTTCCTCCCTTCCTACACGTACACATGCCTTACATCCTCGATAAAAACTTTTCACTGCTTCTAAAAACTTACCTCCCACGCCATATATTCTTAATACCTTCCACAGAGCATCTCTATCAACTCTATCATATGCCTTCTCCAGATCCATTAATGCTACATACAAATCCATTTGCTTTTCTAAGTATTTCTCACATTCATACTTCAAAGTAAACACCTGATCCACACATCCTCTCCCGCTTCTGAATCCACACTGCTCTTCCCCAATCTGATGCTCTGTACATGCCTTCACCATCTCAATCAATACCTTTCCATGTAATTTACCAGGAATACTCAGCAAACCTATACCTCTGTAATTTGAGCACTCACCCTTATCCCCTTTGCCTTTGTACAATGGCACTATGCACGAATTCCGCCAATCCTCAGGCACCTCGCATGAGTCATACATACATTAAATAAACTTACCAACCAGTCAACTATACAGTCACCCCATTTCTTAATAGATTCCATTGCAATACCATCCAAAACTGCTGCCTTGCCAGCTTTCATCTTCCGCAAAAATTTTACTACCTCTTCTCTGTTTACCAAATCATTTTCCCTAACCCTGTCACTTTGCACACCACCTCGTCGAAAACAACCTATATCTGCCACTCTATCATCAAACACATTCAACAAACCTTCAAAATACTCACTCCATCTCCTTCTCACATCACCACTACTTATTATCACCTCCCCATTAGCGCCCTTCACTGAAGTTCCCATTTGCTCCCTTGTCTTACGCACTTTATTTACCTCCTTCCAGAACATCTTTTTATTCTCCTTAAAACTTAATGATACTCTCTCACCCCAAATCTCATTTGGCCTCTTTTTCACCTCTTGCACCTTTATCTTGACCTCCTGTCTCTTCTTTTTTTCTACATCTCAGACTCAATTGCATTTTTTCCCTGTAAAAATCGTCCAAATGGCTCTCTTCTCCTTCACTAATAATCTTACTTCATTCCACCACTCACTACCGTTTCTAATGTACCCACCTCCCACGCTTCTCATGCTACAAGCATCTTTTGTGCATTCCATCACTGATTCCCTAAATACATCCCATTCCTCCCCCACTCCCCTTACTTCCAAAGTTCTCACCTTTTTCCATTCTGTACTCAGTCTCTCCTGGTACTTCCTCACACAAGTCTCCTTCCCAAGCTCACTTACTCTCACCACCCTCTTCACCCCAACATTCGCTCTTCTTTTCTGAAAATCCACACAAATCATCACCTTAGCCTCCACAACATAATGATCAGACATCCCTCCAGTTGCACCTCTCAGTACATTAACATCCAAAAGTCTCTCTTTCGCGCGCCTGTCAATTAACACGTAATCCAATAACGCTCTCTGGCCATCTCTCCTACTTACATACGTATACTTATGTATATCTCGCTTTTTAAACCAGGTATTCCTAATCACCAGTCCTTTATCAGCACATAAATCTACAAGCTCTTAACCATTTCCATTTACAACACTGAACACCCCATGTATACCAATTATTCCCTCAACTGCCACATTACTCACCTTTGCATTCAAATCACCCATCACTATAACCCGGTCTTGTGCATCAAAACCACGAACACACTCATTCAGCTGCTCCCAGAACATTTGCCTCTCTTGATCTTTCTTCTCACGCCTAGGTGCATATGCACCAATAATCACCCATCTATCTCCATGAACTTTCAGTTTTACCTATATTACACGAGAATTTACTTTCTTAAATTTTATCACATACTCCTACATATATATATATATATATATTTTTTTTTTTTTTGCTTAGTCGCTGTCTCCCGCGTTTGCGAGGTAGCGCAAGGAAACAGACGAAAGAAATGGCCCAACCCACCCCCATACGCATGTATATACATACGTCCACACACGCAAATATACATACCTACACAGCTTTCCATGGTTTCCTCCAGACGCTTCACATGCCCTGATTCAATCCACTGACAGCACGTCAACCCCAGTATACCACATCGATCCAATTCACTCTATTCCTTGCCCTCCTTTCACCCTTGTGCATATTCAGGCCCCGATCACACAAATTCTTTATCCCTCCATCTTTCCAACTCCAATTTGGTCTTCCACTTCTCCTCGTTCCCTCCACCTTCGACACATATATCCTCTTGGTCAATCTTTCCTCACTCATTCTCTTCTGCTGTATCATCAGCGAACAACAACTGACTCACTTCCCAAGCTCTCTCATCCACAACGACTTCATACTTGCCACTCTTTCCAAAACTCTTGCATTCACCTCCCTAACAACCACATCCATAAACAAATTAAACAACCATGGAGACATCACACACCCCTGCCGCAAACCTACATTCACTGAGAACCAATCACTTTCCTCTCTTCCTACACGTACACATGCCTTACATCCTCGATAAAAACTTTTTACTGCTTGTAACAACTTGCCTCCCACACCATATATTCTTAATACCTTCCACAGAGCATCTCTATCAACTCTATCATATGCCTTCTACAGATCCATAAATGCTACATACAAATCCATATGCTTTTCTAAGTATTTCTCACATACATTCTTCAAAGCAAACACCTGATCCACACATCCTCTACAACTTCTGAAACCACACTGCTCCTCCCCAATCTAATACTCTGTACATGCCTTCACCCTCTCAATCAATACCCTCCCATATAATTTACCAGGAATACTCAACAAACTTATACCTCTGTAATTTGAGCACTCACTCTTATCCACTTTGCCTTTGTACAATGGCACTATGGACGCATTCCGCCAATCCTCAGGCACCTCACCATGAGTCATACATACATTAAATAACTTTACCAACCAGTCAATAATGAAGTCAACCCCTTTTTTAATAAATTATATATGTATATATGTATATATATATATATATATATATATATATATATATATATATATATATATATATATATATATATATATATATATATATATATATATATATATATATATATATATATATATATATATATATATATATATATATATATATATATAGGCTCAGATTGGGGTGTCTAAATGTGTATGGATGTAACCAAGATGTGAAAAAAGGAGAGATAGGTAGTATGTTTGAGGAAAGGAAACTGGATGAGTGAAACGAAGCTCAATGGTAAAGGGGAAGAATAGTTTGGGAATGTCTTGGGAGTAAAGTCAGGGGTTAGTGAGAGGACAAGAGCAAGGGAAGGAGTAGCAATACTCCTGAAACAGGATTTGTGGGAGTATGTCATAGAATGTAAGAACGTAAATTCTCGATTAATATGGGTAAAACTGAAATTTGATGGCGAGAGATGGGTGATTATTGGTGCATATGCACCTGGGCAAGAGAAGAAAGATCATGAGAGGCAAGTGTTTTGGGAGCAGCTGAATGAGTGTGTTAGTGGTTTTGATGCACGAGACCGGGTTATAGTGATGGGTGATTTGAATGCAAAGGTTAGTAATGTGGCAGTTGAGGAAATAATTGGTATTCATGGGGTGTTCAGTGTTGTAAATGGAAATGGTAAAGAGCTTGTAGGTTTATTTGCTGAAAAAGGACTGGTGATTGGGAATACCTGGTTTAAAAAGCGAGATATACATAAGTATACGTATGTAAGTAGGAGAGATGGCCAGAGAGCGTTAATGGATTACGTGTTAATTAAAAGGCACGCGCAAGAGAGACTTTTGGATGTTAATGGGCTGAGAGGTTCAACTGGAGAGATGTCTGATCATTATCTTGTGTAGGCTAAGGTGAAGATTTGTATCGGTTTTCAGAAAAGAAGAGTGAATGTTGGGGTGAAGAGGGTGGTGAGAGTAAGTGAGCTTGGGAAGGAGACTTGTGTGAGGAAGTACCAGGAGAGACTGAGTACAAAATAGAAATAGGTGAGAACAATGGAAGTAAGGGGAGTGGGGGAGGAATGGGATCTATTTAGGGAATCAGCGATTGTATGCGCAAAAGATGCTTGTGGCATAAGAAGAGTGGGAGGTGGGTTGATTGGAAAGGGTAGTGAGTGGTGGGATGAAGAAGTAAGATTATTAGTGAAAGAGAAAAGAGAGGCATTTAGACGATTTTTGCAGGGAAAAAATGCAATTGAGTGTGAGATGTATAAAAGAAATAGAAAAGAGGTGAAGAGAAAGGTGCAAGGGGTGAAAAAGAGGGCAAATGAGAGTTGTGGTGAGAGAGCATCATTAAATTTTGGGGAAAATAAAAAGCAAGTAGTGGTGATATGAGAAAGAGATGGAGTGAGCATTTTGAAGGTTTTTTGAATGTGTTTGATGATAGAGTGGCAGATATAGTGTGTTTTGTTCGAGGTGGTGTGCAAAGTGAGAAGGTTAGGGAAAATGATTTGGTAAACAGAGAAGGAGGTAGTAAAAGCTTTGCGGAAGATTAAATCCGGCAAGGCAACAGGTTTGGATGGTACTGCAGTGGAATTTATTAAAAAATGGGGTGACTGTATTGTTGACTGGTTGGTAAGGTTATTTAATGTATGTATAACTCATGGTGAGGTGCATGAGGATTGGCGGAATGCGTGCATAGTGCCATTGTACAAAGGCAAAGGGGATAAGAGTGAGTGCTCAAATTACAGAGGTATAAGTTTGTTGAGTATTCCTGGTAAATCATATGGGAGGGTATTGATTGAGAGGGTGAAGGCATGTACAGAGCATCAGATTGGGGAAGAACAGTGTGGTTTCAGGAGTGGTAGAGGATGTGTGATCAGGTGTTTGCTTTGAAGAATGAATGTGAGAAATACTTAGAAAAGCAAATGGATTTGCTTGTAGCATTTATGGATCTGGAGAAGGCATATGATAGAGTTGATAGAGATGCTCTGTGGAAGGTATTAAGAATACATGGTGTCGGAGGCAAGTTGTTAGAAGCAGTGAAAAGTTTTTATCAAGGATATGAGTCATGTGTTCGTGTAGGAAGAGAGGAAAGTGATTGCTTCTCAGTGAATGTAGGTTTGCGGCAGGGGTGTGTGGTGCCTCCATGGTTGTTTAATTTGTTTATGGATAGGGTTGTTAGGGAGGTGAATTCAAGAGTTTTGGAAAGAGGGGCAAGTATGAAGTCTGTTGTAGATGAGAGAGCTTGGGAAGTGAGTCAGTTGTTGTTCGCTGATAATACAGCGCTGGTGGCTGATTCATGTGAGAAACTGCAGAAGCTGGTGACTGAGTTTGGTAAAGTTTGTGAAAGAAGAAAGTTAAGGGTAAATGTAAATAAGAGCAAGGTTCTTAGGTACATTAGGGTTGAGGGTCAATTCAATTGGGAGGTAAGTTTGAATGGAGAAAAACTGGAGGAAGTAAAGTGTTTTAGCTATCTCGGAGTGGATCTGGTAGCGGATGGAACCATGGAAGCGGAAGTGGATCATAGGATGGGGGAGGGGGCGAAAATCCTGGGAGCCTTGAAGAATGTGTGGAAGTCGAGAACATTATCTTGGAAAGCAAAAATGGGTATGTTAGACAAAATTGGAGGTGGAAGGATGGAGTGAAAAAGATTTTGAGTGATTGGGGCCTGAACATGCAGGAGGGTGAAAGGAGGGCAAGGAATAGAGTGAATTGGATCGATGTGTTATACCGGGATTGACATGCTGTCAGTGTATTGAATCAGGGCATGTGTAGCGTCTGGGGTAAACCACGGAAAGCTGCGTAGGTATGTATATTTGCGTGTGTGGACGTGTATGTATATACATGTGTATATGGATGGGTTGGGCCATTTCTTTCGTCGTTTTCTTGCGCTACCTCGCAAACGCGGGAGACAGCGACAAACCAAAAAAAAAAGAAAAAAAATAACATACAAACCTCCAACAGCTAGGATCGAACCCGTGACCCCTCTGTAAGAGGCAGGCATGTTAACCGCTAGGCTATCGGACTGTAAAATAGGAAACAACTATTCGAAATACTAAGTACTCGAATACCCTTCGTCTCACAATGGTGAGCAACGGGGTCTATACCGGTTATTTCCGAACAGACGCACATAGCCAGCTGATAGCGTTTTACCGAACCTAACTGTACAACGCCGAGGTATATGAATACGAATAAAGTGCATATGAACGCGCACCTTCATAGAATATACAAACCTCCAACAGCCGGGATCGAACCCGGACCCTTGTGCAAGAGGCAGGCAAGCTAACCGCTAGGCTATGGGACTGTATAATAGGAAACAACTATTCGAACTACTAAGTACACGAATACCCCTCGTCTCACAATGGTGAGCAACGGGGTCTATACCGGTTATATCCTAATAGACGCACATAGCCAGCTGATAGCGTTTTACCGAGCCTAACTGTACAACGCGGAGGTATATGAATACGAATAAAGTGCATATGAACGCGCACCTTCATAGAACATACAAACCTACAACAGCCAGGATCGAACCCGGGACCCCTATTATACAGTCCCATAGCCTAGCGGTTACATGCCTGCCTCTTGCACAGGGGTCCCGGGTTCGATCCTAGCTGTTGGAGGTTTGTATGTTCTATGAAGGTGCGCGTTCATATGCACTTTATTCGTATATATATATATATATATATATATATATATATATATATATATATATATATATATATATATATATATATATGTATATATATATATATATATATATATATATATATATATATCCCTGGGGATAGGGGATTAAGAATACTTCCCACGTATTCCCTGCGTGTCGTAGAAGGCGACTAAAAGGGGAGGGAGCGGGGGGCTGGAAATCCTCCCCTCTCGTTTTTTTTTTTAATTTTCCAAAAGAAGGAACAGAGGGGGCCAGGTGAGGATATTCCAAAAAAGGCCCAGTCCTCTGTTCTTAACGCTACCTCGCTAACGCGGGAAATGGCGAATAGTTTGAAAAAAAAAAAAAAAAAAAAATATATATATATATATATATATATATATATATATATATATATATATATATATATATATATATATATATATATATATATATATATATATATATATATATATATATATATATATATATACATATATATAATTTTTTTTTTTTTTCTGCTGTCTCCCGCGTTTGCGAGGTAGCGCAAGGAAACAGACGAAAGAAATGGCCCAACCCACCCCCATACACATGTATATACATACGTCCACACACGCAAATATACATACCTACACAGCTTTCCATGGTTTACTCCAGACGCTTCACATGCCCTGATTCAATCCACTGACAGCACGTCAACCCCGGTATACCACATCGATCCAATTCACTCTATTCCTTGCCCTCCTTTCACCCTACTGCAAGTTCAGGCCCCGATCACACAAAATCTTTTTCACTCCATCTTTCCATTTCCAATTTGGTCCCCCACTTATCCTCGTTCCCTCCACCTCCGACACATATATCCTCTTGGTCAATCTTTCCTCACTCATTCTCTCCATGTGCCCAAACCATTTCAAAACACCCTCTTCTGCTCTCTCAACCACGCTCTTTTTATTTCCACACATCTCTCTTACCCTTATGTTACTTACTCGATCAAACCACCTCACACCACACATTGTCCTCAAACATCTCATTTCCAGCACATCCATCCTCCTGCGCACAACTCTATCCATAGCCCACGCCTCGCAACCATACAACATTGTTGGAACCACTATTCCTTCAAACATACCCATTTTTGCATTCCGAGATAATGTTCTCGACTTCCACATATTCTTCAAGGCTCCCAGGATTTTCGCCCCCTCCCCCACCCTATGATCCACTTCCGCTTCCATGGTTCCATCCGCTGCCAGATCCACTCCCAGATATCTAAAACACTTAACTTCCTACAGTTTTTCTCCATTCAAACTTACCTCCCAATTGACTTGACCCTCCACCCTACTGTACCTAATTACTTTGCTCTTATTCACATTTACTCTTAACTTTCTTCTTTCACACACTTTACCAAACTCAGTCACCACCTTTGCAGTATCTCACATGAATCAGCCACCAGCGCTGTATCATCAGCGAAGAACAACTGACTCACTTCCCAAGCTCTCTCATTCCCAATGGACTTCATACTTGCCCCTCTTTCCAAAACTCTTGTATTTACCTCCCTAACAACCCCATCCATAAACAAATTAAACAACCATGGAGACATCACACACCCCTGCTGCAAACCTACGTTCACTAAGAACCAATCACTTTCCTCTCTTCCTACACGTACACATGCCTTACATCCTCGATAAAAACTTTTCACTGCTTCTAACAACTTGCCTCCCACACCATATATTCTTAACACCTTCCACAGAGCATCTCTATCAACTCTATCATATGCCTTCTCCAGATCCTTAAATGCTACATACAAATTCATTTGCTTTTCTAAGTATTTCTCATATACATTCTTCAAAGCAAACACCTGATCCACACATCCTCTACCACTTCTGAAACCACACTGCTCTTCCCCAATCTGATGCTCTGTACATGCCTTCACCCTCTCAATCAATACCTTTCCATATAATTTACCAGGAATACTCAACAAACTTATACCCTCGTAATTTGAGCGCTACGTCCGGGGAAGTTAATTGTTTTCTCCCTCAAAAAAAATCTCTGTAAACTATTGGGTGGTAATCAACTTATCTTCTCTCAAGCTGTGAGATATCTACTGTAATGCATCCTTCTTGCCATGGTCTAAACCTTATGAAAGTTGGTAAGGAAACACAGTGTTTATCAACTCCATGCTCCCTCATAACACTATACAAAATCCTTGCATACCTGGACACAGTACTAGGGTTTCTTCTTTTACTCAAATACATCACTGCACAAACAGTCCACCATCTGCATTTTTCCTAATGTATCTGAAAGTAGTAGCTACAGCAAGTTCCTTTATCCTGTGTTCAATACTTGGTAGAGTTAATTCTATTCTCATGATTTACACTCTAGTTTTTCGTTGACAACCTAACACTATTCTCAGGGCCTCATTTTGTATAACTTCAAGTTTGTGAACATCCCTCTTATTGTACGTAATGAGAATATGTGCTACATAATCAATAACTGATCGTACTGTGCTGATGTACACCATCATTAGAAGTGAGATGCCAATGCCATTTCCACCACTACGATAAAGCTCTCAGTGTTCTTAAACGCCCTTTGCATGCATTCCCCAGATACTGTATCTCCCGTATTCTACTGCTGCCTTCGTACCCAATATCTATACCAAGATATTCATACACGTTTACTTTTTCTAACCTTCTTCCATTCAAGAATTAATCTTTCTGTTCCAAATTCTTATCTTGATACTTAGTTTTTCATCAATAATTACAATACCCATTCTACAGATAAGTATGCTCAAAGCGTCTAAAGCCTATTGCATGTTTCTTATACCTTTACATTGTAACAGGATATCATCAGCATATATAATGAACTGAATATCTCTGGGAGATTTATGCCGAGCTATTACATTCATTAGCATATTTATAAGAGTAAGGCTAAGGACACCTCCCCGTGGAGTTCCCAACTCCATGTCTCTCTCTTCTGAGTACCAACCATGAAACCAAACTCTAGCCTTTCTGTTACTTAAATAATAGTCATTCCGTTTCAATAATTTCCCGGAAACATCCAAGTTCACAAGCTCTTCAAGTAAAGCCTCTTTACTTGTTCTATCAAATGCCCCTTTTAAATCGACAAATGTTCTACATGTAGCTTCACCATTACTCAAATTCTTCATGACACAATCAGCAGTGCTTTTCTCTTGCATAAACCCATGTAAATTGGACGATGAATGATCTTCAACTTTATGCAACAACCTGTTCAATATTATTCTCCCCATCATTTTGCTGAAGCAGGAGGTTAAGGATACTGGTACGATTACTGTCTTTTCCACTTGAGAGGAATACAATCTTATTGTATAACATATTGAATGAGTCTAGAAGGTGCCTCTTCCTAATGCTAGCTATACAGTTAATAATGTCATACGTTACTCCATCATCCCCTGGTGCAGTAGATTTCCAATTCTTAATCGCATACAATAATTCCCCTCTCGTTATTGACACAGATGCATCATCTCCAAAACGTAATTTTATTTTGTAATGAGCCCTGCACTACAGGTGGTAACTATGCAAAACTGGCCGCTTCAGCCCCTTTATGAGTCCCTTAGCCTAGCGGTGAGCATGCCTGCCTCTTGCACAAGGGGTCCCAGGTTCGATCCTGGCTGTTGGAGCTTTGTATGATATATATATATATACATATTATTATTATTATCATTATTATTACTATTATTTTGCTTTACCGCTGTCTCCCGCATTTGCGAGGTAGCGCAAGGAAATAGAAGAAAGAAATGGCCCAACCCACCCCCATACACATGTATATACACACACGTGCACACACGCAAATATACATACCTATACATCTCAATGTACACATATATATATACACACAGACGCATACATATATACCCATACACACAATTCACACTGTGTGCCTTTATTCATTCCCATCACCTCCTCGCCACACATGGAATACCATCCCCCTCCCCCCTCATGTGTGCGAGGTAGCGCTAGGAAAAGATAACAAAGGCCCCATTCGTTCACAATCAG
>NC_092238.1:51682731-51706262 GCF_036320965.1 Panulirus ornatus | reverse complement strand
TTGCCCAATCCATCACTGATTCCCTAAATACATCCCATTCCTCCCCCACTCCCCTTACTTCCATTGTTCTCACCTTTTTCCATTCTGTACTCAGTCTCTCCTGGTACTTCCTCACACAGGTCTCCTTTTCAATCTCACTTACTCTCACCACCCTCTTCACCCCAACATTCACTCTTCTTTTCTGAAAACCCATACAAATCTTCACCTTAGGCTCCACAAAATAATGATCAGACATCCCTCCAGTTGCATCTCTCAGCACATTAACATCCAAAAGTCTCTCTTTCGCACGCCTGTCAATTAACACGTAATCCAATAACGCTCTCTGGCCATCTCTCCTACTTACATAAGTATACTTATGTATATCTCGCTTTTTAATCCAGGTATTCCCAATCATCAGTCCTTTTTCAGCACATAAATCTACAAGCTCTTCACCATTTCCATTTACAACACTGAACACCCCATGTATACCAATTATTCCCTCAACTGCCACATTACTCACCTTTGCATTCAAATCACCCATCACTATGACCCGGTCTCGTGCATCAAAACCACTAACACACTCATTCAACTGCTCCCAAAACACTTGCCTCTCTTGATCTTTCTTCTCATGCCCAGGTGCATATGCACCAATAATCACCCACCTCTCTCCATCAACTTTCAGTTTTACACATATTAATCGAGAATTTACTTTCTTACACTCTATCACATACTCCCACAACTCCTGTTTCAGGAGTATTGCTACTCCTTCCCTTGCTCTTGTCCTCTCACTAACCCCTGACTTTACTCCCCAGACATTCCCAAACCACTCTTCCGCTTTGCCCTTGAGCTTCGTTTCACTCAGAGCCAAAACATCCAGGTTCCTTTCCTCAAACATACTACCTATCTCTCCTTTTTTCACATCTTGGTTACATCCACACACATTTAGGCACCCCACTCTGAGCCTTCGAGGAGGATGAGCACTCCCCGCGTGACTCCTTCTTCTGTTTCCCATTTTAGAAAGTTAATACAAGGAGGGGAGGATTTCTGGCCCCCCGCTCCCGTCCCCTCTAGTCGCTGTCTACGACACGTGAGGAATACGTGGGAAGTATTCTTTCACCCCTATCCCCAGGGATAATATACATATATACATACATATACACATACACACACATACACACACATACGCACACATACAGACACACACATATACATATATATACATATGAGAAATGGAAGAAACAATTTAGAAAACTGAAACTTCTAGTTTGAAATGAATGAAAAACAGAATGTCACATAATGGTTCAACCTCTGGCTATGGAAAAAAGGAAATGTATAATTTATTTACACAAACGTCAATGGCAGTTCTCATCAATCTAACCACTGTATCAATAAGCTTCAATGTCTAAGCTACATTTTTCTCCAATTTCACTATTTTCCTTCACATTTTCAGTTGTGTCTGAAGGTTCTACTTCAAGAGTGATTGTTTTTCCAGTAAGGGTCTTCACATTTTGGTTTATATATATATATAATATATATATATTAATATATATATATATATATATATATATAATATATATATATATATATATATATATATATATATATATATATATATAAATATATTCCCTGGGGATAGGGGATTAAGAATACTTCCCACGTATTCCCTGCGTGTCGTAGAATGCGACTAAAAGGGAAGGGAGCGGGTGGCTGGAAATCCTCCCCTCTCGTCTTTTTTCAATTTTCCAAAAGAAGGAACAGAGAAGGGGCCAGGTGAGGATATTCCCTCAAGGGCCCATTCCTCTGTTTCTTAACGCTACCCTCGCTAACGCGGGAAATGGCGAATTTTACGAATATATATATATATATATATATATATATATATATATATATATATATATATATATATATATATATATACATATATATATATATATATATATATATATATATATATATATATATATATATATATATATGTATATATATATATATATATATATATATATATATATATATATATATATATATATATATATATATATATATATATATATATATATATATATAGATGTTCTGGAAGGAGGTAAATAAAGTGCGTAAGACAAGGGAGCAAATGGGAACTTCAGTGAAGGGCGCAAATGGGGAGGTGATAACAAGTAGTGGTGATGTGAGAAGGAGATGGAGTGAGTATTTTGAAGGTTTGTTAAATGTGTTTGATGATAGAGTGGCAGATATAGGGTGTTTTGGTCGAGGTGGTGTGCAAAGTGAGAGGGTTAGGGAAAATGATTTGGTAAACAGAGAAGAGGTATTGAAAGCTTTGTGGAAGATGAAAGCCGGCAAGGCAGCAGGTTTGGATGGTATTGCAGTGGAATTTATTAAAAAAGGGGATGACTGTATTGTTGACTAGTTGGTAAGGTTATTTAATGTATGTATGACTCATGGTGAGGTGCCTGAGGATTGGCGGAATGCGTGCATAGTGCCATTGTACAAAGGCAAAGGGGATAAGAGTGAGTGCTCAAATTACAGAGGTATAAGTTTGTTGAGTATTCCTGGTAAATTATATGGGAGGGTATTGATTGAGAGGGTGAAGGCATGTACAGAGTATCAGATTGGGGAAGAGCAGTGTGGTTTCAGAAGTGGTGGAGGATGTGTGGATCAGGTGTTTGATCCTTAAGAATGTATGTGAGAAATACTTAGAAAAGCAAATGGATTTGTATGTAGCATTTATGGATCTGGAGAAGGCATATGATAGAGTTGATAGAGATGCTCTGTGGAAGGTATTAAGAATATATGGTGTGGGAGGAAAGTTGTTAGAAGCAGTGAAAAGTTTTTATCGAGGATGTAAGGCATGTGTACGTGTAGGAAGAGAGGAAAGTGATTGGTTCTCACTGAATGTAGGTTTGCGGCAGGGGTGTGTGATGTCTCCATGGTTGTTTAATTTGTTTATGTTTGGGGTTGTTAGGGAGGTAAATGCAAGAGTTTTGGAAAGAGGTTCAAGTATGAAGTCTGTTGGGGATGAGAGAGCTTGGGAAGTGAGTCAGATGTTGTTCGCTGATGATACAGCGCTGGTGGTTGATTCATGTGAGAAACTGCAGAAGCTGGTGACTGAGTTTGGAAAAGTGTGTGGAAGAAGAAAGTTAAGAGTAAATGTGAATAAGAGCAAGGTTATTAGGTACAGTAGGGTTGAGGGTCAAGTCAATTGGGAGGTGAGTTTGAATGGAGAAAAACTGGAGGAAGTGAAGTGTTTTAGATATCTGGGAGTGGATCTGGCAGCGGATGGAACCATGGAAGCGGAAGTGGATCATAGGGTGGGGGAGGGGGCGAATATCCTGGGGGCCTTGAAGAATGTGTGGAAGTCGAGAACATTATCTCGGAAAGCAAAAGTGGGTATGTTTGAAGGAATAGTGGTTCCAACAATGTTGTATGGTTGCGAGGCGTGGGCTATGGATAGAGTTGTGCGCAGGAGGATGGATGTGCTGGAAATGAGATGTTTGAGGACAATGTGTGGTGTGAGGTGGTTTGATCGAGTGAGTAACGTAAGGGTAAGAGAGATGTGTGGAAATAAAAAGAGCGTGGTTGAGAGAGCAGAAGAGGGTGTTTTGAAGTGGTTTGGGCACATAGAGAGGATGAGTGAGGAAAGATTGACCAAGAGGATATATGTGTCGGAGGTGGAGGGAACAAGTAGAAGAGGGAGACCAAATTGGAGGTGGAAAGATGGAGTGAAAAAGATTTTTTGTGATCGGGGCCTGAACATGCAGGAGGGTGAAAGGAGGGCAAGGAATAGAGTGAATTGGAGCGATGTGGTATACCGGGGTTGACGTGCTGTCAGCGGATTGAATCATGGCATATGAAGCGTTTGGGTAAACCATGGAAAGCTGTGTAGGTATGTATATTTGCGTGTGTGGACGTATGTATATATATGTGTATGGGGGGGGGGTTGGGCCATTTCTTTCGTCTGTTTCCTTGCGCTACCTCGCAAACGTGGGAGACAGCGAGAAAGTATAATAAAGAAAATATAAAAAATATATATATGTATATATATATATATATATATATATATATATATATATATATATATATATATATATATATATATATATATATATATATATATATATATATATATATATATATATATATATATATGTGGTTTGATCGAGTAAGTAATGAAAGGATAAGAAAGATATGTGGTAATAAAAAGAGTGTGGTTGAGAGAGCAGAAGAGGGTGGAGGGAATGAGTGAGGAAAGATTGACGAAGAGGATATATAAGTCAGAGGTGGAGGGAGCGGGGAGAAGTGGGAGACCAAATTGGAGGTGGAAGGATGGAGTTAAAAAGATTTTGAGTTATCGAGGCCTGAACATACAGAAGTGTGAAAACCGTGCAAGGAATTGAAACGATGTGGTATACCGGAGTCGATGTGCTACCATATATATATATATATATATATATATATATATATATATATATATATATATATATATATATATATATATATATATATATATATATATATATATATATATATATATATATACATATATATGATTGGGGATGAGAGAGCTTGGGATATGAGTCAGTTGTTGTTCGCTGATGATACAGCGCTGGTGGCTGATTCATGTGAGAAACTGCAGAAGCTGGTGACTGAGTTTGGTAAAGTGTGTGAAAGAAGAAAGGTAAGAGTAAATGTGAATAAGAGCAAGGTAATTAGGTACAGTAGGGTTGAGGGTCAAGTCAATTGGGAGGTAAGTTTGAATGGAGAAAAACTGGAGGAAGTAAAGTGTTTTAGATATCTGGGAGTGGATCTGGTGGCGGATGGAACAGTGGAAGCGGAATTGGATCATAGGGTGGGGGAGGGGGCGAAAATCCTGGGAGCCTTAAAAAATGTGTTTAAGTCGAGAAGGTTATCTCAGAAAGCAAAAATGGATATGTTTGAAGGAATAGTGGTTCCAACAATTTTGTATGGTTGCGAGGCGTTTGCTATGGATAGAGTTGTGCGCAGGAGGATGGATGTGCTGGAAATGAGATGTTTGAGGACAATGTGTGGTGTGAGGTGGTTTGATCGAGTAAGTAACGTAAGGGTAAGAGAGATGTGTGGAAATAAAAAGAGCGTGGTTGAGAGAGCAGAAGAAGGTGTTTTAAAATGGTTTGGGCACATGGAGAGAATGAGTGAGGAAAGATTGACCAAGAGGATATATGTGTCGGAGGGGGAGAGAACGAGGAGAAGTGGGAGACCAAATTGGAGGTGGTAAGATGGAGTGAAAAAGATTTTGCGTGATCGGGGCCTGAACATGCAGGAGGGTGAAAGGAGGGCAAGGAATAGAGTGAATTGGATCGATGTGGTATACCGGGGTTGACGTGCTGTCAGTGAATTGAATCAGGGTATGTGAAGCGTCTGGGGTAAACCATGGAAAGCTGTGTAGGTATGTATATTTGCGTGTGTGGACGTATGTATATACATGTGTATGTGGGTGGGTTAGGCCATTTCTTTCGTCTGTTTTCTTGCACTACCTCGCAAACGCGGGAGACAGCGACAAAGCAAAAAAAAAGAGAAGAAAAAAAAAAAAATATATATATATATATATATATATATATATATATATATATATATATATATATATATATATATATATATATATATATATATATCTTATATTATTTTATTTTGATTTGTCGCTGTCTCCCGCGTTTGTGAGGTAGCGCAAGGAAACAGACCAAAGAAATGGTCCAACCCACCCCATACACAATGTATATACATACACGTCCACGCACGCAAATATGCATACCTATACATCTAAATGTACACATATATATACACACACAGACACATACATATATACCCATGAACACAATTCACACTGTCTGCCTTTTTTCAGTTCCCATCGCCACCTCGCCACACATGGAATACCATCCCCCTCCCCCCTCATGTGTGCGAGGTAGCACTAGGAAAAGACAACAAAGGCCCCATTCGTTCACACTCAGTCTCTAGCTGTCATGCAATAATGCCCGAAACCACAGCTCCCTTTCCACAACCTGGCCCAACACAACTTTCCATGGTTTACCCCAGACGCTTCACATGCCCTGATTCAATCCACTGACAGCACGTCAACTCCGGTATACCACATCGATCCAATTCACTCTATTCCTTGCCCGCCTTTCACCCTCCTACATGTTCAGGCCCCGATCACTCAAAATCTTTTTCACTCCATCTTTCCACCTACAATTTGGTCTCCCACTTCTCCTCGTTCCCTCCACCTCCGACACATATATCCTCTTGGTCAGTCTTTCCTGACTCATTCTCTCCATGTGCCCAAACCATTTCAAAACACCCTCTTCTGCTCTCTCAAACACACTCTTCTTATTTCTACACATCTTTCTTATCCTTACATTACTTACTCGATCAAATCACCTCACACCACATATTGTCCTAAAACATCTCAAAAGATGCTTGTGGCATGAGAATCGTGGGAGGTGGGTTGATTAGAAAAAGTAGTGAGTGGTAGGATGAATAAGAAATATTATTAGTGAGAGAAGAGAGAGGCATTTGGACGATTTTTGCAGGAAAAAAATGCAAATGAGTATGAGATGTATAAAAGGAAGAGACAGGAGGTCAAGAGAAAGGTGCAAGAGGTGAAAAAGAGGGCAAATGAGAGTTGGGTGAAAGAGTGTCATTAAATTTTATGGAGAATAAATTGACGTTCTGGAAGGAGGTAAATAAAGTGCGTAAGACAAGGGAGCAAATGGGAACTTCAGTGAAGAGAGCTAATGGGGAGGTGAAAACAAGTGGTGGTGATGTGAGAAGGAGATGGAGTGAGTATTTTCAAGGTTTATTGAATGTGTTTGATGATTGAGTGGCAGATATAGGGTGTTTTGGTCGAGGTAGTGTGCAAAGTGAGAGGGCTAGGGAAAATGATTTTTTAAACAGAGAAGAGGTAGTAAAAGCTTTCGGAAGATGAAAGCCGGCAAGGCAGTAAGTTTGGATGGTATTGCAGTGGAATTTATTAAAAACGGGGTTGACTGTATTGTTGCCTGGTTGGTAAGGTTACTTAATGTATGTATGATTCATGGTAAGGTGCCTGACGATTGGGGGAATGCGTGCATAGTGCCATTGTATAAAGGCAAAAGGGATAAGAGTGAGTGCTCAAATTACAGAGGTATAAGTTTGTTGAGGATTCCTGGTAGATTATATGGGAGGGTATTGATTGAGAGGGTGAAGGCATGTACAGAGCATCAGATTCGGGAAGAGCAGTGTGGTTTCAGAATTGGTAGAGGATGTGTGGATCAGGTGTTTGCTTTGAAGAATGTATGTGAGAAATACTTAGAAAAGCAAATGGATTTGTATGTAGCATTTTTGGATCTGGAGAAGGCATATGATAGAGCTGATAGAGATGCTCTGTGGGAGGTACTAAGAATATATGGTGTGGGAGGCAAGTTGTTAGAAGCAATGAAAAGTTTTTATCGAGGATGTAATGGATGTGTTCGTGTAGGAAGAGAGGAAAGTGATTGGTTCTCAGTGAATGTATGTTTGCGTCAGGGGTTTGTGATGTCTCAATGGTTGTTTAATTTGTTTATGGATGGGCTTGTTTGGGATGTGAATGCAGGAGTTTTGGAAAGAGGGGCAATTATGCAGTCAGTTGGGGATGAGAGAGCTTGGGAAGTTAGTCAGTTGTTCGCTGATGATACAGCGCTGGTGGCTGATTCATGTGAGAAACTGCAGAAGCTGGTGAATGAGTTTGGTAAAGTGTGTGAAAGAAGAAAGTTGAGAGTAAATGTGAAGAAGAGCAAGGTTATTTGGTCATTAGGTTGAGGGTCAAGTCAATTGGGAGGTAAGTTTGAATGGAGACAAACTGGAGGAAGTAAAGTGTTTTAGACATCTAGGAGTGCATCTGGCAGCGGATTTAACCATGGAAGCGGAAGTGAATCATAGGGTGGGGGAGAGGGCGAAAATCATGGGATCCTTGTAGAATATGCGGAAGTCGAGAACATTATCTCCGAAAGCAAAAATGGCTATGTTTGAAGAAAATAGTGGTTCCAACAATGTTGTATTGTTGCGAGGCGTGGGCTATGGATAGAGTAGTGCGCAGGAGGGTGGATGTGCTGGATATGAGATGTTTGAGAACAATATGTGGTGTGAGGTGGTTTGATCGAGTAAGTAATATAAGGGTAAAAGAGATGTGTGGAAATAAAAAGAGCATGGTTGAGAGAGCAGAAGAGGGTGTTTTGAAATGGTTTGAGCACATGGAGAGAATGAGTGAGGAAAGATTGACCAAGAGGATATATATGTCGGAGGTGGAGGGAACGAGGATAAGTGGGAGAACCAATTGGAGGTGGAAAGACGGAGTGAGAAAGATTTTGAGTGATCAGGGCCTGAACATGCAGTAGGGTGAAAGGCGTGCAAGGAATAGAGTGAATTGGTTCGATGTGGTATACCGGGGTCGACATGCTGTCAATTGATTGAATCAGGGCATGTGGAGAGTCTGGAGTAAACCATGGAAAGTTCGGTGGAGCCTGGATGTGGAAAGGGAGCTGTGGTTTCGGGTATTATTGCATGACAGCTAAATACTGAGTGTGAACGAATGGGTCGTTTGTTGTCTTTTCTTAGCGCTACCTCGCACACATGAGGGGGAAGGGGGATGGTATTCCATGCGTGGCGGGGTGGCGATGGGAATGAATAAAGGCAGACATTATGAAATGTGTGCATGTGTATATACGTATATGTCTCTCTGTGTATATAAATGTGTACATTGAGATGTATAGGTATGTATATTTGCGTGTGGTGACGTGTATGTATATACATGTGTATGGGGGTGGGTTGGGCCATTTCTTTAGCCTGTTTCCTTGCGCTAACTCACAAATGTGGGAGACAGCGACAAAGGAAAATAATAATAATAATAATAAAAAAAAAATATATATATATATATATTCATATATATATATATATATATATATATATATATATATATATATATATATATATATATATATATATATATATATATATATATATATATATATATATATATATATATATATATATTGATTATTTATTTACTATACTCTGTTGCTGCCTCCCGCGTTAACGAGGTAGCGCAAGGAAAACAAACGAAAGAATGGCCCAACCCACCCAAATATACATTTTATATGCATACACGTCCACACACGCATATGTACATACCTATACATCTCAAGGTATACATATATATTCATATATATATATATATATATATATATATATATATATATATATATATATATATATATATATATATATATATATATATATATACACAAACATACACATTTATAAACATGTACATAATTTATACTGTCTGCCCATATTCATTCACGTCGCCACCACGCCACACATGAAATGAGAATCCCCTCCCCCTGTGTGCGCGAGGTAGCACTAGGAAAAGACAACAAAGGACACGTTCGTTCACACTCAATCTCTGGCTGTCATGTATGATGCACCGAAACCTCAGTTCCCTTTCCACATTCGGGCCTCAGACAACTTTCCATGGTTTACCCCAGACGCTTCACTATCCTGGTTCAATCCATTGAAAGCACGTCGACCCCGGTATACCACATCGTTCCAATTCACTCTATTCCTTGCAAGCATTTCACCCTCCTGCATGTTCAGTCACCGATCACTCAAAATCTTTTACACTGCATCTTTCCACCTTCATTCTGGTCTCCCACTTCTCGTTCCCTCCACCTCTGACACATATATCCTCTTGGTCAATCTTTCCTAACTCATTCTCTCCTTGTGACCAAATCATTTCCAAACACCCTCTTCTGCGCTCTCAACCACACTCTTTTGATTACCACACACCTCTCTTACCCTTTCATTACTTTTTCGATGAAACCATCTCACGCCACATATTGACCTCAAACATCTCATTTCCAGCACATCCACCCTCCTTCGCACAAATTTATTTATAGCCCACACCTCGCAACCATACAACATTGTCGAAGCCACTATTCCTTCATACATATCTATTTTTGCTTTCCAAGATAATTTTCCCGCCTTCCACACATTTTTCAACGCTCCCAGAACTTTTGCCCCCTCACCCTCCTTATGACACTTCCGTTTACATGGTTCCATCCGCCGCCAAATCCACTCCCAGATATCTAAAACACTTCACTTCTTCCAGCTTTTTTCCATTCAGCGTACCTCCCAATACACTTGTCCCTCAACCCTACTGTACCTTATAACCTTGCTCCTATATACATTTATTCTGAGCTTTCTTCTTTCACATACTTTAGCAAAGTCAGTCACCAGTTTCTGCAGTTTCGCCCCCGAATCAGACACCAGCGTTGTATCATCAGTGAACAACAACTTCCCAATCTCTCTCATCCTCAACAGACTGCATATTTGCCCCTCTCTCTAAAACTCTTGCATTCACCTCCCTAACAACCCCATCCATAAACAAACTAAAGAACCATGGAGACATCACGCAACCCTACCGCAAAGCTACATTCGCTGAGACCCAATTACTTTTTGTACAATATCAATTGTATATCAGTAGGAACAAAGTGCAAAGGAACGTACACGTTCATAGAACATAAAAACCTCCAACAGCCAGGATCGAACCGGGGACCCCTGCGCAACCGGCTAGAATGCTACCTCCAGGCTATGAGCCTGGTTAAAAGGAAATTACTATTCGAATACTATGTACTCGAGTACCCTTCGTCTCATGTTGGTGAGCAACGGGGTCTACACCGATCATTTTCCAACAGGGGCAAATAGCCATCAGATAGCATTTTACCGAGTTTTACTGTACAGCGCAGAGGTGTATGAATACGAACAAAATGCATAGGAACGTGCACCTTCATAGAACATACAAACCTCTAACAGCCAGGATCGAACCCGGGATCCCTGTGCAACAGGCAGTAATGCTACCGCCAGGCGATGGCCCTGGCTAATAGGAAATAACTACTCGAATACATTATACTCGAATACCCTTCGTCTCACGTTGGTGAGCAACGGAGTCTATACCAGTCATTTCTCAAAAGGCGCGCATAGCAAGCAGATGGCATTTTACCGAATCTAACCGTACAACGCGGAGGTATATGAATACGAACAAAGTGCATAGGAACACGTATCTTCATAGGACATACAAACCTCCAACAGCCAGGATCGTACCGCGGACCCCTGTGCAACGGGTGGAAATGCTACCGCTAGGCTATGGGCCTTGCTAATAGGAAATAACTATTCGAATACTATATACTCGGATACCCTTCGTGTCACGTTGGTGAGCAACGGGGTCTACACCGGTCATTTCCCAACAGGCGCACATAGCCAACAGATCCGAACCTACCTGTACAAAGCGGAGGTATATGAAATACGAACAAAATGCATAGGAACGCGCACCTTCATAGAACATAAAAACTCCAACAGCCAGGATCGAACCCAGGCCTCCTGTGCAACAGGCGGGAACGCTACCGTTAGGTTATGGGCCAAGCTAATAGGAAATAACTATTTGAATTCTATGTACTCGATTACCCATCGTCTCACGTTGGTGAGGTCTACACTTGTCATTTCCCAACAGGCGTACATAGCCAAAAGACAGCATTTTACCGAAGCTAACTGTTTAACGCGGAGGTATATGAATACGAACAAAGTGCATAGGAACACGTACCTTCATAGAACATACAAACGTCCATGAGCCAGGATCGAACGCAGGACCCCTGTGCAACAGGCAGGAATCTACCGCTAGGCTATGGGCCTGTCTAATAGGAAATAACTATTCGAATACTATGTACTCGAATATCCCTCATTTCACGTTGGTGAGGTCTACACCGGTCATTTCCCAACAGGCGTACATAGGCAAAAGATAGCATTTTACCGAATCTAACTGTACAACGCGGAGGTATATGAATAAGAACAAATTTCATAGGAACGCGCACCTTCATAGAATATACAAACCTCCAACAGCCAGGATCGAACCCGGTACCCCTGTGCAACAGGCTGGAACGCTATCACTAGGCTATTGGCCTGGCCAATAGGAAATAACAATTCGAATTCTATGTACTCGAATACCATGTTGGTGAGCAACGGGGTCTACACCGTTATTTTCCCAACAGGCGCACATAGCCAACAGATAGCATTTTACCGAACCTAAGTTTAGAAAGCGGAGGTATATGAATACGAACAAAGTGCATAGGAACGCGCACCTTCATAGAACATACAAACGTTCAACAGCCTGTGCAACAGGCGGGAATGCTACCGCTATGCTATAGGCCTGGTTGATAGGAAATAACTATTCGAATACTGTGTACTCGAATACCCTTCGTCTCACGTTGATGAGCAACGGGGTCTAAACCGGTCACTTCCCAACAGGCGCATATTGACAGCAGATAGCATTTTACCGAACCTAACTGTACAACGCGGAGGTATATGAATACGAACAAAGTGCATAGGAACACGCACATTTAAGAAAATATAAACCTCTAACAGCCAGGATCGAACCCGGGACCTCTGTCCAACGGGCGGGAATGCTACCGCTAGGCTATGGGCCTGGCTAATAGGAAATAACTATAAGAATACTATGTGCTCGAATACCCTTCGTCTCAACGTTGGTGAGGAACGGGGTCTACTCCAGTCATTTCCCAGAAGGCGCACATAGCCAGGGAATAGCATTTAACCGAACCTAACTGTACAACGCGGAGGTATCTGAATACAAACAAAGTGCATAAGAACACACACAGGCGGGAATGCTACCGCTAGGCTATAGCCCTAGCTAATAGGAAATAGCTATTTGAATACTATATAGTCGAATGCCCTTCGTCTCACGTTGGTGAGCAAGGGGGTCTCCACCGGTCATTTCCCAACAGGCGTACATAGCCAAAAGACAGCATTTTATCGAACCTAACTGTACAACGCGGAGGTATATGAATACGAACAAAGTGCAGAGGAATGTGCAACTTTATAGAACACTTTGGTCGTATTCATATTCCTCTGCGTTGTACAGTTAGGTTCGGTGAAATGCTTTCTGCTGGCTATGAGCTTCTCTTGGGAAATGACCGGTGTAGACCCCGTTGCTCACCAACGTGAGATGAAGGGCATTCGAGTACACAGTATTCGAATAGTTATTTCCTATTAGCCAGGCCCATAGCGTAGCGGTAGCATTCCCGCCTGTTGCACGGGGTCCCAGGTTCGGTCCTGGCTGTTGGAGGTATGTACGTTCTATGAAGGTGCGCGTTCCTATGGACTTTGTTCATATTCATATACCTCCGCCTTCTACAGTTATGTTCGGTAAAATCCCTTCTGTTACACAAGGGACCCGGGTACGAACCTGGCTGTTGGAGGTTTATATGTTCTATGAAGGTGTGCCATCCTTTGCACTATGTTTCTATTGATATACCTCCGCGTTGTATAGTTAGGTTCGGTAAAAGACTATCTGGTGGCTATATGCGACTGTTAGGAAATAAACGGTGTAAACAACGTTGCTCACCAACGTGAGTGGAAGGGTATTCGAGGACATAGTATTCGAATAGTTATGTCCTATTAACCAGGCCAATAGCCTAGCGGTAGCATTCCCGCCTGTTGCACAGGGGTCCAGGGTTCGATCCTGTCTGTTGGATGTTTGTATGTTCTATGCATTTTGTTCGTATTCATATACCTCAACGTTGTATCGACAGGTTCTGTAAAATGCTATCTCCTGGATATGCGCACCTGTTGGGAATGACCGGCGTAGGCCCCGTTGCTCAACAACGTGAGAGGAAGGGTATTCGAGTACATAGTTTTCGAATAGTTACATCGTATTCGCCAGACCCATAGCCTAGCGGTATCATTTCCGCCTGTAGCACAGGGGTTCCGGGTTCGATCGTGGCTGTTGGAGGTTTGTATGTTCTATGGAGGAGCGCGTTCCCAGGCACTTTGCTTGTATATGTATATATATATATATATATATATATATGTATATATATATATATATATATATATATATATATATATATATATATATATATATATATATATATATATATATATATATTTATATATTTTTATTTTACTTTCTCGCTGTCTCCCGCGTTTGCGAGGTAGCGCAAGGAAACAGACGAAAGAAATGGCCCAACACACCCCCATACACATGTATATACATACACGTCCACACACGCAAATATACATACCTATACATCTCAATGTACACATATATATACACACACAGACACATACATATATACCCATGCACAAAATTCACACTGTCTGCCTTTAGTCATTTCCGTCACCACCTCGCCACATATGGAATACCATCCCCCTCCCCCCTCATGTGTGCGAAGTAGCGCTAGGAAAAGACAACAAAGGCCCCATTCGTTCACACTCAGTCTCTAGCTGTCATGCAATAATGCCCGAAACCACAGCTCCCTTTCCACATCCAGGCCCCACACAACTTTCCATGATTTACCCCAGACGCTTCACATGCCCTGATTCAATCCACTGACAGCAAGTCAACCCCGGTATACCACATCGATCTAATTCACTCAATTCCTTGCCCGCCTTTCACCCTCCTGCATGTTCAGACCCCGATCACTCAAAATCTTTTTCACTCCATCTTTCCACCTCCAATTTGGTCTCCCACTTCTCCTCGTTCCCTCCACCTCCGACACATATATCCTCTTGGTCAATCTTTCCTCACTCATTCTCTCCATGTGCCCAAACTATTTCAAAACACCATCTTCTGCTCTCTCAACCACGCTCTTTTTATTTCCACACATCTCTCTTACCCTTACATTACTTACTCGATCAAACCACCTCACACCACACATTGTCCTCAAACATCTCATTTCCAGCACATCCACCCTCCTGCGCACAACTCTATCCATAGCCCACGCCTCGCAGCCATACAACATTGTTGGAACCACTATTCCTTCAAACATACCCATTTTTGCTTTCCGAGATAATGTTCTCGACTTCCACACATTCTTCAAGGCTCCCAGAATTTTCGCCCCCTCCCCACCCTATGATTCACTTCCGCTTCTATGGTTCCATCCGCTGCCAGATCCACTCCCAGATATCTAAAACACTTTACTTCCTCCAGTTTTTCTCAATCCAAACTTACCTCCCAATTGACTTGACTCTCAACCCTACTGTACCTAATAACCTTGCTCTTATTCACATTTACTCTTAACTTTCTTTTTTCACACACTTTACCAAACTCAGTCACCAGCTTCTGCAGTTTCACACATGAATCAGCCACCAACGCTGTATCATCAGCGAACAACAACTGACTCACTTCCCAAGCTCTCTCATCCCCAACAGACTTCATACTTGCCCCTCTTTCCAAAACTCTTGCATTCACCTCCCTAACAACCCCATCCATAAACAAATTAAACAACCATGGAGACATCACACACCCCTGCTGTAAACCTACATTCACTGAGAACCAATCACTTTCCTCTCTTCCTACACGTACACATGCCTTACATCCTCGATAAAAACTTTTCACTGCTTCTAACAACACCATATATTCTTAATACCTTCTACAGAGCATCTCTGTCAACTCTATCATATGCCTTCTCCAGATCCATAAGTGCTACATACAAATCCATTTGCTTTTCTAAGTATTTCTTACATACATTCTTCAAAGCAAACACCTGATCCACACATCCTCTGCCACTTCTGAGACCACACTGCTCTTCCCCAATATGATGCTCTGTACATGCCTTCACCCTCTCAATCAATACCCTCCCATATAATTTACCAGGAATACTCAACAAACTTATACCTCTGTAATCTGAGCACTCACTCTTATCCCCTTTGCCTTTGTACAATGGCACTATGCACTGACTCCGCCAGTCCTCAGGCACCTCACCATGAGTCATACATACATTAAATAACCTTACCAACCAGTCAACAATACAGTCACCCCCTATTTTAATAGATTCGATTGTAATACCATCCAAACCTGCTGCCTTGCCGGCTTTCATCTTCCGCAAAGCTTTTACTACCTCTTCTCTGTTTACCAAATCATTTTCCTTAACCCTCTCACTTTGCACACCACCTCGACCAAAACACCCTACATCTACCACTCTATCATCAAACACATTCAACAAACCTTAAGAATACTCACTCCATCTCCTTCTCACATCACCACTACTTGTTATCCCCTCCCCATTAGCGTCCTTCACTGAAGTTCCCATTAGCTCCCTTGTCTTACTCTCTATATTTACCTCCTTCCAGAACATCTTTTTATTCTCCCTAAAATTTAATGATACTCTCTCACCCCAACTCTCATTTGCCCTCTTTTTCACCTCTTGCACCTTTCTCTTGACCTCCTGTCTCTTTCTTTTAAACATCTCCCACTCAATTGCATTTTTTCCCTGCAAAAATCGTCCAAATGCCTCTCTCTTCTCTTTCACTAATAATCTTACCTCTTCATCCCACCACTCACTAACCTTTCTAATCAACCCACCTCCCACGCTTCTCATGCCACAAGCATCTTTTGCGCACTCCATCACTGATTCCCTAAATACATCCCATTCCTCCCCCTCTCCCCTTACTTCCATTGTTCTCACCTTTTTCCATTCTGTACTCAGTCTCTCCTGGTACTTCCTCACACAAGTCTCCTTCCCAAGCTCACTTACTCTCACCACCCTCTTCACCCCAACATTCACTCTTCTTTTCTGAAAACCCATACAAATCTTCACCTTAGCCTCCATAAGACCAGTTGCACCTCTCAGCACATTAACATCCAAAAGTCTCTCTTTCGCGCGCCTGTCAATTAATTATATATATATATATATATATATATATATATATATATATATATATATATATATATATATATATATATATATATATATATATATATATATATATATATATATATATATATATATATATATATATATATTCTATTATTGTTAATCGCCGTCTCCCGCGTAGACGAGGTAGTGCAGGGAAACAGACAAGGAATGTCCCAATCCATCCACATACACATGTATATATATAAACGCCCACACACACACAATTATACATACATTAACATGCACAGACATATACATATGTATACATGTACATATTCATATTTGCTGCCTTCATCTATCCCCGTCGCCTTTCCCCCTTCGGCGAGGTATCGCTAGGAAAAGACAAAAAAGGCCACATTCGTTCATACTCAGTCTGTAGCTGTCATGTGTGTTGCACCAAAACCGCAGCTCCCTTTCCACATCCAGGCTCCACAGACCTTTTCATGGTTTACCCCAGACGCTGGATATGCCCTGTTTCAATCCACTGACTGTAGGTTGACCCCTTTATACCATATATTTCCAATTCACTCTATTCCTTACACGCCTTTCACCCGCCTGTATGTTTAGGCCTAGATGGCTCAAAATCTTTTTTACTCAATCTTTCCACATCCAATGCAGCTCCCACTTCTCTTTTTTCCTTGTACCTCTGACAAATACTTTCTTTGTCAATCTTTCCTCACTCCTTCTCTCCATGTGACCAAACCATTTCAACACACCCTCTTTTGTTCTCTCAGCCTTACTCTTTTTATTACCATATATCTCTCTTACCATTTCACTACTTACTCGATTAAACCACCTCACGCAACATATTGTCCATAAACATTCATTTCCATACATCCATCCTCCTTTGCACAACCCTATTCATAGACCATGCCCACCAACCATATAACATCGTTAGAACCACTATTCCTTCAAACATACCCATTTTTGCTCTCCGAGATAACGTTCTCGCCTTTCAAACATTCTACAACGCTCCTAGAGCCTTCACCTCCTCTCCTACCCTCTGACTCGCTTTCGCTTCCATTTTTCCATCTCCTGCTAAGTCTACTCCCAGATGTCTAAAACACTTCACTTTTGCCAGTTTTTCTCCAATCAGACTTACCTCCCAATCAACTTGTCCCTCAACCCTACTGAACCTAATAACCTTGCTCTTATCTATATTTACTCTCAACATTCTTCTTTCACAACCTTTACCAAACTCACTCACCAACTTTTGGAGTCTCTCACCGAATCAGCGACCAGCGCTGTATCACCAGCGAACGATAAGTAACACACTTCCCATGGCGTCTCATCCAGAACAGACTGCACACTTGCCCCTATCTCCAAAATTCTTGTACTCATCTCCCTAACCATCCCATCCATAAACAAATTAAACAACCATGGAGACATCACACACCCCTGTCGCAAACCAAAATTCACTGGGAACCAATCACTGCTCCTACTCGTACACATGCCTTTCATCCTTGGTAAAAACTTTTCACTAGTTCTAGCAACTTAACCTCCCACACCATATTCTCAAAAGCTTCCACAAAGCATCTCTATCCATCCTATCATATGCCTTCTCCAGATCCATAAATGCTACATACAAATCCATCTGTTTTTCTATGTATTTCTCACAAATATCATTCAAAGCAAACACCTAATCCGCACATCCTCTACCGCTTCTGAAACCACACTGCTCTTCCCCAATCTGATGCTCTGTACATGCCTTTACCCGGTCAATCAACAACCTCCCATATGATTTCCCAGGAATACTTAACAAACCTATCCCCTTTGCCTTTGTGCAATGGCACTATGTATGCATTCCGCCAGACCTTAGGCACTTCACCGTGAATTATACAAACACTGAATATCCTTACCAAGCAATCAACGACACAGTCACCCCCCTTTTTAATAACTCCAATGGAATACCATCAAAGCCTGCCGCCTTGCCGGCTTTCATCTTCCACAAATCTTTCACTACCTCTCCTATGTTCACCAAACCATTCTCCTTTCACCATGCACTCCACCCCAACCAAAATACTCTATATCTGTTCACTCTATCATCAAACACATTCAAAAAACCTTCGGAATATTCACACCATCTCCTTCTCACTTCATCAATACCTGTCAATATGTCCACATTTGCCCCCGTCACCTATGTTCCCATTTGTTCTCTTGACTTAGGCATTTTATTTACCACCTTCCAAAGCATCATTTAATCCTCCCTAAAATTTACTGATACTCTCTCACGCCTACTCTCTTTTGCCCTTTCTCATTTGCACCTTTCTCTTGACCTCATGCCTCTTTCTTTTATACATTTCCCAGTCATTTGCATTACTTCCCTTCAAAAATCGTCCAAACACCTCTTTCTTTTCTGTCATCAACAATCTTACTAATTCATCCGAATACTCACTACCCTTTCTGATTCGCCCACATCCCACCTTTCTCATGCCACAAGCATCTTTTGCGCAAGACATCACTGCTTCCCTAAATACATCCAATTCCTCACCCACTCCCTTACGTCACTTGCTCTCATCTTTTGCCATTCTGCATTCAGTCTCTCCTGATATATCTTCATAGAAGTCTTTTTTCCAATCTCACTTACTACCACCATTCTCTTCTCCCCAATATTCCCTCTTCTTTTCTGAAAACCTCTAGAAATCTTCACCGTCGGCTCCACGAGAAAGTGATGAGACATAGCTCCTGCTACCACTCTCAGCACATCAACATCAAAAATTCTCCCTTTCGTAAGCCTATCACTTGAATTATAATCTCTAGCCATCCTTCCTATTCAAATACGTATACTTATGCATATCTTCTTTTTTTCAAACCAGGTGTTCATAATCACCAGTAGTTTTTTCGCACACAAATCCACAAGCTCTTGAACATTTCTATTTACAACACTAAACACGCCATGAAGCCAATTATACAATCAACTGCCTCAACTCACCTTTGCATTGAAATCACCCATCACTATAAGCCGGTCTCGTGCGTCGAAGCTACTAACGCACTCACTAAACTCTTTCAAAATACTTACCTCTCATGATCTTTTTTCTCATGAAGAGGTGCATAGGCACCAATAATCACCAATCTCTCTCCATCAACCTTCACTTTTACCCACTATAATAAACTGTCGAAAATAAACAATATATATATATATATATATATATATATATATATATATATATATATATATATATATATATATATATATATATATATATATATATATATATATTTATTTATTTATTTATTTTGCTTTGTCGCTGTCTCCCGCGTTAGCGAGGTAGCGCAAGGAGACAGACGAAAGAATGGCCCAACCCGCCCACATACACATGTATATACATACACGTCCACACACGCAAATATATATACCTATACATCTCAATGTACACATATATATACACACACAGACATATACCTATATGCACATGTACATAATTCACACTGTCTGCCTTTATTTGTTCCCATCGCCACCTCGCCACCCATGGAATAATAACCCCCTCCCCCTCATGTGTGCGAGGTAGCGCCAGGAAAAGACACCAAAGGCCCCATTCGTTCGCACTCACTCTCTAGCTGTCATGTAATAATTCACCGAAACCACAGCTCCCTTTCCACATCCAGGCCCCACAAAACTTTCCATGGTTTACCTCAGACGCTTCACATGCCCTGGTTCAATCCATTGACACCACGTCGACCCCGATATACCACATCGTTCCAATTCACTCCACTCCTCACACGCCTTTCACTCTCCTGCATGTTCAGGCCCCGATCACTCAAAATCTTTTTCACTTCATCTTTCCACCTCCAATTTAGTCTCCCACTTCTCCTCGTTCCCTCCACCTCTGACACATTTATCCTCTTGGGCAATCTTTCCTCACTCATTCTCTCCATGTGACCAAACCAATTCAAAACACCCTCTTCTGGTCTCTCAACCACGCTCTTTTTATTTCCACACATCTCTCTTACCCTTACATTACTTGATCAAACCACCTCACACCACATATTGCCCTCAAACATCTCATTTCCAGCATATCCACCCTCCTTCGCACAACTCTATCTATAGCCCACGCCTCGCAACCATACAACATTGTTGGAACAACAATTCCTTCAAACATACCCATTTTTGCTTTCCGAGATAATGTTCTCGACTTCCACACATTCTTCAAGGCTCCAAGAATTTTCGCCACCTCCCCCACCCAATGATTCACTTCCGCTTCCATGGTTAAATCCGCTGCCAGATCCACTCCCAGATATCTAAAACACTTTACTTCCTACAGTTTTTCTCCATTCAAACTTACCTCCCAATTGACTTGACCCTCAACCCTACTGTACCTAATAACCTTGCTCTTATTCACATTTACTCTTAACTTTCTTCTTTCACACACTTTACCAAACTCAGTCACAAGCTTCTGCATTTTCTTACATCAATTAGCACCAGCGCTGTATCATCAGCGAACAACAACTGACACACTTCCCAAGCTCTCTCATCCACAACAGACTGCATACTTGCCTCTCTTTCCAAAACTCTTGCATTCACCTCCCTAACAACCCCACCCATAAACAAATTAAACAACCATGGAGACATCACACACCCTTGCCGCAAAATTACATTCACTGAGAACCATTAACTTTCCTCTCTTAAACACTTACACATGCCTTACATCCTCATTAAAAACTTTTCACTGCTTCTAACAACTTGCCTCCCACACCATATATTCTTAAAACCTTCCACAGAGCATCTCTATCAACTCTATCATATGCCTTCTCCAGATCCATAAATGCTACATACAAATCCATTTGTTTTTCTATGTATTTCTCACATACATTCTTCAAAGCAAACACCTGATCCACACATCCTCTACCACTTCTGAAACCACACTGCTCTTCCCCAATCTGATGCTCTGTACATGCCTCCACCATCTCAATCAATACCCTCCCATATAATTTACCAGGAATATTCAACAAACTCTTACCTCTGTAATTTGAGCACTCACTCTTATCCCCTTTGCCTTTGTACAATGGCACTATGGAAGCATTCCGCCAATCCTCAGGTACCTCACCATGAATCATACATACATTAAATAACCTTACCAACCAGTCAACTATACAGTCACCCCCTTTTTTAATAAATTCCACTGCAATACCATCCGAACCTGCTGCCTTGCCGGCTTTCATCTTCCGTAAAGCTTTTACTACCTCTTCTCTATTTACCAAATCATTCTCCCTAACCCTCCCACTTTGCACACCACCTCGACCAAAACACCCTATATCTGCCACTCTATCATCAAACACATTCAACAAACCTTCAAAATACTCACCCCATCTCCTACTCATATCACCACTACTTGTTATCACCTCCCCGTTAGCCCCCTTCACTGAAGTTCCCATTTGCTCCCTTGTCTTACGCACTTTATTTACCTCCTTCAAAAACATGTTTTTATTCTCCCTAAAATTTAATGATACTCTCTCACCCCAACTCTCATTTGCACTCTTTTTCAACGCTTGCACCTTTCTCTTGACCTCCTGCCTCTTTCTTTTATAAATCTCCAACTCATTTGCAATTTTTCCCTGCAAAAATCGTCCAAATGCCTATCTCTTCTCTTTCACTAATAATCCCACCGCTCAGTACCTTTTCTAAGCTTCTCATGCCACAAGCATCTTTTGCGCAAGCCATCACTGCTTCCCTAAATACATTCCATTCCTCTCCCATTCCCCTTACCTCCTTTGTTCTCACCTTTTTCCATTCTGTACTCAGTCTCTCCTGGTACTTCCTCACACAAGTCTCCTTCCCAAACTCACTTACTCTCACCAATCTCTTCACCCCAACATTCTCTCTTCTTTTCTGAAAGCCCCCACAAATCTTCACCTTAGCCTCCACAAGATAATGATCAGACATCCCTCCAGTTCCACCTCTCAGCACATTAAAATTCAAAAGTCTCTCTTTCGTGCGTCTATCAATTAAGACGTAATCCAATAGCGCTCTCTGGCCATCTCTCATACTTACATACGTATACTTATGTATATCTCGCCTTTTAAACCAGGTATTCTCAATTACCAGAATTTTTTCAGAACATATATCTACAAGCTCTTCACCATTTCCATTTACAACACTGAACACTCCATGTATACCAATTATTCCCTCAACTGCCACATTACTCACCTTTGCATTCAAATCACCCATCACTATAACCCGGTCTTGTGCATCAAAACCACTAACACACTCATTCAGCTCCTCCCAAAACACTTGCCTCTCATGATCTTTCTTCTCATGACCAGGTGCATATGCACCAATGATCACCCATCTCTCTCCATCAACTTTCAGTTTTACCCATATCAATCTAGAATTTACTTTCTTACACTCTATCACACACTCCCACAACTCCTGATTCAGTAGTGCTACTCCTTCCCTTGCTCTTGTCCTCTCACTAACCCCTGACTCTACTCCCAAGACATTCCCAAACTACTCTTCCCCTTTACACTTGAGCTTCGTTTATATATATATATATATATATATACATATATATATATATATATATATATATATATATATATATATATATATATATATATATATATATATATATATATATATTAGTGAAAGAGAAGAGAGAGGCATTTGGACGATTTTTGCAGGGAAAAAATGCAATTGAGTGGGAGATGTATAAAAGAAAGAGACAGGAGGTCAAGAGAAAGGTGCAAGAGGTGAAAAAAAGGGCAAATGAGAGTTGGGGTGAGAGAGTATCATTAAAATTAGGGAGAATAAAAAGATGTTCTGGAAGGAGGTAAATAAAGTGCGTAAGACAAGGGAGCAAATGG
>NC_092238.1:51646069-51682631 GCF_036320965.1 Panulirus ornatus | reverse complement strand
TTCCCAAGCTCTCTCATCCACAACAGCCTGCATACTTGCCCCTCCCTAACAACCCCATCCATAAGCAAATTAAACAACCATTGAGATATTACGCACCCCTGTCATAAACCGACATTCACTGAGTCCCAATCACTTTCCTCTCTTCCTACTCGTGCACATGCCTTACATCCTCGATAAAAACATTTCACTGTTTTTAACAACTTCCCTCTCACACTATATATTCTTAATACCTTCCACAGAGCATCTCTATTAACTCTATCATATGCTTTCTCCAGATCCATAAATGCTACACAAAGATCCAATATTTCTCACATACATTCTTCAAAGCAAACACCTAATCAAAACATCCTCTACCACTTCTGAAACCACAATGATCTTCCCCAATCTGATGCTCTGTATATGCCTTCTGGGAGCCTTGAAGAATGTGTGGAAGTCAAGAACATTATCTCGGAAAGTGAAAATGAGTATGTTTGAGGGAGTATTGGTCCCAACAATGCTGTATGGTTGCGAGGCTTGGGCTATGGATAGAGTTGTGTGGAGGAGGGTGGATGTGCTAGAAATGAGATGTTTGAGGACAATATGTGGTGGGAGGTTGTTTGATCGAGTAAGTGATAAGGGGGTAAGAGAGATGTGTGGTAATAAAAAGAATGTGGTTGAAAGAGTAGAAGAGAGTGTTTTCAAATGTTTGGTCACATGGAAAGAATGAGAGAGGAAGGATTTACCAACAGGATATATGTTTATGAGGTGGGGGGTCAATTCATTCTTTTCCTTGCCCGCCTTTCACCCTCCTGCATGATCAGGCCCCGATCACTCAAAATCTTTTTCACTCCATCTTTCCACCTCCAATTTGGTCTCCCACCTCTCCTCGTTCCCTCCACCTCCGACACATATATCCTCTTGTTCAATCTTTCTTCACTCATTCTCTCCATGTGCCCAAACCATTTCAAAACACCCACTTCTGCTCTCTCAACCACGCTCTTCTTATTTCCACACATCTCTCTTACCCTTACATTACTTACTCGATCAAACCACCTCACACCACATATTTTCCTCAAACATCTCATTTCCAGCACATCCACCCTCCTTCGCACAACTCTATCCATAGCCCACGCCTCGCAACTATGCAACATTGTTGGAACCACTATTCCTTCAAACATACCCATTTTTGCTTTCCGATATAATGTTCTCGACTTCCACAGATTCTTCAAGGCCCCCAGGATTTTCGCCCCCTCCCCCACCCTATGATTCACTTCCGCTTCCATGGTTCCATCCGCTGCCAGATCCACTCCCAGATATCTAAAACACTTTACTTCCTCCAGTTTCTCTCCATTCAAACTTATCTCCCAATTGACTTGACCCTCAACCCTACTGTACCTAATAACCTTGCTCTTGTTCACATTTACTCTTAACTTTCTTCTCTCACACACTTTACCAAACTCAGTCACCAGCTTCTGCAGTTTCTCACATGAATCATCCACCAGCGCTGTATCATCAGCGAACAACAAATGACTCATTTCCCAAGCTCTCTCAACCATAACAGACTTCATACTTGTCCCTCTTTCCAAAACTCTTGCATTCACCCCTCTAACAACCCAATCCATAAACAAATTAAACAACCATGGAAACATCACACACCCCTGCCGGAAACCTACATTCACTGAGAACCAATCACTTTCCTCTCTTCCAACACGTACACATGCCTTACATCCTCGATAAAAACTTTTCTCTGCTTCTAGCAAATTGCCTCCCACACAATATATTCTTAATACCTTCCACAGAGCATCTCTATCAACTCTATCATATGCCCTCTCCAGATCCATAAATGCTACATACAAATCCATTTGCTTTTCTAAGTATTTCTCATATTCATTCTTCAAAGAAAACACTTGATCCACACATCTCCTTCCACTTCTGAAACCACACTGCTCTTCCCCATACTGATGCTCTGTACATGCTTTCACCCTCTCAATCAATACATTCCCATACAATTTACTATGAATACTCAACCAACTTATACCTCTGCAATTTCAGCAGTCACTCTTATCCCCTTTGCCTTTGTACAATGACACTATGCACTCATTCCGCCAATCCTCAGGCACCTCACCATGAATCACCTTACCAACCAGTCAACAATACAGTCATCCCCTTTTTTAATAAATTCCACTGCAATACCATCCAAACCTGCTGCCTTGCCGGTTTTCATCTTCCGTAAAGCTTTTACTACCTCTTCTCTGTTTACCAAATCATTTTCCCTAACCCTCTCACTTTGCACACCTCCTCGACGAAAACACCCTATATCTGCCACTCTATCATCAAACACATTCAACAAACCTTCAAAATACTCGCTCCATCTCCTTTTCACGTCACCACTACTTGTCATCACCTCCCCATTAGCCGCCTTCACTGAATTTCCCATTTTCTCCTTTGTCTTACGCACTTTATTTATCTCCTTCCAAAAGAACTTTTTATTGTCCCTAAAATATAATAATACTCTCTCACTCCAACTCTCATTTGCACTCTTTTTCACCTCTTCCAACTTTCTCTTGACATCCTGCCTCTTTCCTTCATACATCTCCCACTCATTTACATTTTTTCCCAGTAAAAATCATCCAAAAGCCTCTCTCTTCTCTTTCACTAATAATCTTACTTCTTCATCCCACCACTCACTACCCTTTCTAATTAACCCACCTCCCACGCTTCTCATGCCACAAGCATCTTTTGCGCAAGCCATGAATTTTTCCTCAAATACATCCCTTCCTCCGCCACTCCCATTACCTCCTTTGTTCTCACGTTTTTCCATTCTGTACTCAGTCTCTCCTGGTACTTCCTCACACAAGTCTCCTTCGCAAGCTCACTAACACTCGCCACTCTCTTCATCCCAACATTCTCTCTTTTTTTCTAAAAACCCTTACAAATCTTCATCTTCGCCTTCAGAAGATAATTATCAGACATCCCTCAAGCTGCACCTCTCAGCACATTAACATCCAAAAGTCTCTCTTTCGCGCGCCTATTATTTAACACGCAATCCAAGAACATTCTCTAGCCATCTCTCCTATTTACGTACGTATACTTATGTATATCTCGCTTTTTAAACCAGGTATTCCCAATCACCAGTCCTTTTTAAGCACATAAAACTACAAGCTTTTCATCATTTCCATTTACAACATTGAACACGCCATGTATTCCAGTTATTCCCTCAACTGCCACATTACTCACCTTTCCATTCAAATAACCGATCACTATAACCCGGTCTTGTGCATCAAAACCACTAACACACTCATTCAGCTGCTCTCAAAAGACTTGCCTCTCATGATCTTTCTTCTCATGCCCAGGTGCATAAGCACCAATAATCACTCATCTCTCTCCATCAACTTTCAGTTTTACCCATATCAATCTAGAATTTACTTTCTTACACTCTATCACATACTCCCACAACTCCTGTTTCAGGAGTAGTGCTACTCCTTCCCTTCCTCTTGTCCTCTCACTTACCCCTGACTTTACTCCCAAGACATTCCCAAGCCACTCTTTCCCTTTACCCTTGAGTTTCGTTTCACTCAGAGCCAAAACATCCAGCTTCCTTTCCTCAAACATACTACATATCTCTCCTTTTTTCTCATCTTGGTTACATCCACACACATTTAGACACCATTATGTGAGCCTTCGAGGAGGATGACCGCTCCCCGCGTGAATCCTTCTTTTGTTTCCCCTTTTAGAAAGTTAATATACAAGGAGGAGAGGGTTTCCGGCCCCTCGTTCCCGTCACCTTTAGTCGCCTTCTACGACACGTGAGGAATGCGAGGGAGGTATTCTTTCTCCCTTATCCCCGGGGAAGTGGGAGACCAAATTGGAGGTGGAAGGGTGGAGTGAAAAAGATTTTGAGTGATCGGAGCCTGAACATGCAGGAGGGTGAAAGGCGTGCAAGGAATAGAGTGAATTGGAACGATGTGGTTTACCGTGATCGACGTGTTGTCAATGGATTGAACCAGGTCATTAGAAGCGTCTGGGGTGAACCATGGAAAGTTCTGTGGGGCCTGGATGTGGAAAGGGAGCTATGGTTTCGGTGTATTATTACATGACAGCAAGAGACTGAGTTTGAACGAATGTGGCCTTTGTTGTCTTTTTCTAGCGCTACCTCACATACATGAGTGGGGAGGGGGTTGTTATTGCATGTGTGGCGAGGTGGCGATGGGAATAAATAGATGCAGACAGTATGAATTATGCACATGTGCATATATGCATATGTCTGTGTGTGTATATATATGTGTACATTGAGATCTATAGGTATGTATATTTGCGTGTGTGGACGTGTATGTGTATATGGACGGGTTGGGCCATTCTTTCGTCTGTTTGCTTGCGCTACCTCGCTATCGCGGGAGACAGCGACAAAGCAGTATATATATATATATATATATATATATATATATATATATATATATATATATATATATATATATATATATATATATATATATATATATATATATATATATATATATATATATATATTTTTCTTTTTTTTTTTTTTTTTGCTTTGTCGCTGTCTCCCGCGTTTGCGAGGAAGCACAAGGAAACACACGAAAGATATGGCCCAACCCACCCCCATACACATGCTTTGATTCAATCCACTGACAGCAGGTCAACCCCGGTATACCACATCGCTCCAATTCACTCTATCCTTTGCCCTCCTTTCACCCTCCTGCATGTTCAGACCCCGATCACACAAAATCTTTTTCACTCCATCTTTCCACCTCCAATTTGGTCTCCCTCTTCTCCTCGTTCCCTCCACCTCCGACACATATATCCTCTTGGTCAATCTTTCCTCACTCATTCTCTCCATGTGACCAAACCATTTCAAAACACCCTCTTCTGCTCTCTCAACCACGCTCTTTTTATTTCCACACATCTCTCTTACCCTTACGTTACTTACTTGATCAAACCACCTCACACCACACATTGTCCTCAAACATCTCATTTCCAGCATATCCATCCTCCTGCGCACAACTCTATCCATAGTCAACGCCTCGCAACCATAAAACATTGTTGGAGCCACTATTCCTTCAAACATACCCATTTTTGCTTTCCGAGATAATGTTCTCGACTTCCACACATTCTTCAAGGCTCACAGAATTTTCGCCCCCTCCCCCACCCTATGATCCACTTCCGCTTCCATGGTTCCATCCGCTGCCAGATCCACTTCCAGATATCTAAAACACTTCACTTCCTCCAGTTTTTCTCCATTCAAACTCACCTCCCAATTGAATTGACCATCAACCCTACTGTACCTAATAACCTTGCTCTTATTCACATTTACTCTTAACTTTCTTCTTTCACACACTTTACCAAACTCAGTCACCAGCTTCTGCAGTTTCTCACAAGAATCAGCCACCAGCGCTGTATCATCAGCGAACAACAACTGACTCACTTCCCAAGCTCTCTCATCCCCAACAGACTTCATACTTGCCCCTCTTTCCAAAACTCTTGCATTCACCTCCCTAACAACCCCATCCATAAACAAATTAAACAACCATGGAGACATCACACACCCCTGCCGCAAACCTACATTCACTGAGAACCAATCACTTTCCTCTCTTCCTACACGTACACATGCCTTACATCCTCGATAAAAACTTTTCACTGCTTCTAACAACTCTCCTCCCACACCATATATTCTTAATACCTTCCACAGAGCATCTCTATCAACTCTATCATATGCCTTCTCCAGATCCATAAATGCTACATACAAATCCATTTGCTTTTCTAAGTATTTCTCACATACATTCTTCAAAGCAAACACCTGATCCACACATCCTCTACCACTTCTGAAACCATATATATATATATATATATATATATATATATATATATATATATATATATATATATATATATATATATATATATATATATATATATATATATATATATATATATATGTATATATATATATATATATATATATATATATATATATATATATATATATATATACATATATATATATATATATATATATATATATATATATATATATATATATATATATATATATATATATATATATATACATATATATATATATATATATATATATATATATATATATATATATATATATATATATATATATATATATATATATATATATATATATATATATATATGTATATATATATATATATATATATATATATATATATATATATATATATATATATATATATATATATGTATATATATATATATATATATATATATATATATATATATATATATATATATATATATATATATATATATATATATATATATATATATATATATATATATATATATATATATATATATATATATATATATATATATATATATATATATATATATATATGTACATTGAGATGTATAGTTATGTATATTTGCGTGTGTGGATGTGTATGTATATACATGTGTATGTGGGTGGGTTGGGCCATTCTTTCGTCCGTTTCCTTGCGCTACTGTAAGACTCACGCACACTACCATTAATTTTTCATTAACTATTTGTTATTATCATTTTACTGTGAGTTACATAGAGTTAGATTTTTTAATTTTCCAAAAGACGGAACAGAGAAGAGGGCCAGGTGAGGATATTCCCTCAAAGGCCCAGTCCTCTGTTCTTAACGCTACCTCGCTATTGCGGGAAATAGCGAATAGTATGAAAAAAAAAAAAAATATATATATATATATATATATATATATATATATATATATATATATATATATATATATATGTATGTATATATATATATATATATATATATATATATATATATATATATATATATATATATATATATATTTTTTATTTATTTATATTTATTATACTTTGTCGCTGTCTCCCGCGTTTGCGAGGTAGCGCAAGGAAACAGACGAAAGAAATGGCCCAACCCCCCCCCCCATACACATGTATATACATACGTCCACACACGCAAATATACATACCTACACAGCTTTCCATGGTTTACCCCATACGCTTCACATGCCTTGATTCAATCCACTGACAGCACGTCAACCCCGGTATACCACATCGCTCCAATTCACTCTATTCCTTGCCCTCCTTTCACCCTCCTGCATGTTCAGGCCCCGATCACACAAAATCTTTTTCACTCCATCTTTCCACCTCCAATTTGGTCTCCCTCTTCTCCTTGTTCCCTCCACCTTCGACACATATATCCTCTTGGTCAATCTTTCCTCACTCATCCTCTCCATGTGCCCAAACCACTTCAAAACACCCTCTTCTGCTCTCTCAACCACGCTCTTTTTATTTCCACACATCTCTCTTACCCTTACGTTACTCACTCGATCAAACCACCTCACACCACACATTGTCCTCAAACATCTCATTTCCAGCATATCCATCCTCCTGCGCACAACTCTATCCATAGCCCACGCCTCGCAACCATACAACATTGTTGGAACCACTATTCCTTCAAACATACCCATTTTTGCTTTCCGAGATAATGTTCTCGACTTCCACACATTCTTCAAGGCCCCCAGGATTTTCGCCCCCCCCCCCCCCCCCCCCCACCCTATGATCCACTTCCGCTTCCATGGTTCCATCCGCTGCCAGATCCACTCCCAGATATCTAAAACACTTCACTTCCTCCAGTTTTTCTCCATTCAAACTCACCTCCCAATTGACTTGACCCTCAACCCTACTTTACCTAATAACCTTGCTCTTATTCACATTTACTCTTAAGTTTCTTCTTCCACACACTTTTCCAAACTCAATCACCAGTTTCTGCAGTTTCTCACATGAATCAGCCACCAGCGCTGTATCATCAGCGAACAACAACTGACTCACTTCCCAAGCTCTCTCATCCCCAACAGACTTTATACTTGCCCCTATTTCCAAAACTCTTGCATTTACCTCCCTAACAACCCCATCCATAAACAAATTAAACAACCATGGAGACATCACACACCCCTGCCGCAAACCTACATTCACTGAGAACCAAACACTTTCCTCTCTTCCTACACGTACACATGCCTTACATCCTTGATAAAAACTTTTCACTGCTTCTAACAACTTTCCTCCCACACCATATATTCTTAATACCTTCCACAGAGCATCTCTATCAACTCTATCATATGCCTTCTCAAGATCCATAAATGCTACATACAAATCCATTTGCTTTTCTAAGTATTTCTCACATACATTCTTCAAAGCAAACACCTGATCCACACATCCTCTACCACTTCTGAAACCATATATATATATATATATATATATATATATATATATATATATATATATATATATATATATATATATATATATATGTACATTGAGATGTATAGTTATGTATATTTGCGTGTGTGGATGTGTATGTATATACATGTGTATGTGGGTGGGTTGGGCCATTCTTTCGTCCGTTTCCTTGCGCTACTGTAAGACTCACGCACACTACCATTAATTTTTCATTAACTATTTGTTATTATCATTTTACTGTGAGTTACATAGAGTTAGATGCATGTTCCCACGGGCCCACTGTTCCCACGGGCTACTGTTACTCAGGGTGTTTGAACACGTAAGAGTAGATCTGTTATTTGAACACGTAAGAGCTGATCTGTTATTCGAACACGTAAGAGCTGACCTGTTATTTGAACACGTTGTTGAATGGGTGTTGACGGACTCCCATATAACTCCTGTCAGTGTGACCCGAGGGGACACACTGGCCAGCATCGTCACATGTTCACTAGGCTGTGTCGTAGTGTGTCATAAGACTATAGCCCAGAGTACTACAGATGTACGTACATATTCTTTTGTAATAAATCTACAAAGGCCGCCTGATCTTCATTGACTACCATCCACGAGGAAGACCTGTGTTCATTCCTGTCGGCGCAACCTTACAAATGGTGGCAGCGAAGTAAGAACCTACGTGACCGCGGACGACCGTCACATCTACTTCATATTTCTACGCCTTGTGGTCCCAGCAGTCATACAAGCCTACCTGACAGTCTTGGCGCTCGCTCTACTGGACTTAACGTTAAGGGCGGAATCCACGGCCGACTACGTTCTCCATCACCCGTATCTCCAGGCAGTGAAGATACGTCTTTATTGCATTGCTGACACTGTGTCACTTGCAAGGGAACACAGCGCCTCCGCCGTGGAGTGTTGTCATCACATCCACGCGTCTCCAGCAAGGTCAGCGATCCTGCCAACACCAACGTGGAGGTCATCCTGTCGACCACTCTAGAGACGCACCATCAGCAGCCGTGGCGACATCCCAGACGTCAGCATCGCGTGGTCCGGCCCTTGTTGCTCACTCAACTTTCCTGCTAGCGAGCCGCTCCTCTGCACACGTCTCCACCTCGCTACGCCACACCCGAGACGTCTAAGCGAGCGAATCTCCCATTCAGATAAGAACTGTGTCAAAATGGTTCACTCTGCGAGGTATGCTCCTTTTGTGTGTTACTAGTCCCTAGTCTATAAATGAAGATATATATATATATATATATATATATATATATATATATATATATATATATATATATATATATATATATATATATATATATATATATATATATATATATACTTTTGGGTAATTTGACTATTCGTCATTGTAGTTTAGCAAATTAATCTAAGGGTTTTAGTTATTCTTGCATATATTCTTATGTTTTCATACATTTGTACTGTTGTTTTTAATGATGATTACTTTCGTATACAGATTCTTGTATTGACATGTTATATTGTTATCCCACACTTTTTATTGCCTTTATTTCAGTACAATATTTTCAAATAATATTCAGGTTAGGTATTTTGGATTAGGACAATAGTGTTCATTGTATTTTGATTTTTTCGAGAGGATTATTACTTAAACACTTTAAGTCTGATTGTATTACATGTCCGAAGATATTCCATGCGGTAATCGTAAAGGTTCATATGTACTTAGGAAATTACCTAGGATCCCTTACTATAAACGGAACCAACCTTCTAAAATGGTGACGTCGCACAAAGTTGTTTTGACGGATTCTGGTGACACAGATGACCCACAGAAACCTTCTCATACGCTACCACACCCACACCCACCTCCCCCTCCACCTCACGAAAACTCAGGACAATCAGATACTTCACAAAAAACAGTTTTCACACTAAAACAAGCTAGGGAACCACACGAGTTATTTGATGGTAAACTATCAAATTTTGATGGGTGGATCAGGAACGTAGAGGACATTGTTGAACATAATGGTGATTCAGGAGACAAAGCGCTTATATCGGCTGCTAAAAATCTCATTGATTTCAAAAAGCCTAACAATTACGATAGGGTTGTTTATGACTCAGAGGATGTTCAAAATTGTACATCTTGGGAGGAATTTAAAACGTTGTTTAAAATAGGTTGTGAGGAATCATTCTCAGATAATCTACTAAACGTCCTTTTACGTGCTCTTAACGCAACATACACGGATGATATGTCAATCCTTGATCACTGGAGTACCTTACATGGAAGAATGAGGTTATTTAGGCAAGCTTATGAATCCTCACCCTGGATGTCGGCCATGATGAGGCCTGAAACTCATGTGCAAACACTCGTGCGTTTATTACACATAACCTTCATTCTCAAGGACCTGCCTCCAAATGTTGCTCGGCGGTTACTTGATGAAGACATCGACCCATCATGGTCAGTAACGAAAGTATTGAGTTACACTAAAAAGAAAGGTGGATATCACAACACCAAGACACTGGGGAGGGTGTCAGCTTCCCAATGTATGAGGAAACATTCTAGTGATCAACACAATCATTCCTCTAACGGTCAATTAAAGCGATGCAGTGATGACAAACACTCACATAAGGTTACGTGTTTCCTGTGTCACCAAACAGGACATAAAGCGAATGTGTGTCCTTACACATCGGACTCTTTCTCACGTACCCGACCAGAACAACAAACGCAGTCAACGACCCATGGCATCACAACCTCGGTCGTCACAATGCTGCAGACCGTGTCACAATTTCCTGCAGTCAGACACCAAGCTGACCTTCACCCGCTCGCGCCCCACAACACCAGACAGGTGTTCATATCATAAGAACGCTAGACACACTTTAGCGGAATGCCGAGCATTAGCTAGACAGACGTCATCTAACACAGGTTCATCATGTCATCATCAACGATGACAATCTCTCGCTCATGACAAGACTCCGTCACATAAGGAACTCTCAAGACATTTTCGTTCTTCGCCATTTTCTCACATTACAAGTTTCGATTTAGCGGGTTCTTTCCAGGATAAGCCAATCACAATCTTTCTATACAGTGGCGCGGAAGCAGATGTCATTCATTATGATTTTATTCAACCATTAATGCGCACTCAACTTATTAAATACTCGAACTTTTAGCCACCCCTTCACAGTATCTCAAATGAAAATCTCGACGTAAGGGGCATTATTAAAATGAACATTCGCATTGGCGACTCGGTCATTACCATAACCCCTTACATTGTTCGAGGTGTAACTTTTCCTGCTAACTTGTTACTAGGACGCCATTCTAATGCACAACATAAGATCTGTCCTATTTATCATGAAAATGTTGTTTGTGTTGATAATACGTTCCTGCCGTTGTCAGAGAAGAGTTCTCACTCAGTCAGGGTCATTAATACATCTGCTCCCACGTCCTGCTTCACGGAGGCTAATACCCACCCCTTTTATTTTTCTACTCATTGCCTTGGTAAACTTCAAACAAATATGACTCTGCATAGTAACACATTAAGGAAGGTTCCTCTCTCACTTTCTCGAAAGTGGATGACTGATCATGGACTGAGACATAGTCAGGGTGATCTCGTACTAAGAGTCGTTGCTGAACCTTCATCACTAACTGTTAAAGGACTATCGATGGATGCCTCTATGCATGAGACCGCAGATGGAGATGTTACCGTAGACATTGCCAATACGGGACCCACTCCTGTCCGTCTCTCTAGAGGGACCAAGCTTGTGGAATTCTCCGTTTTGAAGTCCGGAATTCAAGACGAGGAGTTACATGAGTTTAACATCCGTCTAGTCTCACATTCCATTAACCCACCACCACCTACTCCTCCTACCCCTGACTCAGCAGTGCACGGCTCGAGTCAGCTCCCCACCATCACCTCTGACATGATACCCAAGGTAGGATTAACCAAGCATGTTGACCAGTTAACAGACCTACTTAACCAGTATAGGTCTACTAATGCCTTATCGGGAGACCCACTCGGTAGAACTCATTTGGATGTTCACGCTATTAACTTAGAGAAAAACACACGTCCCACTTACGTCCCAGCCTATCGCTTGCCACACGCACACATAGACATAGCAAGCAAACTTGTTCTGGACATGTTGAAAGATAAGGTCATAGAAGAATCACGGTCACCATGGAATTCACCACTTCTGATCGTTCCGAAAAAGGACGGAACTTTTAGACCAGTCATAGATTTTAGAAAACTCAACGAGGTCACTTTGAAAGATCGTTTCCCATTACCAGTGGTATCAGAGCTCCTTCATAGCCTCGGTAACAATAAGGTATTTTCAACTTTGGATTTACTAAGCAGATTTTGGCAGATTCCCTTGTCAGAGGAAAGCCGCCCCCTGACTGCGTTCAGTACGCCAGATGGTCATTGGCAGTTCATATGCATGCCCTTCGGTCTTCATTCCTCACCAATCACCCTCTCAAGGTTAATGACTAACATTTTTCGTCACATGTTGGGCAAAGAAGTATTGGTTTATCTTGATATAATTGTCATGTCTCCAGATATTGCTTCTCATTTCAAAAGTCTTGAGAGAGTATTTCTGCGACTTAAGGATGCAAACCTAAAAGTCAAGTTATCCAAATGTTCCTTTCTACAGAGAAGAATTAATTACTTAGGTCACACCGTTGACGAAAACGGTATTCAACCTAATGCAGATAAAGTAAAAACAATTGTGGAATGGGCAGTCCCTTCCACAACAGACAAGGTCAAATCCTTCCTTGGTTTAGCAGGATATAATCGAAGATTTATCGCTAATTTCGCGAAGATCGCAAACCCCCTCACTTCACTTCTGAAACAGGGAGTTACATTCCAGTGGTCAACAGCGCAAGACAATGCGTTTAACTTACTCAAGCGACACTTGATAGAAGCATCTATCCTTCGATTTCCCAACTTTGAGAAACCCTTCATTTTGCACACAGATGCTTGTAAACAGGGTCTTGGAGCTGTACGTATGCAGGAGTCAAATAGGGGTAGTCTTTTTCCCATAGCTTATGCGAGCCGTACATGTTCGACGACGGAATCGAAATACTCAATAACAGAATTGGAAGGCCTTGCAGTTGTTTAGGCGCTCAAACATTTTAAGGAATACATATATGATTACCCTATTACAGTTTATACAGATCACAGAGCACTGTTAGGTATTTTTCAAAGACAAGATCCTACAGGAAAGTTTCAGAGGTGGTTTTTAACTATACAAGCATTTGACCCAGATTTTCGCTTTGTTTCGGGTTCATCCAATGTAGTTGCAGACGCACTCTCCCGCAGAGTGGGTACAGTCACTGTAGGTAATAGCCCCGTAGATTTTGATGTAGAAAGGTTGACACGACATCAACGAGATGACCCAGTCTGGTGTCATGTCATAGAATACCTAGAGGGTTTAAGATCTTCATTAGATGCTAAAACAGTTGTTCCAGTCAGAGAATTGTATTTAGCGCAGGGAGTCTTGTGCAGGGACGCGAAATTAGGAGTACCCGCCCGTGTTGTTAAGCAAACAATAATTCCAACAACATTAGTACAGGATTTCTTGAAGTTAGCACATGATTCACCGCAGGCCGCACACCCAGGCGCAGATAAATGCTATAAGCAAACTCGTTTGAGGTATTTCTGGCCAAGAATGCAGAAAAACATTAAGGATTATATTTTGAGGTGCCAAACATGTAACACATACAAGGGATGTCCCACTACCCCGCAGACTGTGTTGAAATATCCTTTACCTACATACCCATGGGAAAGAGTTCATATGGACATATTAGGAGGTTTCCCTAGGTCCATGGCAGGCTACAGATACATTTTAGTAATTACTGATGCCTTCACGAGATATTGTGAATTAGTCCCAGTTCAAAATAAAGACGCAACCACGGTCGCTAAGGCGTTCAAAAAATATATCTTAGACAGACATAATGCTCCTAAGATTTTGGTTACAGATAATGGTGGGGAATTTATTAACTCATTATTAGAAGAACTCTGTAAATTGTATAACATAAATAAATGTAACATAATGGCACATCATCCAGCCTCGAATGGCCTGGCAGAAAGGTTGAACCGTAAGATCCTCCAGTGTCTTCGCACCAACATTAATTTTGATCATGATGAATGGGATGACTACATGTCTGATGTTCAATGTTCATTAAACTCAGCGTATCATAAGTCAGTTGGAGACACTCCCTTCCACGCCTTACACGGTTTTGATAAAGTGTTGCCGTATGATATAATAGCGCCCCCTCCTTCATGTCCAGCGGTCCAGAAATCAGTTGTAGCGGAAAAATATCGCACGACTCAATTGATTCATCAAAGAATCAAGGAAAATCTAGGTGAAGCCACTGCAACCTTCACAAACCAGGCTAATAAATCCGCGAAACCATCAAAGGTGGCTCCCGGACTCTTGGTAATGGTGCAGGAATTTAACTCTAGAAGTGAGGTTCCTAAACTTGACCCAAAATTTTCCGGCCCCTATAGAGTCTTAGCTCATTTAAAGGGACATAAGTTCAGGGTTCGACATCTAAATACAGGTGACATTCGTGAAGAACATGAGGACCACTTGAAAGTTTTACAGTATTCTGAACATGATCATTCCGGTACCACAACAGAAAGTACTCCTCAAACCCCAAACAGTGTCACCCAAACAACTTCTACCACTGTTCAGACTGTCCCCACACCAGAACCGAATACCCCAACATCACCACCACACACACATCAGTATTCATTAAGACCTCGCCTTTAAGAAGTTGCTAAGTTTATCATTTTCCAGGTTCTTCCTTCTCATGTCCTTATGGTGTCTTCCTGTATATGACACCATGGCAGTACCAGGCGCCCTTCTCACGACTCCCCGCGGGGTCCGCCTCGTGAGGGACACAGTCTCGGTTAAGTTGGGCCTGGAGGGTCTACCCTACACTTACGATAATCTAGTGAAACTAATGGAGGCCGTACCTCGCTTACGGTCTACCTTACTCAAGTTTTACAACAATGCGTCCATCAGAAACTCTAGTGTTGCTCCTCCTCCAACTTTGTTAAGCCAGTGGACTTGGAAATTGAATAGTACCTGTGTGATTCTGTATAACATAATACAAGACATTGAATCTCCAGTAAATAATAATACCAGGATGAACACAGAAAAGCAGAGGAGAAGCAAGAGAGGTCTGCTCAATTTTGTAGGGTCTCTCCAATCATACTTGTTTGGTACTGCTACTCAGGAAGAACTTAATTCAGTTAGGAATCAGATTGCATCTTTACAATTTCGACAACTTCTTAACAACAGGTTTATTAAAGCTGAAGCTAAGTTCTTAAAGCAACATTCTAGATATTTGAATGACATGATGTTAACTGTTAATAACCTGACACAACAAGTAGCACTACTGTCAAAGTCTGTTAATACTATACATGCTATGGTGAATATTTCCACATATGTTGATAGTTTATATACCCAAATCACTTATTATGCACATTATTTCACTGACTTATTGGAAGATGTTAATAATCTGGTAAACCAAGTTGTCACACCATCGTTTCTTCCCTTCTTGGAACTCACACGTATCATTAAACAAGCAATGACGAAATTCGGTTACACCCCAGCTCTCCCTCTACATCACGTGGCCAGTTATTACTCCTTACTAACGGTTGACGTGATCCTTGAAGCGGTCATTATTCACATACCATTCACTGACTCCAATATTTACAGCCTTGTGAACGTAATACCATTCCCTTTTGATTATACAAAAGAGTTGCAAAAGACTATCATCCTTGCTGATAACATGAACTTTCTCTTATATAATATTAATTCCTCGTTGATTGCACATCCCTCCTTGCGTGATTTAGCATTGTGCCATACAGCATTACTTGACAACTTGATTTGCCCCCCCAATACCTTGGTTTTTCATGATTTACAAACAAACTCATGTGAGTACCAACTACTTTTAGGGCATCAACAAAATGCTCTTCATTCCTGTTCCTTTAAGGAAATTACTGTTACTGAACCTTGGATTGAAAGTATGGACAAATATCACGTACTGTTTTTTCCAGAACCACAAAATGTTCTCATTCATTGCCCACCCAGTCATCCCAAATCTTATTTGTTTCTGGGACACATTCAGTTAGGACAACAATGTACTGTTATCAGTTCAAGTTTCAAATTGTTCGGCACTTATGATCATTTTTTGGGCCAGATTGATAAAGCTATCCCGAGTATAGAACGAATCCCCCAAAACATCAACTTATCCATCATTAATGAAGTAAATATCCAACACCTTCCATCTATGGGTCAAGAAGATTTAGATTCTGCAATAGATGTTTTGGCTTTTGTACCATTTAAGCACACTTCTCATATTTTTGGATTTTCAATTATTTCGTTGTCTATTGCACTCATATTATTATTCAAAGTATTCATCTTATATTGTCGTCTACGACATAGGGTGTCTAATATAGAATTTCCTACAGCCACATTGGATGTTCAGAAGGTAGTCGCAGCAGCACTTCCTTATTTAAGGAGGAATCTAACTCCAGAATAAGATGTATTGAATGAGTTGCTTGAATTTTTTTTTGCATACTGATTTTGTTTATAACATATATATATATGTATATATATATATATATATATATATATATATATATATATATATATATATATATATATATATATATATATATATATATTTTTTTTTTTTTTTTTTTACTTTGTCGCTGTCTCCCGCGTTTGCGAGGTAGCGCAAGGAAACAGACGAAAGAAATGGCCCAACCCCCCCCCCATACACATGTACATACATACGTCCACACACGCAAATATACATACCTACACAGCTTTCCATGGTTTACCCCAGACGCTTCACATGCCTTGATTCAATCCACTGACAGCACGTCAACCCCTGTATACCACATCGCTCCAATTCACTCTATTCCTTGCCCTCCTTTCACCCTCCTGCATGTTCAGGCCCCGATCACACAAAATCTTTTTCACTCCATCTTTCCACCTCCAATTTGGTCTCCCTCTTCTCCTCGTTCCCTCCACCTCCGACACATATATCCTCTTGGTCAATCTTTCCTCACTCATTCTCTCCATGTGCCCAAACCATTTCAAAACACCCTCTTCTGCTCTCTCAACCACGCTCTTTTTATTTCCACACATCTCTCTTACCCTTACGTTACTTACTCGATCAAACCACCTCACACCACACATTGTCCTCAAACATCTCATTTCCAGCACATCCATCCTCCTGCGCACAACTCTATCCATAGCCCACGCCTCGCAACCATACAACATTGTTGGAACCACTATTCCTTCAAACATACCCATTTTTGCTTTCCGAGATAATGTTCTCGACTTCCACACATTCTTCAAGGCTCCCAGAATTTTCGCCCCCTCCCCCACCCTATGATCCACTTCCGCTTCCATGGTTCCATCCGCTGCCAGATCCACTCCCAGATATCTAAAACACTTCACTTCCTCCAGTTTTTCTCCATTCAAACTCACCTCCCAATTGACTTGACCCTCAACCCTACTGTACCTAATAACCTTGCTCTTATTCACATTTACTCTTAACTTTCTTCTTCCACACACTTTACCAAACTCAGTCACCAGCTTCTGCAGTTTCTCACATGAATCAGCCACCAGCGCTGTATCATCAGCGAACAACAACTGACTCACTTCCCAAGCTCTCTCATCCCCAACAGACTTCATACTTGCCCCTCTTTCCAAAACTCTTGCATTTACCTCCCTAACAACCCCATCCATAAACAAATTAAACAACCATGGAGACATCACACACCCCTGCCGGAAACCTACATTCACTGAGAACCAATCACTTTCCTCTCTTCCTACACGTACACATGCCTTACATCCTCGATAAAAACTTTTCACTGCTCCTAACAACTTTCCTCCCACACCATATATTCTTAATACCTTCCACAGAGCATCTCTATCAACTCTATCATATGCCTTCTCCAGATCCATAAATGCTACATACAAATCCATTTGTTTTTCTAAGTATTTCTCACATACATTCTTCAAAGCAAACACCTGATCCACACATCCTCTACCACTTCTGAAACCACACTGCTCTTCCCCAATCTGATGCTCTGTACATGCCTTCACCCTCTCAATCAATACCCTCCCATTTAATTTACCAGGAATACTCAACAAACTTATACCTCTGTAATTTGAGCACTCACTCTTATCCCCTTTGCCTTTGTACAATGGCACTATGCACGCATTCCGCCAATCCTCAGGCACCTCACCATGAGTCATATATACATTGAATAACCTTACCAACCAGTCAATAATACAGTCACCCCCTTTTTTGATAAATTCCACTGCAATGCCATCCAAACCTGCTGCCTTGCCGGCTTTCATCTTCCGCAAAGCTTTCACTACCTCTTCTCTGTTTACCAAATCATTTTCCCTAACCCTCTCACTTTGCACACCACCTCGACCAAAACACCCTATACCTGCCACTCTATCATCAAACACATTCAACAAACCTTCAAAATACTCACTCCATCTCCTTCTCACATCACCACTACTTGTTATCACCTCCCCACTTGCGCCCTTCACTGAAGTTCCCATTTGCTCCCTTGTCTTACGCACTTTATTTACCTCCTTCCAGAACATCTTTTTATTTTCCCTAAAATTTAATGATACTCTCTCACCCCAACTCTCATTTACCCTTTTTTTCACCTCTTGCAACTTTCTCTTGACCTCCTGTCTCTTTCTTTTATACATCTCCCACTCAATTTCATTTTTTCCCTGCAAAAATCGTCCAAATGCCTCTCTCCTCTCTTTCACTAATACTCTTACTTCTTCATCCCACCACTCACTACCCCTTCTAATCAACCCAACTCCCACTCTTCTCATGCCACAAGCATCTTTTGCGCAATCCATCACTGATTCCCTAAATACATCCCATTCCTCCCCCACTCCCCTTACTTCCATTGTTCTCACCTTTTTCCATTCTGTACTCAGTCTCTCCTGGTACTTCCTCACACAGGTCTCCTTCCCAAGCTCACTTACTCTCACCACCCTCTTCACCCCAACATTCACTCTTCTTTTCTGAAAACCCATACAAATCTTCACCTTAGCCTCCACAAGATAATGATCAGACATCCCTCCAGTTGCTCCTCTCAGCACATTAACATCCAAAAGTCTCTCTTTCGCACGCCTGTCAATTAACACGTAATCCAATAACGCTCTCTGGCCATCTCTCCTACTTACATAAGTATACTTATGTATATCTCGCTTTTTAAACCAGGTATTCCCAATCATCAGTCCTTTTTCAGCACATAAATCTACAAGCTCTTCACCATTTCCATTTACAACTCTGAACACCCCATGTATACCAATTATTCCCTCAACTGCCACATTACTCACCTTTGCATTCAAATCACCCATCACTATAACCCGGTCTCGTGCATCAAAACCACTGACACGCTCATTCAGCTGCTCCCAAAACACTTGCCTCTCATGATCTTTCTTCTCATGCCCGGGTGCATATGCACCAATAATCACCCACCTCTCTCCATCAACTTTCAGTTTTACCCATATTAATCGAGAATTTACTTTCTTACATTCTATCACATACTCCCACAACTCCTGTTTCAGGAGTATTGCTACTCCTTCCCTTGCTCTTGTCCTCTCACTAACCCCTGACTTTACTCCCCAGACATTCCCAAACCACTCTTCCCCTTTACCCTTGAGCTTCGTTTCACTCAGAGCCAAAACATCCAGGTTCCTTTCCTCAAACATACTACCTATCTCTCCTTTTTTCACATCTTGGTTACATCCACACACATTTAGGAACCCCACTCTGAGCCTTCGAGGAGGATGAGCACTCCCCGCGTGACTCCTTCTTCTGTTTCCCATTTTAGAAAGTTAATACAAGGAGGGGAGGATTTCTGGCCACCCTCTCCCGTCCCCTCTAGTCGCTTTCTATATATATATATATATATATATATATATATATATATATATATATATATATATATATATATATATATATATATATATATATATATATGGAAAGGATCACAGTTTTGCACGTGATCAAGATATTCCTATGAGTCCATAGGTGAAAAATGAAACACGATAGGTTCCCAAGTTCACTTTGGTGTAATAATCACATCATCAGGGGAGACACAAGGGAGAAATATAAGTCAGTTGATATACATAGAGGAGACGAAGCTAGGGCGCCATTTGGTAAACATGCGATTGTCCAAGCCATACAACGAGCGTTCATAAACTAATCATTTTACAAATTTTATCAACAATAAAGTTATCCAATTTGTATAGACCATCACTAATATTAAGATTATAATTCTTTGTGCATTTAATAATAGGAAACCCTATATATGTTACAAATTAGAAATATCATTATGGATAGTATGATTTATTCTCTATATAAAAGATATGGACACAGAGTTACAGAAAGATCTATAGTAGCGGAAATATGAGGGGACAATCTTAAAAGAAGTAAGAATATAAGCAGTCTGTAACTAAATACAGTAAGAGGGGCAAGCGTGATTATTATCGTCTGGATGTGATGTTGGGGTCAAGTTGGGCTCGTCGGATTCTCTCTGACATTTGCAACGGCGCCAGTGATTAACGTCACTACAGTGGTCCAAAGAGAAAGGTGGTGTGGATGAAGCAATGGTTCATACGCAACAGTAGTCCAAAGACGAAGATGGTCCAGACACAGTGGTGATCGTAAAGTAACAGCTTCCTCACACAACCGTGTTCTAGACAAAGCAATGGTCCAGACACAACAGTGGTAGAGACACAGCATTGGTAAAGACGCTACTGTGGTTCAAGTACAATGGTGATACAGACTTAATAGTGTTCCAAATACAACAGTGGTCCAGTCACAATATAGGTCCAGATATAACCATGTTTTAGATACAGTGGTGATCTAGATGCAATAGTCGTCCAGACCAAAAGTTGGTCCCGGTACAGAAGTGATCTAGATGTTTCAGTGTCCAGACACATCGGAAATTCAGAGACAGGAGTGGTCCCGACGCAGTAGTGGCAAAGAGACAATGGTGGTACATATACAGAAGTGGTGCAGACTCATCAATGGTCAAGAGACAACGGTGGCTCAGACAAAACAATGGTCAAGAAAAAAATACGATCTTGACACAGCAGTGGTCTAAGGAGCAACAGCATTGCAGACACATCAGTAGCCCAGAGACAACGGTGGATCAGACACAACATTGTTGCAGAAACAGTGGCAGTTCAGGGGCGACCATGGTCAAGAGATAACGATGGCTCTGTTGTAGCACTGCTCCGGACAAAGCAGTGGTCCATACACAGTAGTGGTCCAGACTCATCAGTGATTCCGAGACAGATGTGATCCAAAGACAACAGTAGTCGGGGCGTAACAGTCGTCTAGCCACGACAGTGGTCTAAATACGGTAATGATCCACAGGCAGTAATGGTCCAGATACAAAAGTGGTCCTGACACCGTATAAGAATAAATAGTGGTCCATACACAACTGGAGTCCAGACAACATACTGGCCCAAGCAGAGCTTTTATTCAGATACAGCAGCCGTTTAGACACAACAGTAGTCGAGACAGCGGTGGTAATGACACAACAGTGGCCTAAGTGAAACAGTGGCCCAAAGAAAACTGTGGTCCAGACACAGCAGTGGTCCTGAGAAAATTGTTCTTAACAGAAAGCAGTAGTCTAAACACATCAGTGGTCCAGAAACACTTGTGATCCAGACGCAATAGTGGTCCCCTAGTTCATAGACAACGGTGGTTCAGACACAATAGTGGTCCCCTCGCAACAGTGGTTAAGAGACAATGGTGGTCCCCCTACAGAGGTGGTGCAGATGCAACAATGGTCAAGAGACAACAGTGTTTCAGACACAGCAGTGATCCTGAGATAAGTGCAGCCCTGACACAGCAGTGGTCCAAGAAGCATATGCAGTGCAGACACATCATTGGGCCAGAGACAATGATAATTCAGACACAGTAGTTTGGCAGAAACAGTATTAGTTCAGACGCAACAGTGGTCCACAGATAACGTGGTCCTGATGTAGTATTGCTCGAGACAAAGCAGTGGTCAATACACAGTATTGGTCAAGACTCATCAGTGGTCCTAGCACAGATATGATCCAGACACAACAGTACTCGGGGCAACACAATATTCCAGACGCAACAGTGGTCCTAACACGTTAATTACCCACAGACAGCAATGGTCCAGATAAAAAAAGTGATAATAATAACGTATAAAGTGAAATAGTGGTCTATACACAAATGTGGTCCAGACAACATACTTGCCCAAGCAGAGCTTTTATCCAGATACAGCAGTGATTCAGACACGACAGTAGTCTAAACACAACAGTGATCATCATGGCAGCAGTACAGACATAACAAGTGGCTAAACACAGCAGCTTCGGGACACAGTAGTGGTCCAGAGGCAACGGTGGTCCGTGCACAGTAGCTGTTGAGATAAAACAGAGGTCCAGGGACAACAGTGGTTTAGACACAGCATTGGTCCAGACGTAGAAGAGGTCCAGAGACAAAGGTGGCTCAGACGCAGCAGTGGTCAAGACAACGATGGTAAACACACAGTAGTGTCTAAGTGAAAAAGTGGTCTACAAACAACGGTGGTCAAGACACTTCAATGGTTCACACAGTAGTGGCTCACACGCAACAGTGGTCCAATGATAACAGTGGTACAGACAGAGCAGCGGTCCAACTATGACAGAAATTTGATGATAACGTTGGTCCACAAACTATAGCGGTTTAGAACCAATAGAGGTCTTGAGGCAACTGTGGCTCAGACGCAACAGAGGTCAAAGCCAGAGATGGTCCAGACACAGCAGTGGTCGAAACGCAAGAGAGCTCCAGAGGTAACGGGGTTTTTGACACTATAGTGGTCCAAAGACAAAGGTAATTTAGACGGGGCAATCGTTCAGACTCAACGATTGTTTAGGGACAAATGGTGACAGAGACATATGTGGTCCAAATGCAAAAGTGGTCCAAAGACGAAGATGGTTTATAACCAACAGCATTCCAGACGCAACAGCGTCCACAGACAAAAGTTGTTCACACAGTAACAAACAAAACACAACAGTCTTCCAGACATAGACGTGGTTCAGACGCACCAGTGTCCACAGACAACGGTGGTCCAGACAGAGGAATGGTCCAGACAAAGCAGCAGTGTGGATAAAGCAGTGGTCCAGACAAAGCATTGGTTCAGACGCAACAGTATTTCAGGGATAATGGTGATACAGACTCAGCAGTACTCCATATACAACAGTGGTACAGACACAATATTGGTCCAGATATAGCCATGGTTCAGATGTAGTGGTAATCCAGATGCAACAACGAACCAATTGCAAAGGAGATACAGATATAGAAGTAATACAGAGGTAGTTCAAAGGTAATTCAGACACAGCGGTATCCTAACGTAGCAATGGTCCAGTCATAACAGTGGTCAAGAGACAATGGTGGACCACATACAGAATTGATGCCGACGCAACAATGGTCAAGAAACAACGGTAGCTCAGACACAACAGTGGTCTAGATCCAGACACAACAGTAGTTGGGACTATACAGTGGTCCAAAGACAACAGTGGTCTTAGTGTGGTAATGATTCACAGAGAGCAATGGCCCAGATGCAAAAGTGGGCCAGACACCGTATAAGATAGAACAGTGGTCCATACAGAAATCTGGTCCAAACAACATACTGGCCCAAGCAGAGCTTTTATCCAGATACAGCAGGGGTTCAGACACAACAAAATTCCAGATACAACAGTGCTCGTCATGGCAGAATTTCAGACATAACAAGTGGCTAAACACAGCAGTGTTTGGGAAACAACAGTAGTCCAGAGGCAACGGTGGTCCTGGCAGAGTAGCTATTGGGATAAAACAGAGGTCCGCAGACAGCAGTGGTCTAAACACAGTATTGTTCCAGAGACAATAATGGTCGACACAACGATTGTAAAAACACTGTAGTCGTAAAGGTGCAACAGTGGCCCAGAGATGACTGTGGTCCACACGCAGCAGTGGTCCATATACAAAAGTGATCCACAGACAACGGTGGTCCAGACATAACAATAGTCCAGATACAGAAGTGGTTTGCAAGCGACAGTGATTCAGCGACAAAGGTGAGACACCCAAAGCATTGGTCCAGACGCGACAGACATTTAGTGAAAACGGTAGTCCACATATAATATTGGTCCAGTATCAACAGATGTCTTGAGACAACAGAGTTTCAGATATAACAGAGGTTCTAAGCCAACGATGTTCCAGACACAGCAATGGTCCAAACAAGAGAGCTCCAGAGACAACGGTGGTCCACACACTACAGTGGTTCAAAGACAAATGTAGTTGAGACGATGCAATGATTCAAATGCAACAGCGGTTCAGGGAGAAAAGACGAGAGACACACATTAATGGTCCTGATGCAAAAGTGGTCCAAAGACGAAAATGGTTCAGACAGCAGCGGAAGAAGCAACAGCGCCCACACACAAAGGTGGTCCAGACGCAGCAATAAACCAAGCACAGCAGTGATCAGGATACAGCAGTGGTTCAGACACAATAGTATCCACAGACAACGGCGTTGTAGACATAGAATTGGTCCAGACACAACAGTGGTCTACATAAAGCAGTGGTTCAGACGCAAGAGTTTCCACAGACAATGGTGTTCTAGACATAGCAATGGTCCAGACACAGCAGTGGTCCACATAAAGCAGTGGTTCAGACGCAACAGTGTTTCAGAAACAGTTGTGATACGAACAGAACTGCTCCAGATACAAAAGCGCTCCAGACGCAACATTGGTCCAGATATAACCACGGTTCAGATACATTGGTGATCCAGATGCAGCATTGGTCCTGACGCATAGGTGGTCCAGATACAGAAGTTATCCAGAAGTATCAGCGGTCCAGAAACAACGGTAATTCAGGCATAGCATTGGTCCAGACACAGCAGCTGGCCTGACGCAACAGTGGTTCAGAGACAACGTTGGTGAAGGGGCTGCATTGGTCCTGACGCAACTGTGATTTAATCATAACTGCGGTCCAGACACAGCAGTGGTCATGATCCAACAGTGGTTCAGAGACAGCATTGGATCAGGCAAAGTAGTAGTCCAAACGCAACAGCGGGTGAAAAAAACTTGTGGTCCAAATGCAATAGTGGTCTCGCGCAAAAGTAGTCCCGAGACAACGGTAATTCAGACACAGCAGTGGTCCAAACGCAACAGTGGTCCAGAGACAGCAGTGGTCCAGAGACAACGGTGGTTCTGACAGAGCAGTAACAATGGTCAAGAAACAATGGTGGTACATATAAGGAATAGGTGCAGACACTGCAATGGTCAAGAGACAACAGCGATTGAGAAACAACAGTGGTCAAGAGAAAAGTGCGGTCTTGACAGAGCAATAGTCGAAGAAGTGACGGTAGTGAAGACACTTCATTGGTCCAGAGACAACGGTGTTTCTGACAAAAGAGTGGTCCAAAAACAGTAGTGGTCCAGACGCAACTGGCCCAGAGATAACGGTGGTCCTGGCATAGCACTGCTCCAGACAAAACAGTGATCCATACAAAGTTGTGGTCCACACTCATCAGTGATCACTGCACAGATGGGATCCAAACACAACAATAGTCTAGGCATCACAGTGGTCCAGACACAAGATGAAATAGTGGTCCATACACTACTGTCGTCCAGACATCATGCCGAACAAAGCAGCTCTTTTATCCAGATACAGCAGTGGTTCAGAAACGACAGTAGTCCAAATACAACAGTGATCGTCATGGCAGTAGTTCACACATAACAAACGGCTAAGCACAGCAGTGTTCGGGACACAGTGGTGTTCCAGAGGCAACGGTGGTCCGTGCACAGTGGTTATTGAGATAAAACAGACGTCCAGAGACAACAGTGGTTCAGGAACAGTATTGGTCCAGACGCAACAGAGGTCCAGAGACAAAGGTGGTTCAGGCACAGCAGTGTTCCAGTCGCAACATTGATCGAGAAAACGATGGTAAAGATACAGCAGCGGTCTAAGTGAAAGAGTGGCCCAGAGACAACAGTTGTCCAGACACAGCAATGGTTCAGACTCAACAGTGGTCCACAGACAACAGTGGTCCAGACACAGTAGTGGTGCAAACGCAGTAGAGTTCCAGAGATAGCGGTGATGTTGACCCTACAGTGGTCTAAAGTCAAAGGTAGTACAGACGATGCCATGGTTCACTTGCAACAGTTTTCCGACGGTGAGACACAAAAATTTGTGGTCCAGATGCAACAGAGATCCAAAGATGAAGATGAGCCAGACACAGCAGTGGAACAACAGTTTCCACGTGGACACAACGGTGAGGAGGAAAGAGCAATGGTCCAGACAAAGCAGTGGTCGAAAAATAACACACACAAGTGGTCCAGACAGAGCAGTGGTCGAAACAGAGGAGCGGTAAAGACGCAACAATATTTCTGGTACAATGGTGAAACAGAATAATCAGTGCTCCAGGTACAAAAGTGGTCCAAATGCAATATTGGTCCGGCTATAACCATGGTTCAGATACAGTGGTGATCCAGATGCAACTGTGGTCCAGACCTAGAGGTGGTCTACTTACAAAAGTGATCTAGATGTTTCAGTTGTCCAGACACATCGGTCCAGAGAAAACGGTGGTCCTGTCACAGCAGTGGTCCAGCCACAAGAGTAGCCAAGAGACAGTGGTGATAAAGATACAGAAGTGGTGCAGACACAACAATGGTCAAGAGAAGAATACGATCTTGACACAGCAGTAGTCCAAGAAGCATCAGTAGTTCAGACACATCATTGGTCCAGAGACAACGGTGGATCAGACACAACATTGATGAAGAAACAGTGGTCAAGAGATAACGGTGGCCCTGATATAGCACTGCTCCGGACACAGTAGTGGTCCAGACTCATCAGTGATTCCGGAACAGATGTAATCCAGAGACAACAGTAATCGAGGCGCCACAGTCGTCTAGCCACTACATTGGTCTTAACATGGTATGGATCCGCAGACAGCAATGGTCCATACACAACTGTGGCCCGGACAACAAACTGGCCCACGCAGAGCTTCTATTCAGATACAGCGGCGGTTCAGCCACAACAGTAGTCGAGACAGCGGTGGTAAAGACACGAGAGTGGACTAAGTGAAACTGTGGACCAAAGAAAACTGTGGTCCAGAGACAGCAGTGGTCCTGACGCCCAGTGGTCCAGAGAACGGTGGTCCTGACACAGTAGTGGTCCCATCGTAACAGTGGTCAAAAGACACTAAGGTCGGTCCCCTTAAAAAGAGGTGCAGATGCAACAATGTTGCAGAAACAAAGGTATTTCAGACACAACAGTGGTCCAGAGACAAGTGCAGTTCTGACACAGCAGTGGTTCAAAAAGGGACAGTAGCGCAGACACATAATTGGGCCAGAGACAACAGTAGTTCAGACACAGCAGTGGTGCAGAAACAATAGCAGTCCAGAGGCAACAGTGGTCCAGACACAGTAGCTATTGAGATAAAACAAAGGTCCAGAGACAGAAATGGTGTAAACACAGCATTGGTCCATTCGCAACAGAGGTCCAGAGATTACGGTGATCTAGACACAGCAGTAGTCCTGACTCAACAGAGGTCTAGAGACAAAGGTGATCTAGACATAACGCTAAGCCAAACGCAACAACGGTCCAGAAACACTCGTGGTTCAGAAGCAACAGTGGTCCAGACACAACGGTGGCTCAGACACAGCAGTGGTCGTGACGCAAAGCTGCATCCAAAGACAGCGGTGGTTTACATACAAAAGTGGTCAAGAATCAGCAGAGGTCCTGAGGCAAAGGTGGTTCAAACGTAGCAGAGGATCAGAGCCAAGGATTTCCCAGACATAGCAGTGCTCCTAAGGCAACAGAGCTTCAGAGATAACAGTGGTCCTGACACTACTGTGATCCAGTCACAACAGTGGTCGAGATAAAAGTGGTAAAAACACAGTAGTGGTCTAGGTGTAACTGGCCCAGAGATAACCGGTCCAGATACATCAGTGGTACAGACGCACCATTAGTCCGGAGACACCGGTATTACAGATAGAGCAATTGTCCAGACGAGACAGATATTTAGTAATAGCGGTGACCCATATACAACAGTGGTCCAAAAATGACATTGGTCCTGAAGCAACGGTGGATCGGACGTAACAGAGGATCAGAGCCAACGATGGTCTAGACACAGCAGTGGTCCAAAGGCAACAGAGCTCCAAATATAATGATGATCCTGACAATACAGTGGACCAAAGACAAAGGTGGTTCAAAGTAATGGTTCAGACGCAACAGTGGTCCAAGGACAATCAGCGAGAGAGACACATTAGTGATCAAAATGGAACGGTGGCTCAAAGACGAAGATATTCCACACACAGCAGTAGTCTTGACGCAACAGCGTCCGCAATTAATGGTGGTCCAAACACAGCAATTAACCAAATACAACAGTGTTCCAGACACAGCAGTGGTACAGACACAACAGTGTTCACAGACAACGGTGATCCAGACACAACAGTGGTACAGAAGCATTATTGGTCCAGATATAGCCATGGATCAGATACAGTGTTAATCCAGATACAAAAATGGTCCGAACCCAAAGGTGGTCGAGACACAGACTTGGTCTAGAGGTATCAGTGGTCCAGAGACAAAAGCAAATGATACGGAGCAGTGGTCCAGAGAAAACGGTGGTCCAGTCGTAACAGTGGTCAGGAGACAACAGTGGTCCAAATGCTATGGTTTAGAGACATCAGTGGTTTAAACACAACAGTGGTCCAGGGACTAATGCGGTCCCAACACAGCAGTGGCCTAAGAAGCGAAAGTAGTGAAGACACATCACTGGTCCAGAAACGACGGTAGTTCCGATGCAGCAGTGGTGCAGAAACAGTAGTAGACCAGATGCAACAGTGGTCCAGAGATAACGGTAGTCCTGACATTACCCTGCTTCAGACAAAGCAGTGGTCCATGCACAGTAGTGCTCCAGGCTCATCAGTGGTCCGGCCCGGCACAGACGTGATCCAGATGCAGCACACATCACAGTGTTCCAGACAAAACAGTGGTCGTAACACAGGAGTGATTCACAGACAGCAGCGGTCCAAAAACAAAAGTGGTTCCGACACCGTACAAGGTAAAATAGTGGTTCATAAACAAATTGTGATACAGACAACCTACTGGCACAAACAGAGCTTTATCCCAGATACAACAGTGTTTCAGACACAACGATAGTCCAGATACGGCAGTGATCGTCATGGCAGTATTTCAGTCATAACAAGTGGCCAAACACTGCAGTGTTCGGGACACAACAGTGGTCCAGAAGCAACGTTGGTCCTGGCAGAGTAGCTATTGGGATAAAACAGAGGTTTCAGAGATAACATTGGCTCAGACAATGCATTGGTTCACTCGTAACAGAGGTCTAGAGACAACGGTGATCAAGACACAGCAGTGGTCCTAATGAAACAGAAGTCTAGAGACCAAGGTGGTCAAGATATAGCAGTGGTGTAGATGCAGCAGTGGTCGAAACAACGGTGGTAAAGATATATCAGTGGTCTAGGTGAAAGAGTGGCCCAGAGACAACTGTGGTCTAGACACAGCCGTGGCTCTGACACAACAGAATCAGACAGAGCAGTAGTCCAAACGCAACAGCGGTCCAGAAACACTTGTGCTCCAGACGGATTAGTGGTACCAACGCAACAGTGGTGCAGACAACGGTAGTTCAGACACAGCAGTGGTCTAAAGGCAAAGATGGTCCAAGGACCGGTAGTCTAGACGTAACAATGATTTAGACACAGCAGCTATCCAGACGAAGCATTGATACAGAGACAGACGCAACAGTGGTACAAAGACAGTGGTGATCCAGACATAACAATGGTTCAGACAGAGATGTGGTCGAAACACAACAGTGATCCGGACGCAGCAGTGGTCCAGACAAAATGGTGGGCCTGATACAGCAATGGTCTAGACAAAACAGTGGTTCAGGCACTGCATTGGTGCAGCTGCTGCACTGGTCCAGATACAGCAGTGGTTCAAACAAAGCTGCAGTTCAGACGCAATAGTGGTCCGGAGACATTCTTAGTTCAGACACGGCAGTGTCCCAGACACAGCAATGGTCTAGACGCAACAGTAATCTAGAGACAACGATGGTCCAGAATCATCAGTGATTCATGCAAGTAGTGGCCCAGAGACAACAATAACGCACACACATCAATGGTTCACATACAAATGTGGCACAAGCTCAGCAGTAGTGCAGTGGTTCAGACACAGCAGTGGTCCAAACACAAAACAGTTGCCCAGACACAGTATTGATCTACACACAGCAGTAGTCCAGATACAAAAGTGTTCCAAGAACAACAGTGGTAGAGATATGGCAGTGGTCTAGAAACACCAGTGCCCCCCCCCACACACACACACGTACACACACACACACACACACACACACACACACACACACACACACACACACACACACACACATAAAAAAAAATCTAGTTCATTGGCAATCCGAGGAAGTTGCCTCGACTTTGCTCAGGACGTTCCCGAGGCAGTGGTAGGTGTGGCTCCCAAGACAGCTCAGCCCTTCCTCTCTCGTAACGATAATGATCACCTCGAAATTTTTCCACACCGAACGATTTTTACCATGGAAGACTTTATTAGAAATCTAAAGAAATAGATCTTCTGGCTGGTATTAAGTTATGGTTAACACCGCTTTAGTTTGTCAGTTTTTGTTGGGTAGGATAAACTTCGTTTTTATGAAGACACATGAAATAAAGCCTCAGATCTGTATATAAGTGAACAAGCAAATTGAGAAGCAGTCAGCGAGAGAGAGAGAGAGAGAGAGAGAGAGAGAGAGAGAGAGAGAGAGAGAGAGAGAGAGAGAGAGAGAGATTTGCTAGTTTAGGTGAGTGTGTGTGAGGGAATCCCGGTGGTGTGCGGGAAGATTTTTGCAGGAGGTTTTCCCTTGTGGTAGCGACGGACGGACGACGTTTTCAAATGAGTTCGGTTCACTTCGGTTGTCACTCTAAAGCTTTGTGGGGAAGAATCTCCTTTATTGGATGTACCTGACACATGATTAGATATTTTCCTAGGAGGTAAGCTATCTGATTGTATTACTGCCAGGGACGACATGATGATTTTTTTATATTAGAATATCTACACCTCACACTCGTGGTTTATCAAGGCTCCACTCGTCTAAGCACTTCAATTAGACATAGACAGATGTTAATGAGTGACATGTCTATATCTGTATTTCTTATTGTTGAGAGTGGCACATGAATTTTAATCTAGTTTTTTAAGAGGAACCTAGGAATAATCGTTTCCAAATCTTATGAACGTATGTGGATGTGAGAATTTTGACACGAATAGATTTATGAATTACAGAATAGGCTGTTTAACTTGCTAGCTAATGGCTGTTTCTACCTTTTAATCTGTTTATAATGTATATCAATTCCTTGATATAGATTGTCAGTAGTTTAAGTTCATCTTGTGTAAGTCGAAATGCAACAGGATAAAGGATTTAATTAGACTCATAAAATTGTCAGTTAACAATGTGGGTGAAAGGCGTCATTATATAACAGAAAAATAGCGTTCTATACTAAACCGCAAGAAAAGGTCAAATATTAAGAAAACGGAGTTCGTCACCTTAGACTGGGTGTGGCCTTGATTAGGTTATCACACCAGTGGACTGCAGGTTATTGTCATGTGTAGCGGGAAGGGAAGTACAGAGAAGCTTCCATTTTGTTGAACTGAGTTTCACAGAGATCTTGAGTAATAGCTGGATGCGGCTAATTCACTCAGCATGTTACTGACTGACCTTCGTTAAAGGCAATGTGTTGTTCCCAGAAACACTAACCTGCCAAAAGTTTCACTTAACCTTAGCAAGGGAACTTAACTGTATGTTATAATCTACAAATACATATCAGAAAAGCATCGGGACTAGGAACAAACTTTCCTGATAACACTGTACAGTGCCAAGATTTCTTTCCTTAGTGAAGATGTATATAAAATATGCACACCAAAGACTGACGATGCAATTTTCTAAACGAATCACAAAACATTATGAGGTCTTGATAACAGAATACTATGGACATCAACGGCGAGGTCGGGCATTGGCTCCCTCTTACAAGTCTTCCTTGCTGATTCCTCCATCCTCAAACTTTGTATCATCTACAGCAATGAGCTGCACCAACAGAATACGCACACTTTACTTCGATTGTCATAGCTGCATGAAGTTATCACACACTTGACAACAGTTGAAGCATAATTTTGATACGATCACTCACTATACAACAGTTGTAATAGCAGTGTAACATAATCACGCTGCTGCTACGATGCAGCTGTAAAACCCTCGCTTCACAAAGATGATAAAATGTCGTTAATGAGGGATTTCAACTATAATGAGACAGTCTTCGAAAATTCGGATTCCCATTTTGATAGCCAAGGGCCCAGGAGTTTTATCGTATACAGGAAAATTTCCTGCACATCATGTCATTGAGCACGCTAGGATGAGGGGCACTAATAATTGTATATATGAATGCATTCCTATGAGTCCACGGGGAAAATGAAACACGATCAGTTCCTAAGTGCACTTTGTTCTAATAATCACATTATCAGGGGAGATACAAGAAATATAACAGTCAGTTGATATACATCGAAGAGAAGTAGCTAGGACGCTATTTGGTAAACATGTGATTGTCCAAAACATACAACGAACGTTCATAAACTTATCATTTTACAAATCTTATCAACAATAAAGTTTTCTAATTTGTACAGACCATCACTAATATTAAGATTATAATTCTTTGTGTATTTAATAATAGAAGATTCAATGATATTTCTCTGTAATAGAGTTAGAGTTAACAACTGAGATGGCGTTACCCAGGCAATACAATGATCATAGTTTTTAACATGATTAAACAAGGCATTTGATTCTTGTCCCGTTCTTATAGTATATTTATTTTGCTTAAGTCTAACAGAAAGATCCTTACCAGTCTGGCCAACATAAAATTTATCACATTTTCCCCAAGGAAATTTTATAGATGCAAGTAAGAGAATTTTCTGGTGAATTCCTGATTAAGATATTCTTTATAGTATTATTGTTGCTAAAGGCAACATTTACATTAAAGGATTTAAGCAACATGGGAAGCAAAGTGAAATTATTATTAAAAGGGAGAACTAAAAGATTCTTGGTGTCAATGGGAGGTTTGGGCTCAACTCTATGAAATAATTTCTTTGCTAACTTAAGGGATTTATCAATGAACGATCTACGGTACTTTAACTTGATCCAATAAAAATATATTCTCAAACTCATCATCAATAAACTCTGGACTGCAAATACGTAAAGCCCTCAGGAACATATATTGAAATGATGATAATTTAACTGTCATGTTGAGATGAGTAATATTGGATAAATGAGCATACATTGGTGGGTTTTCTGTATATACTAAACTTAAACTTGTTTCCTGGTCTATGGATCATATAATCTTAAAATGGTAAACATTCCTTTATTTCATTTTCAACAGTAAATTTGATGGAAGGTACTAAATCTTTAAGTAAGGGGAGAAATATTTGTAAATTTTCATTTGTTGGCCAAACACAAAGAACATCATCTACATACCTACACCAAATTGCATTAGAAGGTAAGATATCCTTTAGCAATTTCGTTTCAAAAAAATTCCATATAAAGATTACTTAGTACAGGTGAAAGAGTGTTACCCATTGCCATACCAAATTTTTTAGCATAATAATCTCCAGTAGATTTGAAATACACTCTCTTTTTATAAAAAAAAAAAAAAATATATATATATAAATAAATATATATATATATACATATATGTGTATATATGTGTATATATGTGTATATATGTGTATATATGTGTATATATGTGTATATATGTGTATATATGTGTATATATGTGTATATATGTGTATATATGTGTATATATGTGTATATATGTGTATATATGTGTATATATGTGTATATATGTGTATATATGTGTATATATGTGTATATATGTGTATATATGTGTATATATATGTATGCTATGTCACTGACGAGGGAAAGGGAGATGAAGTATGGAAATAGATAAATATATTATAATATATATATATATATCTGGATCTGTCAGCGGATGGAACCATGGAAGCGGAAGTGGATCATAGGGTGGGGGAGGGGGCGAAAATTTTGGGAGCCTTGAAAAATGTGTGGAAGTCGAGAACATTATCTCGAAAGCAAAAATGGGTATGTTTGAGGGAATAGTGGTTCCAACAATGTTGTATGGTTGCGAGGCGTGGGCTATGGATAGAGATGTGCGCAGGAGGATGGATGTGCTGGAAATGAGATGTTTGAGGACAATGTGTGGTGTGAGGTGGTTTGATCGAGTAAGTAACGTAAGGGTAAGAGAGATGTGTGGAAATAAAAAGAGCGTGGTTGAGAGAGCAGAAGAGGGTGTTTTGAAATGGTTTGGGCACATGGAGAGAATGAGTGAGGAAAGATTGACCAAGAGGATATATGTGTCGGAGGTGGAGGGGAAAACAAAAAAAAAAAAAAATATATATATATATATATATATATATATATATATATATATATATATTATATATATATATAAATATAATCCCTGTATTAACTTTCCGAAATGGGAAACAGAAGAAGGAGTCACGCGGGGAGTGCTCATCCTCCTCGAAGGCTCAGAGTGGGGTGCCTAAATGTGTGTGGATGTAACCAAGATGTGAAAAAAGGAGAGATAGGTAGTATGTTTGAGGAAAGAAACCTGGATGTTTTGGCTCTGAGTGAAACGAAGCTCAAGGGTAAAGGGGAAGAGTGGTTTGGGAATGTCTTGGGAGTAAAGTCAGGGGTTAGTGAGAGGACAAGAGCAAGGGAAGGAGTAGCAATACTCCTGAAACAGGAGTTGTGGGAGTATGTGATAGAATGTAAGCAAGTAAATTCTCGATTAATATGGGTAAAACTGAAAGTTGATGGAGAGAGGTGGGTGATTATTGGTGCATATGCACCCGGGCATGAGAAGAAAGATCATGAGACACAAGTGTTTTGGGAGCAGCTGAATGAGTGTGTTAGTGGTTTTGTTGCACGAGACCGGGTTATAGTGATGGGTGATTTGAATGCAAAGGTGAGTAATTTGGCAGTTGAGAGAATAATTGGTATACATGGGGTGTTCAGTGTTGTAAATGGAAATGGTGAAGAGCTTGTAGATTTATGTGCTGAAAAAGGACTGATGATTGGGAATACCTGGTTTAAAAAGCGAGATATACATAAGTATACTTATGTAAGTAGGAGAGATGGCCAGAGAGCGTTATTGGATTACGTGTTAATTGACAGGCGTGCGAAAGAGAGACTTTTGGATGTTAATGTGCTGAGAGGTGCAACTGGAGGGATGTCTGATCATTATCTTGTGGAGGCTAAGGTGAAGATTTGTATGGGTTTTCAGAAAAGAAGAGTGAATGTTGGGGTGAAGAGGGTGGTGAGAGTAAGTTAGCTTGGGAAGGAGACCTGTGTGAGGAAGTACCAGGAGAAACTGAGTACAGGATGGAAAAAGGTGAGAACAATGGAAGTAAGGGGAGTAGGGGAGGAATGGGAGGTATTTAGGGAATCAGTGATGGATTGCGCAAAAGATGCTTGTGGCATGAGAAGAGTGGGAGGTGGGTTGATTAGAAAGGGTAGTGAGTGGTGGGATGAAGAAGTAAGAGTATTAGTGAAAGAGAAGAGAGAGGCATTTGGACGATTTCTGCAGGGAAAAAATGCAATTGAGTGGGAGATGTATAAAAGAAAGAGACAGGAGGTCAAGAGAAAGGTGCAAGAGGTGAAAAAAAGGGCAAACGAGAGTTGGGGTGAGAGAGTATCATTAAATTTTAGGGAGAATAAAAAGATGTTCTGGAAGGAGGTAAATAAAGTGCGTAAGACAAGGGAGCAAATGGGAACTTCAGTGAAGGGCGCAAATGGGGAGGTGATAACAAGTAGTGGTGATGTGAAAAGGAGATGGAGTGAGTATTTTGAAGGTATGTTGAATGTGTTTGATGATAGAGTGGCAGATATAGGGTGTTTTGGTCGAGGTGGTGTGCAAAGTGAGAGGGTTAGGGAAAATGATTTGGTAAACAGAGAAGAGGTAGTGAAAGCTTTGCGGAAGATGAAAGCCGGCAAGGCAGCAGGTTTGGATGGAATTGCAGTGGAATTTATTAAAAAAGGGGGTGACTGTATTGTTGACTGGTTGGTAAGGTTATTTAATATATGTATGACTCATGGTGAGGTGCCTGAGGATTGGCGAAATGAGTGCATAGCGCCATTGTACAAAGGCAAAGGGGATAAGAGTGAGTGCTCAAATTACAGATGTATAAGTTTGTTGAGT
>NC_092238.1:51621069-51641069 GCF_036320965.1 Panulirus ornatus | reverse complement strand
GTTTGCGAGGTAGCGCAAGGAAACAGAAGAAAGAAATGGCCCAACCCACCCCCATACCCATGTATATATACATATATATATATATATATATATATATATATATATATATATATATATATATATATATATATATATATATATATATATATATATATATATATATATATATATATATATATATATATATATATATATATATATATATATATATATATATATATATATATATACATATATATATATATATATATATATATATATATATGTATATATATATATATATATATATATATATATATATATATATATATATATATATATATATGTATATATATAGATATACATAAATATATATACTTTTTTTTTCTTGTTTTGCTTTGTCGATGTCTCCCGCGTTTGCGAGGTAGCGCAAGGAGTCAGACGAAAGAAATGGCCCAACCCACCCACATACACAGGTATATACATACACGTCCACACGCGCAAATATACATACCTATACATCTCAATGTACACATATATATACACACACAGACACATGCATATATACCCATGCACACAATTCACAGTGTCTGCCTTTATTCATTCTATATATATATATATATATATATATATATATATATATATATATATATATATATATATATATATATATATATATATATATATATATATATATATATATTCCTATGAGTCCACGGGGAAAATGAAACACGAAAAGTCCCCAAGTGCACTTTCGTGTAATAATCACATCATCAGGGGAGACACAAGAAATATAACAGTCAGTTGATATACATCGAAGAGAAGTAGCTAGGACGCTATTTGGTAAACATGTGATTGTCCAAAACATACAACGAACGTTCATAAACTTATCATTTTACAAATCTTATCAACAATAAAGTTTTCTAATTTGTACAGACCATCACTAATATTAAGATTATAATTCTTTGTGTATTTAATAATAGAAGATTCAATGATATTTCTCTTGGTAATAGAGTTAGAGTTAACAACTGAGATGGCGTTACTCCAGGCAATACAATGATCATAGTTTTTAACATGATTAAACAAGGCATTTGATTCTTGTCCCGTTCTTATAGTATATTTATTTTGCTTAAGTCTAACAGAAAGATCCTTACCAGTCTGGCCAACATAAAATTTATCACATTTTCCACAAGGAACTTTATAGATGCAAGTAAGAGAATTTTCTGGTGAATTCCTGATTAAGATATTCTTTATAGTATTATTGTTGCTAAAGGCAACATTTACATTAAAGGATTTAAGCAACATGGGAAGCAAAGTGAAATTATTATTAAAAGGGAGAACTAAAAGATTCTTGGTGTCAATGGGAGGTTTGGGCTCAACTCTATGAAATAATTTCTTTGCTAACTTAAGGGATTTATCAATGAACGATCTACGGTACTTTAACTTTGATCCAATAGAAAATATATTCTCAAACTCATCATCAATAAACTCTGGACTGCAAATACGTAAAGCCCTCAGGAACATATATTGAAATGATGATAATTTAACTGTCATGTTGAGATGAGTAATATTGGATAAATGAGCATACATTGGTGGGTTTTCTGTATATACTAAACTTAAACTTGTTTCCTTGTCTATGGATCATATAATCTTAAAATGGTAACATTCCATTATCTTCATTTTCAACAGTAAATTTGATGGAAGGTACTAAATCTTTAAGTAAGGGGAGAAATATTTGTAAATTTTCATTTGTTGGCCAAACACAAAGAACATCATCTACATACCTACACCAAATTGCATTAGAAGGTAAGATATCCTTTAGCAATTTCGTTTCAAAAAATTCCATATAAAGATTACTTAGTACAGGTGAAAGAGGGTTACCCATTGCCATACCAAATTTTTTAGCATAATAATCTCCATTAAATTGAAATACACTCTCTTTTATACACAATTTTATCAGTTCAATGAAATTAGACTTTGAAACAGGTAAATGAATATCATCCAAGACATCAAATAAATATTCTAAAAGGTCACCAACTGGAACTTTAGTGAAAAGTTAGTAATCATCAAAGCCTACTAGTTTGAAATCAAAATTAATATTGATATTGTTTAGCTTGTTGACTAAATCTACATTGTTCATGATATAAGAATTTGATACCTTACCCACTAAAGGACTTAATAAGGACACTAACCATTTTGATAATTTATATGTGATGGAGCCTACTGAACTCACTATAGGTCTTGCTGGAAAATTTTGTTTATGTGATTTGATAAGTCCATACATATATGGCAATGAAGGGGACAAAGATTACAAATTTTTGATAAGAGAAATGTTACCTTTCAACAACAATTTCATTTCTTTATTGGAGTGAGAATTAACTGCTTCTAAGGAATTTTTACTAAGTTTAGAATATGTTGTGTTATCATTTAGAAGATCATTCATTTTAGATAAATAGTTACTTTTGTCTAAAATCACAACAGTGTTATCCTTATCTGCTTTAGTAATATGTATATCCTTCTCTTTTTTTAAGGTATTACTAGCTCTTATGAATCTTATAGGGCAATTAGCTTCCACTTGTTTTGACAAACTGGCATACACTAAAACCTTGCAAATATTAATATCATCATTACTTAAATTACTGTATTTTTCTAAATTACAAAAAGACTTTGTGATATCAATACAGCTGGCTTCTCTGTTGGAGCAAACAAAACTTAAACCATAGCCTAATGCACACAAGGAAACTTTATATAGTTGTTTATTAGACAGGTTTACCACAAAATATGGGTTTGTGTTCTTGGTCCAGTCGCTGTTTTCAATAAGATGGTCCAGCTTACGATTTAGTGACACTTGTAGCCTATTGCGTTCTTTCCTTAATTCATCATAGCAATAGTCAAACATCCGGTTCTTCCAGTGTCGGTATTGTCATTTGAAAGGCACGTTTTTTCTCTCTTGAAATGCGTAAAGCCTCCTCCATTTCAAGTTCCTTTAATTCAATATTTTCCCTTAAAATAATATTTTGAAATTGGTCATATGGACGACCAGACATCTGCAAGAAACGTTGAGGTAGGACAGATCTTGGCATTACTTGTTCATCAAGGCATTTCCTAAGGAATTCAAATCGTAACTTCAGTTGGTGAGCCTTGATTAGCGATTTGGAGAAAGCAGTAACGAAAGGAGAAAGTCCAGGACAGCTTGTAGAGAAGTAATAGAAGAGCCGTGTGGAATCCATGTTGGAAAGGATCACAATTTTGCGCGTGATCAAGATATTCCTTTGAGTCCACGGGGAAAATGAAACACGAAAAGTTCCCAAGTGCACTTTCGTGTAATTATCACATCATCAAGGGAGACACAAGAGAGAAATATAACAGTCAGTTGATATACATCGAAGAGACGAAGCTAGGACGCCATTTGGTAAATATGAGATTGTCCAAAACATACAACGAGCGTTCATAAACTTATCATTTTACAAAACTTATCAACAATAAAGTTATCTAATTTGTACAGACCATTACTAATATTAAGATTATAATTCTTTGTGGATTTAATAATAGAAGATTCAATGATATTTCTCTTGGTAATAGAGTTAGAGTTAACAACTGAGATGGCGTTACTCCAGTCAATACAATGATCATAGTTTTTAACATGATTAAACAAGACTATGATGAGTTAAGGAAAGAACGCAATAGGCTACAACTGGCAATAAATTGTAAGTTGGACCATCTTGTTGAAAACAGCGACTGAACCAAGAACACAAACCCATATTTTGTGGTAAACCTGTCTAATAAACAACTAGATAAAGATTCCTTGTGTGCGTTAGGCTATGGTTTAAGTTTTGTGTGCTCCAACAGAGAAGCCAGCTGTGTTGATGTCACAAAGTCTTTTTGTAATTTAGAAAAATACAGTAATTTAAGTAATGATGATATAAATATTTGCAAGGGTTTAGTGTATGCCAGTTTGTCAAAACCAGTGGAAGCTAATTGCCCTAAAAGATTCATAAGAGCTATTAAGACCTTAAAAAAAGACAAGGATATACATATTACTAAAGCAGATAAGGCTAACACTTGTGATTTTAGACAAAAGTAACTATTTATCTAAAATGAATGATCTTCTAATGATAACACAACATATTCTAAACTTAGTAAAAATCCCTTAGAAGCTGTTAATTCTCACTTCAATAAAGAAATGAAGTTGTTGTTGAAAGGTAACATTTCTCTTATCAAAAATTTGTCATCCTTTTCCCCTTCATTGCCATATATGTATGGACTTATCAAAACACATAAACAAAATTTTCCAGCAAGACCTATAGCGAGTTCAGTACGCTCATTCACATGTAAATTATCAAAATGGTTAGTTTTCTTATTAACCCTTTAGTGGGTAAGGTATCAAATTCTAATATCATGAACAATGTAGATTTAGTCAACAAGCTAAACAATATCAATATTAATTCTGATTTCAAACTAGTCAGCTTTGATGTTTCCTCACTTTTCACTAAAGTTCCAGTTGATGACCTTTTAGAATATTTATTTGATGTCTTGGATGATATTCATTTACCTGTTTCAAAATCTAATTTCATTAAACTGATAAAAGTGTGTATAAAAGACTGTGTATTTCAATCTAATGAAGATCATTATGTTCAAAAATTTGGTATGGCAATGGATAACCCTCTTTCACCTGCACTAAGTAATCTTTATTTGGAATTTTTTGAAAGAAAATTACTAAAGGATATCTTACCTTCTAATGCAATTTGGTTTAGGTATATAGATGTTGTTCTTTGTGTTTGGCCAACAAATGAAAATTTACAAATATTTCTCCCCTTACTTAACAATTTAGTACCTTCCATCAAATTTACTATAGAAAATTAAAATAATGGTATGTTACCATTTTTAGATTGCATGATCCATAGACAAGGAAACAAGATTAAGTTTAGCATATACAGAAAACCCACCAATATAAGCTCATATATCCATTATTACTCATCTCAACATGACAGAGTTAAATTATTATCATTTCAATCTATGTTCCTAAGGGCTTTACGTAACTGCAGTCTAGAGTTTATTGATAATGAGTTTGAGTAGATATATTCTATTGTATCTAAGTTAAAGTACCCTAGATCTTTCATTGTTAAATCCCTTAAGTTAGCAAAGAAATCATTTCATAGAGTTGAGCCCAAACCTTCCATTGACACCAAGAATCTTTAAGTTCTCCCTTTTAATAATAATTTCACTTTGCTTCTTATGTTGCTGAAATCCTTTAATGTAAATGTTGCCTTTACCAACAATAATACTATAAAGAATATCTTAATCAGGAATTCACTAGAAAATTCGCTTGGTTGCATCTATAAAGTTCCTTGTCGAAACTGTGATAAATTTTATGTTGGCCAGACTGGTAAGGATCTTTCTGTTAGACTTAAGCAACATAAATGTAGTATAAGAACGGGACAAGAATCAGATGCCTTGTTTAATCATGTTAAAAACAATGATCATTGTATTGACTGGAGTCACGCAATCTCAGTTGTTAACTCTAACTCTATTACCAAGAGAAATATCATTGAATTTTCTACTATTAAATACACAAAGAATTATAATCTTAATATTAGTGATGGTCTGTACAAATTAGATAACTTTATTGTTTATAAGATTTGTAAAATGGTAAGTTCATGAACACTCGTTGTATGTTTTGGACAATCACATGTTTACCAAATGGCGTCCTAGCTTCGTCTCTTCGATGTATATCAACTGACTTGTTATATTTCTCTCTTGTGTCTCCCCTAATGATGTGATTATTACACGAAAGTGCACTTTGGAACTTTTCGTGTTTCATTTTCCCCGTGGACTCATAGGAATATCTTGATCACGCGCAAAATTATGATCCTTTCCAATATATATATATACATATATATATGTATATATATATATAAATATATATATATATATATATATATATATATATATATATATATATATATATATATATATATATATATATATATATATATATATATATATATATATATATATATATATATATATATATATATATATATATATATATATATATATATATATATATATATATATATATATATATATATATATATATATATATATATATATATATATATATATATATTACAGAGATATAAGTTTGTTGAGTATTCCTGGTAAATTATATGGGAGGGTATTGATTGAGAGGGTGAAGGCATGTACAGAGCATCAGATTGGGGAAGAGCAGTGTGGTTTCAGAAGTGGTAGAGGATGTGTGGATCAGGTGTTTACTTTGAAGAATGTATGTGAGAAATACTTAGAAAAGCAAATGGATTTGTATGTAGCATATATGGATCTGGAGAAGGCATATGATAGAGTTGATAGAGATGCTCTGTGGAAGGTATTAAGAATATATGGTGTGGGAGGAAAGTTGTTAGAAGCAGTGAAAAGTTTTTATCGAGGATGTAAGGCATGTGTACGTGTAGGAAGAGAGGAAAGTGATTGGTTCTCAGTGAATGTAGGTTTGCGGCAGGGGTGTGTGATGTCTCCATGGTTGTTTAATTTGTTTATGGATGGGGTTGTTAGGGAGGTAAATGCAAGAGTTTTGGAAAGAGGGGCAAGTATGAAGTCTGTTGGGGATGAGAGAGCTTGGGAAGTGAGCCAGTTGTTGTTCGCTGATGATACAGCGCTGGTGGCTGATTCATGTGAGAAACTGCAGAAGCTGGTGACTGAGTTTGGTAAAGTGTGTGGAAGAAGAAAGTTAAGAGTAAATGTGAATAAGAGCAAGGTTATTAGGTACAGTAGGGTTGAGGGTCAAGTCAATTGGGTGGTGAGTTTGAATGGAGAAAAACTGGAGGAAGTGAATTGTTTTAGATATCTGGGAGTGGATCTGGCAGCGGATGGAACCATGGAAGCGGAAGTGGATCATAGGGTGGGGGAGGTGGCGAAAATTCTGGGGGCCTTGAAGAATGTGTGGAAGTCGAGAACATTATCTCGGAAAGCAAAAATGGGTATGTTTGAAGGAATAGTGGTTCCAACAATGTTGTATGGTTGCGAGGCGTGGGCTATGGATAGAGTTGCGCTCAGGAGGATGTATGTGCTGGAAATGATATGTTTGAGGACAAAGTGTGGTGTTAGGTGGTTTGATCGAGTGAGTAACGTAAGGGTAAGAGTGATGTGTGGAAATAAAAAGAGCGTGGTTGAGAGAGCAGAAGAGGGTGTTTTGAAGTGGTTTGGGCACATGGAGAGAATGAGTGAGGAAAGATTGACCAAGAGGATATATGTGTCGGAGGTGGAGGGAACGAGGAGAAGAGGGAGACCAAATTGGAGGTGGAAAGATGCAGTGAAAAAGATTTTGTCTGATCGGGGCCTGAACATGCAGGAGGGTGAAAGGAGGGCAAGGAATAGAGTGAATTGGAGCGATGTGGTTTACCGGGGTTGACGTGCTGTCAGTGGATTGAATCAAGGTATGTGAAGCGTCTGGGGTAAACCATGGAAAGCTGTGTAGGTATGTATATTTGCGTGTGTGGACGTATGTATATACATGTGTATGGGGGGGGGGGGGGGGGGGTTGGGCCATTTCTTTCGTCTGTTTCCTTGCGCTACCTCGCAAACGCGGGAGACAGCGACAAAGTATAATAAGAAATATATATATATATATATATATATGTATATATATATATATATATATATATATATATATGTATATATATATATATATATATATATATATATATATATATATATATATGTATATATATATATCTATATTTATATATATATATATATATATATATATATATATATATATATATATATATATATATATATATATATATATATATATATATATATATATATATATATATACCTGGATGTTTTGGCTCTGAGTGAAACGAAGCTCAAGGGTAAAGGGGAAGAGTGGTTTGGGAATGTCTGGGGAGTAAAGTCAGGGGTTAGTGAGAGGACAAGAGCGAGGGAAGGAGTAGCAATACTCCTGAAACAGGAGTTATGGGAGTATGTGATAGAGTGTAAGAAAGTAAATTCTCGATTAATATGGGTAAAACTGAAAGTTGATGGAGAGAGGTGGGTGATTATTGGTGCTTATGCACCTGGGCATGAGAAGAAAGATCAAGAGAGGCAAGTGTTTTGGGAGCAGCTGAATGAGTGTGTTAGTGGTTTTGATGCACGAGACCGGGTTATAGTGATGGGTGATTTGAATGCAAAGGTGAGTAATGTGGCAGTTGAGGGAATAATTGGTATACATGGGGTGTTCAGAGTTGTAAATGGAAATGGTGAAGAGCTTGTAGATTTATGTGCTGAAAAAGGACTGATGATTGGAAATACCTGGTTTAAAAAGCGAGATATACATAAGTATACTTATGTAAGTAGGAGAGATGGCCAGAGAGCGTTATTGGATTACGTGTTAATTGACAGGCGTGCGAAAGAGAGACTTTTGGATGTTAATGTGCTGAGAGGTGCAACTGGAGGGATGTCTGATCATTATCTTGTGGAGGCTAAGGTGAAGATTTGTATGGGTTTTCAGAAAAGAAGAGTGAATGTTGGGGTGAAGAGGGTGGCGAGAGTAAGTGAGCTTGAGAAGGAGACCTGTGTGAGGAAGTACCAGGAGAGACTGAGTACAGAATGGAAAAAGGTGAGAACAATGGAAGCAAGGGGAGTGGGGGAGGAATGGGAGGTATTTAGGGAATCAGTGATGGATTGCGCAAAAGATGCTTGTGGCATGAGAAGAGTGGGAGGTGGGTTGATTAGAAAGGGTAGTGAGTGGTGGGATGAAGAAGTAAGAGTATTAGTGAAAGAGAAGAGAGAGGCATTTGGACGATTTTTGCAGGGAAAAAATGCAATTGAGTGGGAGATGTATAAAAGAAAGAGACAGGAGGTCAAGAGAAAGGTGCAAGAGGTGAAAAAAAGGGCAAATGAGAGTTGGGGTGAGAGAGTATCATTAAATTTTAGGGAGAATAAAAAGATGTTCTGGAAGGAGGTAAATAAAGTGCGTAAGACAAGGGAGCAAATGGGAACTTCAGTGAAGGGCGCAAATGGGGAGGTGATAACAAGTAGTGGTGATGTGAGAAGGAGATGGAGTGAGTATTTTGAAGGTTTGTTGAATGTGTTTGATGATAGAGTGGCAGATATAGGGTGTTTTGGTCGAGGTGGTGTGCAAAGTGAGAGGGTTAGGGAAAATGATTTGGTAAACAGAGAAGAGGTAGTGAAAGCTTTGTGGAAGATGAAAGCCGGTAAGGCAGCAGGTTTGGATGGTATTGCAGTGGAATTTATTAAAAAAGGGGTTGACTGTATTGTTGACTGGTTGGTAAGGTTATTTCATGTATGTATGACTCATGGTGAGGTGCCTGAGGATTGGCGGAATGCGTGCATAGTGCCATTGTACAAAGGCAAAGGGGATAAGAGTGAGTGCTCAAATTACAGAGGTATAAGTTTGTTGAATATTCCTGGTAAATTATATGGGAGGGTATTGATTGAGAGGTTGAAGGCATGTACAGAGCATCAGATTGGGGAAGAGCAGTGTGGTTTCAGAAGTGGTAGAGGATGTGTGGATCAGGTGTTTGCTTTGAAGAATTTATGTGAGAAATACTTAGAAAAGCAAATGGATTTGTATGTAGCATTTATGGATCTGGAGAAGGCATATGATAGAGTTGATAGAGATGCTCTGTGGAAGGTATTAAGAATATATGGTGTGGGAGGAAAGTTGTTAGAAGCAGTGAAAAGTTTTTATCGAGGATGTAAGGCATGTGTACGTGTAGGAAGAGAGGAAAGTGATTGGTTCTCAGTGAATGTAGGTTTGCGGCAGGGGTGTGTGATGTCTCCATGGTTGTTTAATTTGTTTATGGATGGGGTTGTTAGGGAGGTAAATGCAAGAGTTTTGGAAAGAGGGGCAAGTATGAAGTCTGTTGGGGATGAGAGAGCTTGGGAAGTGAGTCAGTTGTTGTTCGCTGATGATACAGCGCTGGTGGCTGATTCATGTGAGAAACTGCAGAAGCTGGTGACTGAGTTTGGTAAAGTGTGTGGAAGAAGAAAGTTAAGAGTAAATGTGAATAAGAGCAAGGTTATTAGGTACAGTAGGGTTGAGGGTAAAGTCAATTGGGAGGTGAGTTTGAATGGAGAAAAACTGGAGGAAGTGAAGTGTTTTAGATATCTGGGAGTGGATCTGGCAGCGGATGGAACCATGGAAGCGGAAGTGGATCATAGGGTGGGGGAGGGGGCGAAAATTCTGGGGGCCTTGAAGAATGTGTGGAAGTCGAGAACATTATCTCGGAAAGCAAAAATGGGTATGTTTGAAGGAATAGTGGTTCCAACAATGTTGTATGGTTGCGAGGCGTGGGCTATGGATAGAGTTGTGCGCAGGAGGATGGATGTGCTGGAAATGAGATGTTTGAGGACAATGTGTGGTGTGAGGTGGTTTGATCGAGTGAGTAACGTAAGGGTAAGAGAGATGTGTGGAAATAAAAAGAGCGTGGTTGAGAGAGCAGAAGAGGGTGTTTTGAAGTGGTTTGGGCACATGGAGAGAATGAGTGAGGAAAGATTGACCAAGAGGATATATGTGTCGGAGGTGGAGGGAACGAGGAGAAGAGGGAGACCAAATTGGAGGTGGAAAGATGCAGTGAAAAAGATTTTGTGTGATCGGGGCCTGAACATGCAGGAGGGTGAAAGGAGGGCAAGGAATAGAGTGAATTGGAGCGATGTGGTTTACCGGGGTTGACGTGCTGTCAGTGGATTGAATCAAGGCATGTGAAGCGTCTGGGGTAAACCATGGAAAGCTGTGTAGGTATGTATATTTGCGTGTGTGGACGTATGTATATACATGTGTATGGGGGGGGGGGGTGGGGCCATTTCTTTCGTCTGTTTCCTTGCGCTACCTCGCAAACGCGGGAGACAGCGACAAAGTATAAAAAAAAAGAAATATATATATATATATATATATATATATATATATATATATATATATATATATATATATATATATATAATATATATAATATAATATATATATATATATATATATATATATATATATATTTTAATATATATATATATATATATATATATATATATATATATATATATATATATATATATATATATATATATATATATATATATATATATATATATATAATATATACATATCATTTTGCCTTGTCGCTGTCTCCCGCGTTTGCGAGGTAGCGCAAGGAAACAGACGAAAGAAATGGCCCAACCCACCCCCATACACATGTATATACATACACGTCGACACACGCAAATATACATACCCATACATCTCAATGTACAACAATATTATACACACACAGACCACATACATATGTACCCATGCACACAATTCACACTGTCTGCCTTTATTCATTCCATCGCCAGCTCCCCCCCACATGGAATACCACCCCTCACACCACACATTTTCCTCAAACATCTCATTTCCAGCACATCCATCCTCCTGCGCACAACTCTATCCATAGCCCACGCCTCGCAACCATGCAACATTGTTGGAAGCACTATTCCTTCAAATATAACCATTTTTGCTTTCGGAGATAATGTTCCCGATTTCCACACGTTGTTCAAGGCTCCCAGGATTCTCGCCCCCTTTCCCACCCTATGATTCACATACTCTTCCATGGTTCCATCCGCTGCCAGATCCACTCCCAGATATCCAAAACACTTTACTTCCTCCAGTTTTTCTCCTTTCAAACTTACCTCCCAATTGACTTGACCCGCAACCCTACTGTACCAAATAAACTATACATATATATATATATATAAATATATATATATATATATATTTTTTTTTTTTTTTTTTTTTATACTTTGTCCGCTGTCCTCCCGCGTTTGCGAGGTAGCGCAAGGAAACAGACGAAAGAAATGGCCCAACCCCCCCCCCCCCCCCCCCCTACACATGTACATACACACGTCCACACACGCAAAATACATACCTACACAGCTTCCATGGTTTACCCCCAGACGCTTCACATGCCTTGATTCAATCCACTGACAGCACGTCAACCCCTGTATACCACATCGACTCCAATTCACTCTATTCCTTGCCCTCCTTTCACCCTCCTGCATGTTCAGGCCCCGATCACACAAAATCTTTTTCACTCCATCTTTCCACCTCCAATTTGGTCTCCCTCTTCTCCTCGTTCCCTCCACCATCCGACACATATATCCTCTTGGTCAATCTTCCTCACTCATTCTCATCCATGTGCCCAAACCATTTCAAAACACCCTCTTCTGCTCTCTCAACCACGCTCTTTTTATTTCCACACATCTCTCTTACCCTTACGTTACTTACTCGATCAAACCACCTCACACCACACATTGTCCTCAAACATCTCATTTCCAGCACATCCATCCTCCTGCGCACATCTCTATCCATAGCCCACGCCTCGCAACCATACAACATTGTTGGAACCACTATTCCTCAAACATACCCATTTTTGCTTTCCGAGATAATGTTCTCGACTTCCACACATTTTTCAAGGCTCCCAAAATTTTCGCCCCCTCCCCCACCCTATGATCCACTTCCGCTTCCATGGTTCCATCCGCTGACAGATCCACTCCCAGATATCTAAAACACTTCACTTCCTCCAGTTTTTCTCCATTCAAACTCACCTCCCAATTGACTTGACCCTCAACCCTACTGTACCTAATAACCTTGCTCTTATTCACATTTACTCTCAACTTTCTTCTTCCACACACTTTACCAAACTCAGTCACCAGCTTCTGCAGTTTCTCACATGAATCAGCCACCAGCGCTGTATCATCAGCGAACAACAACTGACTCACTTCCCAAGCTCTCTCATCCCCAACAGACTTCATACTTGCCCCTCTTTCCAGGACTCTTGCATTTACCTCCCTAACAACCCCATCCATAAACAAATTAAACAACCATGGAGACATCACACACCCCTGCCGCAAACCTACATTCACTGAGAACCAATCACTTTCCTCTCTTCCTACACGTACACATGCCTTACATCCTCGATAAAAACTTTTCACTGCTTCTAACAACTTGCCTCCCACACCATATATTCTTAATACCTTCCACAGAGCATCTCTATCAACTCTATCATATGCCTTCTCCAGATCCATAAATGCTACATACAAATCCATTTGCTTTTCTAAGTATTTCTCACATACATTCTTCAAAGCAAACACCTGATCCACACATCCTCTACCACTTCTGAAACCGCACTGCTCTTCCCCAATCTGATGCTCTGTACATGCCTTCACCCTCTCAATCAATACCCTCCCATATAATTTACCAGGAATACTCAACAAACTTATACCTCTGTAATTTGAGCACTCACTCTTATCCCCTTTGCCTTTGTACAATGGCACTATGCACGCATTCCGCCAATCCTCAGGCACCTCACCATGAGTCATACATACATTAAATAACCTTACCAACCAGTCAACAATACAGTCACCCCCTTTTTTAATAAATTCCACTGCAATACCATCCAAACCTGCTGCCTTGCCGGCTTTCATCTTCCGCAAAGCTTTTACTACCTCTTCTCTGTTTACCAAATCATTTTCCCTAACCCTCTCACTTTGCACACCACCTCGACCAAAACACCCTATATCTGCCACTCTGTCATCAGACACATTCAACAAACCTTCAAAATACTCATTCCATCTCCTTCTCACATCACCGCTACTTGTTATCACCTCCCCATTTGCGCCCTTCACTGAAGTTCCCATTTGCTCCCTTGTCTTACGCACCCTATTTACCTCCTTCCAGAACATCTTTTTATTCTCCCTAAAATTTACTGATAGTCTCTCACCCCAACTCTCATTTGCCCTTTTTTTCACCTCTTGCACCTTTCTCTTGACCTCCTGTCTCTTTCTTTTATACTTCTCCCACTCAATTGCATTTTTTCCCTGCAAAAATCGTCCAAATGCCTCTCTCTTCTCTTTCACTAATACTCTTACTTCTTCATCCCACCACTCACTACCCTTTCTAAACAGCCCACCTCCCACTCTTCTCATGCCACACAGCATCTTTTGCGCAATCCATCACTGATTCCCTAAATACATCCCATTCCCCCCACTCCCCTTACTTCCATTGTTCTCACCTTTTTCCATTCTGTACACAGATCTCTCCTGGTACTTCCCCACACAGGTCTCCTTCCAAGCTCACTTACTCTCACCACCTTCTTCACACCCCAACATTCACTCCTCTTTTCTGAAAACCCATACTAATCTTCACCTAGCCTCCACAAGATAATGATCAGACATCCCTCCAGTTTGCACCTCTCAGCACATTAACATCCAAAAGTCTCTCTTTCAAGCCAAAAGTTTGTTTTATAAATTGTTTCTTACATTTTCATATGTATATATATGTATGTGTGTGTGTGTGTGTGTATGTGCTATGTATGTGTATGTGTGTGTGTGTGTATATGTATATATAATGTATATTATCCCTGGGGATAGGGGTGAAAGAATACTTCCCACGTATTCCTCGCGTGTCGTAGAAAGCGACTAGAGGGGACGGGAGCGGGGGGCCGGAAATCCTCCCCTCCTTGTATTAACTTTCTAAAATGGGAAACAGAAGAAGGAGTCACGCGGGGAGTGATCATCCTCCTCGAAGGCTCAGAGTGGGATGCCTAAATGTGTGTGGATGTAACCAAGATGTGAAAAAAGGAGAGATAGGTAGTATGTTTGAGGAAAGGAACCTGGATGTTTTGGCTCTGAGTGAAACGAAGCTCAAGGGTAAAGGGGAAGAGTGGTTTGGAAATGTCTGGGGAGTGAAGTCAGGGGTTAGTGAGAGGACAAGAGCAAGGGAAGGAGTAGCAATACTCCTGAAACAGGAGTTGTGGGAGTATGTGATAGAATGCAAGAAAGTAAATTCTCGATTAATATGGGTAAAACTGAAAGTTGATGGAGAGAGGTGGGTGATTATTGGTGCATATGCACCTGGGCATGAGAAGAAAGATCATGAGAGGCAAGTGTTTTGGGAGCAGCTAAATGAGTGTGTTAGCGGTTTTGATGCACGAGACCGGGTTATAGTGATGGTGATTTGAATGCAAGGTGAGTAATGGTGGCAGTTGAGGGAATAATTGGTATGCATGGGGTGTTCAGTGTTGTAAATGGAAATGGAGAAGAGCTTGTAGATTTATGTGCTGAAAAAGGACTGATGATTGGGAATACCTGGTTTAAAAAGCGAGATATACATAAGTATACTTATGTAAGTAGGGAGAGATGGCCCAGAGAGCGTTATTGGATTACGTGTTAATTGACAGCGCGCGAAAGAGAGACTTTTGGGATATATATAATATATATATATATATATAAATATATATATATATATATATATATATATATATATATATATATATATATCGGGAGCGGGGGCCAGAAATCCTCTCCTCCTTGTATTAACTTCTAAAATGGGAAACAGAAGAAGGAGTCACGCTCATCCTCCTCGAAGGCTCAGAGTGGGGTGCCTAAATGTGGTGGATGTAACCAAGATATGGTATATTTGCGTGTGTGACGTATGATATACATGTGTAATGGGGGGGGGTTGGGCTATCTGTTTCGTCGTTTCCTTGCGCTACGCAAACGCGGGAGACAGCGACAAAGTATAATGAAATATATATATAAATATATAAATAATAAATATATCTAGTATTATATATTATATAAATTATATATATATATATATATATATAATAATATATTATATATAAATATAATATATATAATATATATATATATATATATATATATATATATAATATATTATATATATATATAATATAAGATATATAATATATATATTTATATATATATATATATATATATATATATATATTCTATTATACTTTTCGGTAGTCTCCCGCGTTAGCGAAGTAGCGCAAGGAAACAAGAAGGAAGAATGGCCCAACCCAGCCCACATACCCTGTATATACATAACTCGTCCACAGACACACATATTCCATACCTATACGTCTTTACGAAACATATATATTCACTCACAGAACCTATATACACATATACACTTACCATAATATATACTGTCTCCCTTTATTCATTCTCGACGCCACCGCTACTAACCCACACATAATTGACAACCCCCCCTCCCTCCGCATATCTCGAGGTACTATTGCCAGGAAAAGACAACAAAGGCCACATTCGTTCACACTCAGGTCCTAAGCTGTCATGTATAATGCATTGAAACCCACGCTCCCCTCCATATCCATGACCCACAGAAGTTGTCCATGGTTTACCCCAGACGCTCACATGCATTGTTTTAAACAAACTGAAGCACGTCGACCCGGTATACCCTACATCGATCCACTTCACTGATTCCTTGCACGCCTTTCACTCTCCTGCATGTTCAGGCCCCGATCACATCAGAATCATTTTCACCTACAATCCTTCCACCTCCAAAACTTGTCTCCCACTTCTCCTCGTTCCTGTCCACCTCTGACATATATATATCACTTTTGTCATCTTTCCTCAATCATTCTCTTCATATGACTAAGCCATTCAAAACACCCTCGTTCGCTCTCTCTCTCTCTTTCAACAACACGTCTTTTTCATTACCAAACATCCTTCTCTTACCCTTTCATGACTTACCCCGATCAAACCACCTTATACTCCACTATATTGTCCTGAAACATCTCATTTCTCTAGCACTTCCACCCTTCTCCGCACAACTCTATTTAAAGCCCATTTCTCGTAACCATATAAAATTGTTGACCACTATCCCTTGAAAACATACCTATTGTCGCCTTCCGAGATAATTTCTCGGACTCCAAAAATTTTTCAACGTTCTCAGAACTTTCTCTTCGCCCCCTCCCCCACCCCTATTGATCATGAAATTCTACTTCCAAGGTTCTATCCACTGCCAAATTCCACTCCCAGATATCGAAAATATTTCACACTCCTTTAGTTTTTATACCATTCAGACTTACCTCCCAGTTGAACTGTCCTTCAACCCTACTGTACCTAATTAACCTTGCACTTATTCACATTTACCTCTCCAGCTTTTGTTCTTTTACGCACCATTATATTCTTAGTACTTTCCACAGAGCATCTCCTATCAGCTCTATCATCATGCCTTCTCTCAGATCCATAAATGCTACAATAAAAATCACTGACTTTTCTAAGTATTTCCACATAACATTCTTCAACGCTAACACCTGATCCACACATCCCCTACACCCTCTGAAACCATGCTGCTCTTTTCCCCATATCTGAGCTCTGTACAGGCTTCAGACCCTCAATCAATACCCTCCCAAATAATTTCCCAGGAATACTCAGAAACTTATACCTCCTGTAATTTGAACACTTACTTCTATGCCCTTTGCCTTTGTACCAATGCACTATGGAAGATTCCGCCAATCCTCAGCACCTCACCATCAGTCATACATACTTTAAATAACTTTACCAACCAGCTCAACTATATCACCCTCTTTTTTTAATAGATTCCACGCCGAAACCATCTAAAGCCGCTGCCTTACCGCTTTCATCCTCCGCAAAGATATTATACCTCTTCTTCCTGTTTACCAAATCATTCCCCCTAAAACCCTCTCACTTGCATACCACCTCGACCAAAACTGCCCTTTACTGCCACTATATCATGAACGCATTCAACGAACCTTCAAAATACTCGCTCCATCTCCTTTCACAATCACCATTACTAGTTATTACCTCCCCATATGCCCCCTCAACCGGTGGGTTCCCATTTGTTCTCTCGTCTTAATAACACTTTATTCACCTCCCTTCCAAAATAATCTTTTTACTCTCCTAGAAATTTAATAATACTACCTCTCACCTCCCAACCTCTCATTTTCCTTTTCTTTTTCAACTATTGCAACCTTCTCTTGACATCCTGCTCTTTCCTTTTATACATCTTCCACGTCATTTGCATTATTCCTACAAAATGTCCAAATGTCTCATCATCATCAGAAAGTACTCTCTTTCGCGCCCTCAACAATTAAGAAGTATTTGAATAACGCAATCTAGCTAAATCCTCGTACTTATATACGCATAATTGTGTATATTTCAACGTTTTTAACCAGGTATTTCCCAATCACACAGTGCTTTTTCAGCGCGCAAATCTACAAGTTCTTCACTCATTCCATTTACAACACTGAACACCCCATGTACACAATCATTTCCATCAACTGCCACATTTGGTACTCTACGCGTTGCATTCAAATCACCCACACCACTATAACCCAATCTCGTGCATCAAAACTACTAACACTCACTCAGCTGCCTCCAAAAACACCTTGCCTCTCATACATCTTCTTCTCATGCCCAGGTGCACATGCACCAATAATCATCCATCTCTCTTCATATCCACTTTCAGTTTTACCCACATCAATCTAAGTTACTTCTTACACTCTATCACACATACTACCCACACTCTGTTTCAGGAGTAAGTGCTATAAACTCCTTCCTTACTCACCAGACCTTTGACTATACTTTCACCAATAACCTTCCTACACCACTTCTCCTCTTGAGCCTTGAGCTTCGTTTCACTTCAGAAGGCCAGAACATCTAGGTTTCCTTATCCTCAACATATACCTACTCTCCTTTTTTTCCATCATGGTTACATCCAAACACATTTAGCACCCAATCGAGCCTTCGAGGAAGGATGAGCAAGCCACGCGTGATTCATCTTCTGTTTCCTCTTTTAGAAAGTAAAAAATGCAAGGAGGGGGGGTTTCTTATCAACCGCTCCCGTTCCGCTTAGTCGCCTCTACGACACGTGAGGAAAGCGTGGGAAGTGGTCTTTAGTCTCCCTATCCCCATGGGATAAAATATATGATACATATATTTAGTGGAAGTAGTGATGGCTTGCCGCAAAAGATACTTGTGCATGAAAGCGTGGGAGGTGGGTAGATTAAGAAAGGGTAGAGTGTGGTGGGATGAATGAAGTAAGATTATTAGTGAAAGAGAAGAGAGAGCAATTGGAGATTTTTGTAGGGAAATAATGCAAATGAGTGGGAGATGTAAAAAATAAACAGACAGGAGGTCAAGAGAAAGGTACAAGAGGTGAAAAAGAGGGCAAATGAGAGTTGGGTTGAGAGAGTATCATTAAATTTTAGCGAGAATAAAAAGATGTTTGGAAGAGGTAAATAAAGTGCTTAAGACAAGGAACAACTGGGAACTTCAGTGAAGGGGGCTAACGGGGAGGTGATAACAAGTAGTGGTGATGTAAGAAGGAGATAGAGTAAGTATTTTGAAGGTTTTTTGAATGTGCGTGATGATAGAGTGGCGGATACAGGGTGTTTTGGTCGAGGTGGTGAGCAAAGTGAGAGGGTTAGGGAAAATGATTTGGTAAAGAGAGAAGAGTAGTAAAAGCTTTGCGGAAGATGAAAGCCTCAAGGCAGCAGGGTTTGGATGGTATTGCAGTGGAATTTATTAAAAAAGGGGGTGACTGTATTGTTGACTGGTTGGTAAGGTTATTTAATGTATGTATGACTCATGGTGAGGTGCCTGAGGATTGGCGGAATGCGTGCATAGTGCCATTGTACAAAGGCAAAGGGGATAAGAGTGAGTGCTCAAATTACAGAGGTATAAGTTTGTTGAGTATTCCTGGTAAATTATATGGGAGGGTATTGATTGAGAGGGTGAAGGCATGTACAGAGCATCAGATTGGGGAAGAGCAGTGTGGTTTCAGAAGTGGTAGAGGATGTGTGGATCAGGTGTTTGCTTTGAAGAATGTATGTGAGAAATACTTAGAAAAGCAAATGGATTTGTATGTAGCATTTATGGATCTGGAGAAGGCATATGATAGAGTTGATAGAGATGCTCTGTGGAAGGTATTAAGAATATATGGTGTGGGAGGCAAGTTGTTAGAAGCAGTGAAAAGTTTTTATCGAGGATGTAAGGCATGTGTACGTGTAGGAAGAGAGGAAAGTGATTGGTTCTCAGTGAATGTAGGTTTGCGGCAGGGGTGTGTGATGTCTCCATGGTTGTTTAATTTGTTTATGGATGGGGTTGTTAGGGAGGTAATGCAAGAGTTTTGGAAAGAGGGGCAAGTATGAAGT
>NC_092238.1:51606069-51618569 GCF_036320965.1 Panulirus ornatus | reverse complement strand
CACGTCCACACACGCAAATATACATACCTACACAGCTTTCCATGGTTTACCCCAGACGCTTCACATGCCCTGATTCAATCCACTGACAGCACGTCAACCCCTGTATACCACATGACTCCAATTCACTCTATTCCTTGCCCTCCTTTCACCCTCCTGCATGTTCAGGCCCCGATCACACAAAATCTTTTTCACTCCATCTTTCCACCTCCAATTTGGTCTCCCTCTTCTCCTCGTTCCCTCCACCTCCGACACATATATCCTCTTGGTCAATCTCTCCTCACTCATTCTCTCCATGTGCCCAAACCATTTCAAAACACCCTCTTCTGCTCTCTCAACCACGCTCTTTTTATTTCCACACATCTCTCTTACCCTTACGTTACTTACTCGATCAAACCACCTCACACCACACATTGTCCTCAAACATCTCATTTCCAGCACATCCATCCTCCTGCGCACATCTCTATCCATAGCCCACGCCTCGCAACCATACAACATTGTTGGAACCACTATTCCCTCAAACATACCCATTTTCGCTTTCCGAGATAATGTTCTCGACTTCCACACATTTTTCAAGGCTCCCAAATTTTCGCCCCCTCCCCCACCCTATGATCCACTTCCGCTTCCATGGTTCCATCCGCTGACAGATCACTCCCAGATATCTAAAACACTTCACTTCCTCCAGTTTTTCTCCATTCAAACTCACCTCCCAATTGACTTGACCCTCACCCCTACTGTACCTAATAACCTTGCTCTTATTCACATTTACTCTCAACTTTCTTCTTCCACACACTTTACCAAACTCAGTCACCAGCTTCTGCAGTTTCTCACATGAATCAGCCACCAGCGCTGTATCATCAGCGAACAACAACTGACTCACTTCCCAAGCTCTCTCATCCCCAACAGACTTCATACTTGCCCCTCTTTCCAGGACTCTTGCATTTACCTCCCTAACAACCCCATCCATAAACAAATTAAACAACCATGGAGACATCACACACCCCTGCCGCAAACCTACATTCACTGAGAACCAATCACTTTCCTCTCTTCCTACACGTACACATGCCTTACATCCTCGATAAAAACTTTTCACTGCTTCTAACAACTTGCCTCCCACACCATATATTCTTAATACCTTCCACAGAGCATCTCTATCAACTCTATCATATGCCTTCTCCAGATCCATAAATGCTACATACAAATCCATTTGCTTTTCTAAGTATTTCTCACATACATTCTTCAAAGCAAACACCTGATCCACACATCCTCTACCACTTCTGAAACCGCACTGCTCTTCCCCAATCTGATGCTCTGTACATGCCTTCACCCTCTCGATCAATACCCTCCCATATAATTTACCAGGAATACTCAACAAACTTATACCTCTGTAATTTGAGCACTCACTCTTATCCCCTTTGCCTTTGTACAATGGCACTATGCACGCATTCCGCCAATCCTCAGGCACCTCACCATGAGTCATACATACATTAAATAACCTTACCAACCAGTCAACAATACAGTCACCCCCTTTTTTAATAAATTCCACTGCAATACCATCCAAACCTGCTGCCTTGCCGGCTTTCATCTTCCGCAAAGCTTTTACTACCTCTTCTCTGTTTACCAAATCATTTTCCCTAACCCTCTCACTTTGCACACCACCTCGACCAAAACACCCTATATCTGCCACTCTGTCATCAGACACATTCAACAAACCTTCAAAATACTCATTCCATCTCCTTCTCACATCACCGCTACTTGTTATCACCTCCCCATTTGCGCCCTTCACTGAAGTTCCCATTTGCTCCCTTGTCTTACGCACCCTATTTACCTCCTTCCAGAACATCTTTTTATTCTCCCTAAAATTTACTGATAGTCTCTCACCCCAACTCTCATTTGCCCTTTTTTTCACCTCTTGCACCTTTCTCTTGACCTCCTGTCTCTTTCTTTTATACTTCTCCCACTCAATTGCATTTTTTCCCTGCAAAAATCGTCCAAATGCCTCTCTCTTCTCTTTCACTAATACTCTTACCTCTTCATCCCACCACTCACTACCCTTTCTAAACAGCCCACCTCCCACTCTTCTCATGCCACAAGCATCTTTTGCGCAATCCATCACTGATTCCCTAAATACATCCCATTCCTCCCCCACTCCCCTTACTTCCATTGTTCTCACCTTTTTCCATTCTGTACACAGTCTCTCCTGGTACTTCCCCACACAGGTCTCCTTCCCAAGCTCACTTACTCTCACCACCTTCTTCACCCCAACATTCACTCCTCTTTTCTGAAAACCCATACTAATCTTCACCTTAGCCTCCACAAGATAATGATCAGACATCCCTCCAGTTGCACCTCTCAGCACATTAACATCCAAAAGTCTCTCTTTCAAGCCAAAAGTTTGTTTTATAAATTGTTTCTTACATTTTTCATATGTATATATATGTATGTGTGTGTGTGTGTGTGTATGTGCGTATGTATGTGTATGTGTGTGTGTGTGTATATGTATATATATATGTATATTATCCCTGGGGATAGGGGTGAAAGAATACTTCCCACGTATTCCTCGCGTGTCGTAGAAAGCGACTAGAGGGGACGGGAGCGGGGGGCCGGAAATCCTCCCCTCCTTGTATTAACTTTCTAAAATGGGAAACAGAAGAAGGAGTCACGCGGGGAGTGATCATCCTCCTCGAAGGCTCAGAGTGGGATGCCTAAATGTGTGTGGATGTAACCAAGATGTGAAAAAAGGAGAGATAGGTAGTATGTTTGAGGAAAGGAACCTGGATGTTTTGGCTCTGAGTGAAACGAAGCTCAAGGGTAAAGGGGAAGAGTGGTTTGGAAATGTCTGGGGAGTGAAGTCAGGGGTTAGTGAGAGGACAAGAGCAAGGGAAGGAGTAGCAATACTCCTGAAACAGGAGTTGTGGGAGTATGTGATAGAATGCAAGAAAGTAAATTCTCGATTAATATGGGTAAAACTGAAAGTTGATGGAGAGAGGTGGGTGATTATTGGTGCATATGCACCTGGGCATGAGAAGAAAGATCATGAGAGGCAAGTGTTTTGGGAGCAGCTAAATGAGTGTGTTAGCGGTTTTGATGCACGAGACCGGGTTATAGTGATGGGTGATTTGAATGCAAAGGTGAGTAATGTGGCAGTTGAGGGAATAATTGGTATGCATGGGGTGTTCAGTGTTGTAAATGGAAATGGTGAAGAGCTTGTAGATTTATGTGCTGAAAAAGGACTGATGATTGGGAATACCTGGTTTAAAAAGCGAGATATACATAAGTATACTTATGTAAGTAGGAGAGATGGCCAGAGAGCGTTATTGGATTACGTGTTAATTGACAGGCGCGCGAAAGAGAGACTTTTGGGATATATATATATATATATATATATATATATATATATATATATATATATATATATATATATATATATATATATATATCGGGAGCGGGGGGCCAGAAATCCTCTCCTCCTTGTATTAACTTTCTAAAATGGGAAACAGAAGAAGGAGTCACGCTCATCCTCCTCGAAGGCTCAGAGTGGGGTGCCTAAATGTGTGTGGATGTAACCAAGATATGGTATATTTGCGTGTGTGGACGTATGTATATACATGTGTATGGGGGGGGGGTTGGGCTATCTGTTTCGTCTGTTTCCTTGCGCTACGCAAACGCGGGAGACAGCGACAAAGTATAATAAATATATAATATAAATATATAAATAAATATATATATATATATATATATATATATATATATATATATATATATATATATATATATATATATAAATATATATATATATATATATATATATATATATATATATATATATATATATAATATATATATATATATATATATATATATATATATATATATATATATATATATATATATATATATATATATAATATTCTATTATACTTTTTCGGTGTCTCCCGCGTTAGCGAAGTAGCGCAAAGAAACAGAAGGAAGAATGGCCCAACCCACCCACATACCCCTGTATTTACATACTCGTCCACAGACACACATATCCATACCTATACATCTTAACGAATACATATATATTCACTCACAGACATATACACATATACACATGTACATAATATATACTGTCTGCCCTTATTCATTCTCGTCGCCACCCTACCACACATGAATTGACAACCCCCCCTCCCTCCGCATATGCTCGAGGTACTGCCAGGAAAAGACAACAAAGGCCACATTCGTTCACACTCAGTCTCTAGCTGTCATGTATAATGCATTGAAACAACAGCTCCCTCTCCATATCCATGACCCACAGAAGTTTCCATGGTTTACCCCAGACGCTTCACATGCATTGGTTAAACAAACTGACAGCACGTCGACCCCGGTATACCACATCGATCCAATTCACTGTATTCCTTGCACGCCTTTCACTCTCCTGCATGTTCAGGCCCCGATCACTCAGAATCATTTCACTACATCCTTCCACCTCCAAACTGGTCTCCCACTTCTCCTCGTTCCTTCCACCTCTGACATATATATATCCTCTTTGTCAATCTTTCCTCAATCATTCTCTTCATATGACTAAGCCATTTCAAAACACCCTCTTCTGCTCTCTCTCTCTCTTTCAACAACACTCTTTTCATTACCACACATCTCTCTTACCCTTTCATGACTTACCCGATCAAACCACCTTACACCACATATTGTCCTGAAACATCTCATTTCTAGCACTTCCACCCTTCTCCGCACAACTCTATTTAAAGCCCATTCCTCGTAACCATATAAAATTGTTGGAACCACTATCCCTTGAAACATACCTATTGTCGCTTTCCGAGATAATGTTCTCGACTTCCAAAAATTTTTCAACGTTCTCAGAACTTTCGCCCCCTCCCCCACCCTATGATCATGTAAATTCTACTTCCAAGGTTCTATCCACTGCCAAATCCACTCCCAGATATCTAAAATATTTCACCTCCTTTAGTTTTTCCATTCAGACTTACCTCCCAGTTGACTTGTCCTTCAACCCTACTGTACCTAATTACCTTGCTCTTATTCACATTTACTCTCAGCTTTGTTCTTTTACGCACCATATATTCTTAGTACTTTCCACAGAGCATCTCTATCAGCTCTATCATATGCCTTCTCCAGATCCATAAATGCTACATAAAAATCCACTGACTTTTCTAAGTATTTCCCACATACATTCTTCAACGCTAACACCTGATCCACACATCCTCTACACCTTCTGAAACCATGCTGCTCTTCCCATATCTGATGCTCTGTACATGGCTTCACCCTCTCAATCAATACCCTCCCAAATAATTTCCCAGGAATACTCAAGAAACTTATACCTCTGTAATTTGAACACTTACTTCTATGCCCTTTGCCTTTGTACAATGGCACTATGGAAGCATTCCGCCAATCCTCAGGCACCTCACCATCAGTCATACATACTTTAAATAACTTTACCAACCAGTCAACTATAGTCACCCTCTTTTTTAATAGATTCCACTGCCAAACCATCTAAAGCCGCTGCCTTACCGGCTTTCATCCTCCGCAAAGATTTTAATACCTCTTCTCTGTTTACCAAATCATTCCCCCTAACCCTCTCACTTTGCATACCACCTCGACCAAAACTCCCTTTATCTGCCACTATATCATGAAACGCATTCAACGAACCTTCAAAATACTCGCTCCATCTCCTTCTCACATCACCATTACTAGTTATTACCTCCCCATTGGCCCCCTTCACCGGTGTTCCCATTTGTTCTCTCGTCTTATACACTTTATTCACCTCCCTCCAAAATAATCTTTTTACTCTCCCTAGAATTTAATAATACTCTCTCACCCCAACTCTCATTTCCTTTCTTTTTCAACTATTGCACCTTTCTCTTGACATCCTGCCTCTTTCTTTTATACATCTTCCAGTCATTTGCATTATTTCCTTACAAAAATGGTCCAAATGTCTCCATCATCATCAGAAAGTCTCTCTTTCGCGCTCAACAATTAAGATGTATTTGAATAACGCACTCTAGCTATATCCTCGTACTTATATACGCATAATTGTGTATATTTCAACTTTTTTACCAGGTATTCCCAATCACCAGTGCTTTTTCAGCGCGCAAATCTACAAGTTCTTCATCATTTCCATTTACAACACTGAACACCCCATGTACACCAATCATTTCCTCAACTGCCACATTATTCACCGTTGCATTCAAATCACCCATCCCACTATAACCCAATCTCGTGCATCAAAACTACTAACACTCACTCAGCTGCTCCAAAAACACTTGCCTCTCATCATCTTTCTTCTCATGCCCAGGTGCACATGCACCAATAATCATCCATCTCTCTTCATCCACTTTCAGTTTTACCCACATCAATCTAGAGTTTACTTTCTTACACTCTATCACATACTCCCACCACTCTGTTTCAGGAGTAGTGCTACTCCTTCCTATACTCACCAACCTTTGACTATACTTCCAATACCTTCCTAAACCACTCTTCCTCTTGAGCCTTGAGCTTCGTTTCACTCAGAGCCAGAACATCTAGGTTCCTTTCCTCAAACATAATACCTATCTCTCCTTTTTTTCTCATCTTGGTTACATCCAAACACATTTAGACACCCCAATCTGAGCCTTCGAGGAGGATGAGCAAGCCACGCGTGATTCCATCTTCTGTTTCCTCTTTTAGAAAGTAAAAAATGCAAGGAGGGGGGGGGGTTTCTATTCAACCGCTCCCGTTCCGCTTAGTCGCCTTCTACGACACGTGAGTAATGCGTGGGAAGTGGTCTTTCTCCCCTATCCCCAGGGATAAAATATATGAATACATATATTTAGGGAAGTAGTGATGGCTTGCGCAAAAGATACTTGTGCCATGAGAAGCGTGGGAGGTGGGTAGATTAGAAAGGGTAGAGTGTGGTGGGATGAAGAAGTAAGATTATTAGTGAAAGAGAAGAGAGAGCAATTTGGAGGATTTTTGTAGGGAAATAATGCAAATGAGTGGGAGATGTAAAAAATAAACAGACAGGAGGTCAAGAGAAAGGTACAAGAGGTGAAAAGAGGGCAAATGAGAGTTGGGTTGAGAGAGTATCATTAAATTTTAGCGAGAATAAAAAGATGTTTTGGAAGAAGGTAAATAAAGTGCTTAAGACAAGGAAACAACTGGGAACTTCAGTGAAGGGGGCTAACGGGGAGGTGATAACAGGTAGTGGTGATGTAAGAAGGAGATAGAGTAAGTATTTTGAAGGTTTTTTGAATGTGCGTGATGATAGAGTGGCGGATACAGGGTGTTTTGGTCGAGGTGGTGAGCAAAGTGAGAGGGTTAGGGAAAATGATTTGGTAAAGAGAGAAGAGATAGTAAAAGCTTTGCGGAAGATGAAAGCCTTCAAGGAAGAGGGTTTGGATGGTATTGCAGTGGAATTTATTAAAAAAGGGGGTGAATATATTGTTGCCTGGTTATAAGGTTATTTAATGTATGTATGATTCATGGTGCGGTGCCTGAGGATTGGCGGAATGCTTGCATAGTGCCATTGTACAAAAGCAAAGGGGGCAAAGGTGTGTGCTCAAGTTACAGAGGTATAAGTTTGTTGAGTATTCCTGGGAAATTATATGGAAGGGTATTGATTGAGAGGGTGAAGACACGTACAGAGCATCAGATTGGGGAGGAGCAGTGTGGTTTCAGAAGTGGTAGATGATTGGTGGATCAGGTGTTAGCGTTGAAGAACGTATGTGAGAAATACATAGAAAAACAATTGGATTTGTATGTACCATTTATGGATTTGGAGGAGGCATATGGTAGAGCTCATAGAGATGCTCTGTGGAAGGTATTAAGAATATATGGCGTTGGAGGCAAGTTGTTAGAAGCAGTGAAAAGTTTTTATCGAGGATGTAAGGTATATGTACGTGTAGGAAGAGAGGAAAGTGATTGGTTCTCAGTGAATGTAGGTTTGAAGCGGGGGTGTATGATGTCTCAATTGTTGTTTAGTTTGTATGTGGATGGGGTTGTTAGGGAGGTGAATGCAAGAGTATTGGAAAGAGGGGCAAGTATGCAATCTGTTGTGGATGATAGAGCTTGGGAAGTGAGTCAGTTGTTGTTCGCTGATGATACAGCGCTGGGAGCTGATTCATGTGAGAAAATGCTGAAGCTGGTGACTGAGTTTGGTAAAGCGTGTGAAAGAAGAAAGCTGAGAGTAAATGTGTATAAGAGCAAGGTTATTAGGTACAGTAGTGTTGAGGGTCAAGTCAACTAGGAGGTAAGTTTGAATGGAGAAAAACTGGAGGAAGTGAAATGTTTTTGATATCTGGGACTGGATTTGGCAGCGGATGGAACCATGAAAGTGGATATGCGTCATAGGGTGGGGGAGGGAGCACAAATTCTGTGAGCGTTGAAGAATGTGGGGAAGTCGAGAACATTATCTCGGAAAGCATAAACGGGTATGTTTGAAGGAATAGTGGTTCGAACAATGCTGTATGGTTACAAGGCGTGGGCTAGGGATAGAGTTGTGCGCAGGAGGATGGATGTGCTGCAAATAAGATCCTTGAGGACAATATGTAGTGTTAGGTGGTTTGATCGAGTAAGTAATAATCGGATAAAATAGATGTGCGGTAATGAAAAGAGTGTGGTTGAGAGAGCAGAAGATGGTGTTTTGAAATAGTTTGGACACATGGAGAGAATGAGTGAGGAGACATCCACAAAGAGTATATATGTGTCAGATGTAGAGGGAACGAGGAGATGTGGGAGACCAAATTGGAGGTAAAAGGATAGAGTGAAAAAGATTTTGAGTGATAGGTGCCTGAAAATGCAGGAGGGTGAAAGGCATTCAAGGAATAGAGTGAATTAGAACGATATGGTATACCGGGGTTGACGTGCTGTCAGTGGATTGAATCAGGGCATGTGAAGCGTCTTGGGTAAACCATGAAAAGTTTTGTGGGGCCTGGATGTGGAAAGGGAGCTGTGGTTTCGGGCATTATTGCGTGGCAGCTAGAGACTGAGTGTTAACGAATGGGGCCTTTGTTGTCTTTTCCTAGTGCTACCTCGCACACATGAGGGGGGAGGGGGATGGTATTCCATGTGTGGCGAGGTGGCGATGGGAGTGAATGGGGGCAGACAGAGTGAATTGTGTGCATGGGTATATATGTATGTGTCTGTGTATGTATATATATGCGTACATTGAGATGTATAGGTATGTATATTTGTGTGTGTGAACGTGTGTGTGTATACATTGTGTATGGGGGTGGGTCGGGCTATTTCTTTCGTCTGTTTCCTTGCGCTACCTCGCAAACGCGGGAGACTGCGACAAAGCAAAATAAATAAATAAATAAGATATTTATTTCTTTTTTTTTTTGCTTTGTCGCCGTCTTCCGAGTTTGCGAGGTAGCGCAAGGAAACAGACGAAAGAAATGGACCAAACCACCCCCATACACATGTATATACATACGTCCACACACGCAAATAAACATACCTACACAGCTTTCCATGGTCTACCCCAGACGCTTCACATGCCCTGATTCAATTCACTGACAGCAGGTCAACCTCGGTATACCACATCGATCCAATTCACTCTATTCCTTGCCCTCCTTTCACCCTCCTGCATGTTCAGGCCCCGATCACACAAAATCTTTTTCACTCCATCTTTCCACCTCCAATTTGGTCTCCCACTTCTCCTCGTTCCCTCCACCTCCGACACATATATCCTTTTGGTCAATCTTTCCTCACTCATTCTCTCCATATGCCCAAACCATTTCAAAACACCCTCTTCTGCTCTCTCAACCACGCTCTTTTTATTTCCACACATCTCTCTTACCCTTACGTTACATACTCGATCAAAGCACCTCACACCACATATTGTCCTCAGACATCTCATTTCGAGCACATACATCCTCCTGCGCACAGCTCTATACATAGCCCACGCCTCGCAACCATACAACATTGTTGGAACCACTACTCCTTCAAACATATCTATTTTTGCTTTCCGAGATAATGTTCTCGACTTCCACACATTCTTCAAGGCTCCCAGAATTTTCGCCCCCTCCCCCACCCTATGATCCACTTCCACTTCCATGGTTCCATCCGCTGCCAGATCCACTCCCAGATATCTAAAACACTTTACTTCCGCCAGTTTTTCTCCATTCAAACTTACCTCCCAATTGACTTGACCCTCAACCCTACTGTACCTAATAACTTGCTCTTATTCACATTTACTCTTAACTTTCTTCTTTCACACACTTTACCAAACTCAGTCACCAGCATCTGAAGTTTCTCACATGAATCAGCCACCAGCGCTGTGTTATCAGCGAACAACAACTGACTCACTTCCCAAGCTCTCTCATCTACAACAGAATTCACACTTGCCCCTCTTTCCAAAACTCTTGCATCTACATCCCTAACAACCCCATCCATAAACAAATTAAACAACCATGGAGACATCACACACCCCTGCCGCAAACCTACATTCACTGAGAACCATTCACTTTCCTCTCTTCTACACGTACACATGCCTTACATCCTCGATAAAAACTTTTCACTGCTTCTAACAACTTGCCTCCCACACCATATATTCTTAATACCTTCCACAGAGCATCTCTATCAACTCTATCATATGCCTTCTACAGATCAATAAATGCTACATACAAATCCATTTGCTTTTCTAAGTATTTCTCACATACATTCTTCAAAGCAAAATCCACACATCCTCTACCACTTCTGAAACCACACTGCTCTTCCCCAATCTGATGCTCTGTACATGTCTTCACCCTCTCAATCAATACCCTCCCATACAATTTACCATGAATACTCACAAACTTATAACACTGTAATTTGAGCACTCATTCTTATCCCCTTTGCCTTTGTACAATGGCACTATGCACGCATTCCGCCAATCCTCAGGCACCTCACCATGAGTCATACATGCATCAAATAACCTTACCAACCAGTCAGTAATACAGTCACCCACTTTCTTAATAAATTCCACTGCAATACCATGCAAATATATATATCTATATATATATATATTTTTTTTTCATATTATTCGCCATCTCCCGCGTTAGCAAGGTAGCGTTAAGACCAGAGGACTAAGACTTTTAGGGAATATCCACACTTGGCCCCCTCCTCTGTTCCTTCATTAGGAAAACTAAAAAAGAAAGGGGAGGATTTCCAGCCCCCCGCTCCCTTCCCTTTCAGTCGCCTTCTACGACACGCAGGGAATACGTGGGAAGCATTCTTTCTCCCCTATCCCCAGGGATAAATTATATATATATATATATATATATATATATATACATATATATATATATATATATATATATATATATATATATATATATATATATATATATATATGAATATATATATATATATATATATATATATATATATATATATATATATATATATATATATATATATATATATGTATATATTTATTTTGTGTAAATAAATTGAAGATTTCCTTTTTCCATAGCCAGAGGTTGAACCATTATGTGACATTCATTTTTTTCTTTTCATTTAAGCTAGAAGTTTCAGTTTTCGAAATTGTTTCTTACATTTTTCATATCTATATTTATGTATGTGTGTGTGTGTGTATATGTGCGTGTGTGTGTGTATGTGTGTGTATGTGTATATATATATATATATGTATATTATCCCTAGGGATAGGGGTGAAAGAATACTTCCCACGCATTCCTCGCGTGTCGTAGAAAGCGACTAGAGGGGACGGGAGCGGGGGGCCAAAAATCCTCCCCTCCTTGTATTTTTTTAACTTTCTAAAATGGGAAACAGAAAAAGGAGTCACGCGGGGAGTGCTCATACTCCTCGAAGGCTCAGATTGGGGTGCCTAAATGTGTGTGGATGTAACCAAGGTGTGAAAAAAGGAGAGATAGGTAGTATGTTTGAGGAAAGGAACCTGGATGTTTTGGCTCTGAGTGAAACAAAGCTCAAGGGTGAAGGGGAAGAGTGGTTTGGGAATGTCTTGGGAGTAAAGTCAGGGGTTAGTGAGAGGACAAGAGCAAGGGATGGAGTAGCAGTACTCCTGAAACAGGAGTTGTGAGAGTACGTGATAGAATGTAAGAAAGTAAATTCTCGATTAATATGGGTAAAACTGAAAGTTGATGGAGAGAGATGGGTGATTATTGGTGCATATGCACCTGGGCATGAGAAGAAAGATCATGAGAGGCAAGTGGTTTGGGAGCAGCTGAATGAGTGTGTTAGTGGTTTTGATGCACGAGACCGGGTTATAGTGATGGGTGATTTGAATGCAAAGGTGAGTAATGTGGCAGTTGAGGGAATAATTGGTATACATGGGGTGTTCAGTTTTGTAAATGGAAATGGTGAAGAGCTTGTAGATTTATGTGCTGAAAAAGGACTGATGATTGGGAATACCTGGTTTAAAAAGCGAGATGTACATAAGTATACTTATGTAAGTAGGAGAGATGGCCAGAGAGCGTTATTGGATTACGTGTTAATTGACAGACGCGCGAAGGAGAGACTTTTGGATGTTAATGTGCTGAGAGGTGCAACTG
>NC_092238.1:51503605-51605969 GCF_036320965.1 Panulirus ornatus | reverse complement strand
TTGTAAATGGAAATGGCAAGAGCTTGTAGAATTATGTGCTGAAATAGGACTGGTGATTGGGAATAACTGGTTTAAAAAGCGATATAAACCTAAGTATACGTATGTAAGTAGGAGAGATGGCCAGAGAGCGTTATTGGATTTCGTGTTAATTGATAGGCGTGCGAAAGAGAGACTTTTGGATGTTAATGTGCTGAGATGTGCAACTGGAGGGATGTCTGATCATTATCTTGTTTAGGCTAAGGTGAAGATTTGTATGGGTTTTCAGAAAAGAAGAGTGAATGTTGGGGTGAAGAGGGTGGTGAGAGTAAGTGAGCTTGGGAAGGAGACTTGTGTGAGGAAGTACCAGGAGAGACTGATTACAGAATGGAAAAAGGTGAGAACAATGGAAGTAAGGGGAGTGGAGGAGGAATGGGATGTATTTAGGGAATCAGTGATGGATTGCGCAAAAGATGCTTGTGGCATGAGAAGAGTGGGAGGTGGGTTGATTAGAAAGGGTAGTGAGTGGTGGGATGAAGAAGTAAGATTATTAGTGAAAGAGAAGTGAGAGGCATTTGGACGATTTTTGCAGGGAAAAAATGCAATTGAGTGGGAGATGTATAAAAGAAAGAGACAGGAGGTCAAAAGAAAGGTGCAAGAGGTGAAAAAGAGGGCAAATGAGAGTTGGGTGAGAGACTATCATTAAATTTTAGGGAGAGTAAAAGATGTTCTGGAAGGAGGTAAAGAAAGTGCGTAAGACAAGGGAGCAAATGGGAACTTCAGTGAAGGGCACAAATGGGGAGGTGATAACAAGTAGTGGTGATGTGAGAAGGAGATGGAGTGAGTATTTTAAAGGTTTGTTGAATGTGTTTGATGATAGAGTGGCAGATATAGGGTGTCTTGGTCGAGGTGGTGTGCAAAGTGAGAGGGTTAGGGAAAATAATTTGGTAAATAGAGAAGAGGTAGCAAAAGCTTTGCAGAAGATGAAAGCCGGCAAGGCAGCAGGTTTGGATGGTATTGCAGTGGAACTTATTAAAAAAGGGGGTGACTGTATTATTGACTGGTTGGTAAGGTTAATTAATGTTTGTATGACTCATGGTTAGGTGCCTGATGATTGGCGGAATGCGTGCATAGTGCCATTTACAAAGGCAAAGGGGATAAGAGTGAGTGATTAAATTACAAAGGTATAAGTTTGTTGAGTATTCCTGGTAAATTATATGGGAGGGTATTGATTGAGAGGGTGAAGGCATGTACAGAGCATCAGATTGGGGAAGAGCAGTGTGGTTTCAGAAGTGGTAGAGGATGTGTGGATCAGGTGTTTGCTTTGAAGAATGTATATGAGAAATACTTAGAAAAGCAAATAGATATGTATGTAGCATTTATGGATCTGGAGAAGGCATATGATAGAGTTGATAGAGATGCTCTATGTAAGGTATTAAGAATATATGGTGTGGGAGGCAAGTTGTTAGAAGCAGTGAAAAGTTTTTATCGAGGATGTATGGCATGTGTACGTGTAGGAGGAGAGGAAAGTGATTGGTTCTCAGTGAATGTAGGTTTGCGACAGGGTTGTGTGATGTCTCCATGGTTGTTTAATTTGTTTATGGATGGGGTTGTTAGGGAGGTAAATGCAAGAGTTTTGGAAAGAGGGGCAAGTATGAAGTCTGTTGTGGATGAGAGAGCTTGGGAAGTGAGTCAGTTGTTGTTCGCTGATGATACAGCGCTGGTTGCTGATTCATGTGAGAAACTGCGGAAGCTGGTGACTGAGTTTGGTAAAGTGTGTGAAAGAAGAAAGTTAAGATTAAATGTGAGTAAGAGCAAGGTTATTAGGTACAGTAGTGTTGAGGGTCAAGTCAATTGGGAGGTAAGTTTGAATGGAGAAAAACTGGAGGAAGAAAAGTGTTTTAGATATCTGGGAGTGGATCTGGCAGCGGATGGAACCATGGAAGCGGAAGTGGATCATTGGGTGGGGGAGGGGGCGAAAATTCTGGGAGCCTTGAAGAATGTGTGGAAGTCGAGAATATTATCTCGGAAAGCAAAAATGGGTATGTTTGAAGGAATAGGGGTTCCAACAATGTTGTATGGTTGCGAGGCGTGTGCTATGGATAGAGTTGTGCGTAGGAGGGTGGATGTGCTGGAAATGAGATGTTTGAGGACAATGTGTGGTGTGAGGTGGTTTGATCGAGTAAGTAATGTAAGGGTAAGAGATATGTGTGGAAATGAAAAGAGCGTGGTTAAGAGAGCAGAAGAGGGTTTTTTGAAATGGTTTCGGCACATGGAGAGAATGAGTGAGGAAAGATTGACCAAGAGGATATATGTGTCGGAGTTGGAGGGAACAAGGAGAAGTGGGAGACCAAATTGGAGGTGGAAAGATGGAGTGAAAAAGATTTTGAGTGATCGGGGCCTAAACATGGAGGAGGTTGGAAGGCGGGCAAGGAATAGAGTTAATTGTATCGATGTGGTATACCGGGGTGACATGCTGTCAGTGGATTGAATCAGGGCATGTGAAGAGTCTTGGGAAAACGTTGGAAAGCTGTGTGGGGCCTGGATATCGAAAGGGAGCTGTGGTTTCGAGCATTATTGCATGACAGCTAGAGACTGAGTGTGAACGAATGAGGCCTTTGTTGTCTTTTACTACCGCTACCCCGCACACACGTGGTGGGAGGGGGATGGTATTCCATGTGTGGTGAGGTGGCGATGGAAATGAATAAAGACAGACAGTGTAAATTGTGTGCATGGGTATATATGTATGTGTCTGTGTGTGTATATATATATGTACACTGAGATGTACAGGTATGTATATTTGCGTGTGTGGACGTTTGTGTATATACATGTGTATAGGGGTGGGCTGGGCCATTTCTTTCGTTTGTTTTCTTGCGCTACCTCGCAAACGCGAGAGACAGCAACAAAGCAAAATAAGAATATAAGATATATATATATATATATATATATATATATATATATATATATATATATATATATATATATATATATATATATATATATATATATATATATATATATATATATATATATATATATATATATATATATATATATATATATATATATATATATATATATATATATATATATATATATATATATATATATATATATATATATATACACGGGACGGGAGCGGGGGGCCAGAAATCCTCCCCTCCTTGTATTTTCAACTTTCTAAAAAAATGGGAAACAGAAGGAGTCACGTGGGGAGTGCTCATCCTCCTCGTAGACTCAGGTTGGGGTATCTAAATGTGTGTGGATGTAACCAAGATGTGAAAAAAGGAGAGATAGGTAGTATGTTTGAGGAAAAGAACCTGGATGTTTTGGCTCTGAGTGAAACGAAGCTCAAGGGTAAAGGGGAAGAGTGTTTTGGGAATGTCTTGGGAGTAAAGTCAGGGGTTAGTGAGAGGACAAGAGCAACAGAAGGAGTAGCAGTACTCCTGAAACAGGAGTTGTGGGAGTATATGATAGAATGTAAGAACTGAAAGTTGATGGAGAGAGATGGGTTACTATTGGTGCATTTGCACCTGGGCATGAGAAGAAAGATCGTGAGAGGCAAGTGTTTTCGGAGCAGCTGAATGAGTGTGTTAGTGGTTTTGATGCACGAGACCGGGTTATCGTGATGGGTGATTTGAATGCAAAGGTGAGTAATGTAGCAGTTGAGGGAATAATTGGTATACATGGGGTGTTCAGTGTTGTAAATGAAAATGGTGAAGAGCTTGTAGATTTATATACTGAAAAAGGACTGGTGATTGGGAATACCTGGTTTAAAAAGCGAGATATACATAAGTATACGTATGAAAGTAGGAGATATGGCAAGAGAGCGTTATTGGATTACGTGTTAATTGACAGGCGCGAGAAAGAGAGACTTTTGGATGTAAATGTGCTGAGAAGTGCAACTGGAGGGATATCTGATCATTAGCTTGTAGAGGCTAAGGTGAAAATTTGTATGGGTTTTCAGAAAAGAAGAGTGAATGTTGGGGTGGAGAGGGTGGTGAGAGTAAGGTGAGTTTGGGAAGGAGACTTGTGTGAGGAAAGTACCAGGAGAGACTGAGTAGAGAATGGAAAAAAAATGAGAACAATGGAAGTAAGGGGAGTGTGGGAGGAATGGGATGTGTTTAGGGAATCAGTGATGGATTGCGCAAAAGATGCTTGTGGCATGAGAAGCGTGGGAGGTGGGTTGATTAGCAAGGGTAGTGAGTGGTGAGATGAAGAAGTAAGATTATCAATGAAAGAGAAGAGAGAGGCATTTGGACGATTTTTGAAGGGAAAAAATGAAATTGAGTGGGAGATGTATAAAAGAAAGAGGCAGGAGTTTAAGAGAAAGGTGCAAGAGGTGAAAAAGCGGGCAAATAAGAGTTGGGGTTAGAGAGTATCATTAAATTTTAGGGAGAATAAAAAGATGTTCTGGAATGAGGCAAATAAAGTGCGTAAGACGAGGAAGCAAATGGGAACTTCAGTGAAGGGCGCTAATGGGGAGGTGAAAACAAGTAGTGGTGGTGTGAGAAGGATATGGAGTGAGTATTTTGAAGGTTTGTTGAATGTGTTTGATGATAGAGTGGCAGATATAGGGTGTTTTGGTCGAGGTGGTGTGCAAAGTGAGAGGGTTAGGGAAAATGATTTGGTAAACAGAGAAGAGGTAGTAAAAGCTTTGCGGAAGATGAAAGCCGGCAAGGAAGCAGGTTTGGAGGGTATTGCAGTGGAATTTATTAAATAAGGGGGTGACTGTATTGTTGACTGGTTGGAAAGGTTATTTAATGTATGTATGACTCATGGTGAGGTGCCTGAGGATTGGCGGAATGCGTGCATAGTGCCATTGTACAAAGGCAAAGTGGATAAGAGTGAGTGCTAAAATTACAGAGGTATTAGTTTGTTGAATATCCCTGACAAATTATTTGGGAGGCTATTGATTGAGAGGGTTAAGGCATGTACAGAGCATCAGACTGGGGAAGAGCAGTGTGGTTTCAGAAGTGGTAGAGGATGTGTGGATCAGGTGTTTGCTTTGAAGAATGTATCTGAGAAATACTTAGAAAAGCAAATGGATTTGTATGTAGCATTTATGGTTCTGGAGAAGGCATATGATAGAGTTGATAGAGATGCTCTATGTAAGGTATTAAGAATATATGGTGTGGGTGGCAAGTTGTTAGAAGCAGTGAAAAGTTTTTATCGAGGATGTAAGGCATGTGTACGTGTAGAAGAGAGGAAAGTGATTGGTTCTCAGTGAATGTAGGTTTGCGGCAGGGTTGTGTGATATCTCCATGGTTGTTTAATTTGTTTATGGATGGAGTTGTTAGGGAGGTGAATGCAAAAGTTTTGGAAAGAGGGGTAAGAATGAAGTCTGTTGTGGATGAGAGAGCTTGGGAAGTGAGTCAGTTGTTGTTCGCTGATGATACAGCTCTGGTGGCTGATTCATATGAGAAACTGTCGAAGTTGGTGACTGAGTTTGGTAAAATGTGTGAAAGAAGAAAGTTAAAAGTAAATGTGAATAAGAGCAAGGTTATTAGGTACAGTAGAGTTGAGGGTCAAGTCAACTGGGAGGTAAGTTTGAATGGAGAAAAACTAGAGGAAATAAAGTGTTTTAGATATCTGGGAGTGGATCTTACAGCGGATGGAACCATAGAATCGGAAGTGAATCATAGTGTGCGGGAAGGTGCGAAAATCCTGGGAGCCTTGAAGAATGTGTGGAAGTCGAGAACATTATCTCGGAAAGCAAAAATGGGTATGTTTGAAGGAATAATGGTTCCACCAATGTTGTATGGTTGCGAGGCGTGGGTTATGGATAGAGTTGTGCGCAGGAGGGTGGATGTGCTGGAAATGAGATGTTTGAGAACAACGTGTGGTGAGGGGTGGTTTGATCGAGTAAGTAATGTAAGGCTAAGAGAGATGTGTGGAAATAAAAAGAGCGTGGTTGAGAGAGCAGAAGAGGGTGTTTTGAAATGGATTGGGCACATGGAGAGAATGAGTGAGGAAAGATTGACCAAGAGGATATATGTGTCGGAGGTGGAGGGAAGGAGGAGAAGTGGGATACCAAATTGGAGGTGGAAAGATGGAGTGAAAAAGATTCTGAGTGATCGGGGCATGAACATGTAAGAGGGTGAAAGGCGGGCAAGGAATAGAGTGAATTACATCGAAATGGTATACCGGGGTTGACGTGTTGTCAGCTGATTGAATCAGGGCATCTGAAGCGTCTAGGGTAAACCATCGAAGGTGTGTGGGGCCTGGATGTGGAAAGGGAGCTGTTGATTCAGGCATTATTGCATGACAGCTAGAGACTGAGTGTGAACGTATGAGGCCTTTTGTTGTCTTTTCCCAGCGCTACCCCGCACACATGAGGGGGGAGGGGGATGGTATTTCATGTGTGGCGAGGTGGCGATGGGAATAAATAAAGGCAGAGAGTGTGAATTGTGTGCATGGGTATATATGTATGTGTCTGTGTGTGTATATATGTGTGTACATTGAGATGTATAGGTATGTATATTTGCGTGTGTGGACGTTTGTGTATATACATGTGTATGGGGGTAGGTTGGGCCAATTTTTCTTCTGTTTCTTTGCGCTACCTCGCAAACGCGGGAGACAGCGACAAAGAAAAATAAATGAATAAATAAATAAATGTATATATATTTATACATATATATGTATACATATAGTTATATATATATATATATATATATATATAGTTATATATATATATATATATATATATATATATATATATATATATATATATATATATATATATATATATATATATATATATATATATATATATATATACATATATTTTTTCTTTTTTTTTCCTTTGTCGCTGTCTCCCGCGTTTGCGAGGTAGCGCAAGGAAACAGACGAAAGAACTGGCCCAACCCACCCCATACACATGTATATATATACGTCCACACACGCAAATATACATACCTACACAGCTTTCCATGGTTTACCCCAGACGCTTCATATGCCTTGATTAAATCCACTGACAGCACGTCAACCCCGGTATACCACATCGCTCTAATTCACTCTATTCCTTGCCCTCCTTTCACCCTCCTGCATGTTCAGGCCCCGATTACACAAAATCTTTTTCACTCCATCTTTCCACCTCCAATTTGGTCTCCCTCTTCTCCTCGTTCCCTCCACCTCCGACACATATATCCTCTTGGTCAATCTTTCCTCACTCATTCTCTCCATGTGCCCAAACCATTTCAAAACACCCTATTCTGCTCTCTCAACCACGCTCTTTTTATTTCCACACATCTCTCTTACCCTTACGTTACTTACTCGATCAAACCACCTCACATCACACATTGTCCTCAAACATCTCATTTCCAGCACATCCATCCTCCTGCGTACAACTCTCTCCATAGCCCACGTCTCGCAACCATACAACATTGTTGGAACCACTATTCCTTCAAACATACCCATTTTTGCTTTCCGAGATAATGTTCTCGACTTCCACACATTCTTCAAGGCTCCCAGAATTTTCGCCCCCTCCCCCACCTTATGATCCACTTCCGCTTCCATGTCTCCATCCGCTGCCAGATCCACTCCCAGATATCTAAAACACTTCACTTCCTTCAGTTTTTCTCCATTCAAACTTACCTCCCAATTGACTTGACCCTCAACCCTACTGTACCTAATAACCTTGCTATTATTCACATTTACTCTTAACTTTCTTCTTTCACACACTTTACCAAACTCAGTCACCAGCTTCTGCAGTTTCTCACATGAATCAGCAACCAGCGCTGTATCATCAGCGAACAACAACTGACTCACTTCCCAAGCTCTCTCATCCACAACAGACTTCATACTTGCCCCTCTTTCCAAAACTCTTGCATTCACCTCCCTAACAACCCCATCCATAAACAAATTAAACAACCATGGAGACATCACACACCTTTGCCGCAAACCTACATTCACTGAGAACCAATCACTTTCCTCTCTTCCTACACGTACACATGCCTTACCTCCTCGATAAAAACTTTTCACTGCTTCTAACAACTTGCCTCCCACACCATATATTCTTAATACCTTCCACAGAGCATCTCTATCAACTCTATCATATGCCTTCTCCAGATCCATAAATGCTACATACATATTTATTTGCTTTTCTAAGTATTTCTCAGATACATTCTTCAAAGCAAACACCTGATCCACACATCCTCTACCACTTCTGAAACCACACTGCTCTTCCCCAATCTGATGCTCTGTACGTGCCTTCACCCTCTCAATCAATACCCTCCCATATAATTTACCAGGAATACTCAACAAACTTATACCTTTGTAATTTGAGCACTCACTCTTATCCCCTTTGCCTTTGTAGAATGGCACTATGCACGCATTCCGCCAATCCTCAGGCACCTCACCATGAGTCATACATACATTAAATAACCTTACCAACCAGTCAACAATACAGTCACCCCCTTTTTTAATAATTTCCACTGCAATACCTTCCAAACCTGCTGCCTTGCCGGCTTTCATCTTCCGCAAAGCTTTTACTACCTCTTGTCTGTTTACCAATTCATTTCCCCTAACCCTCTCACTTTGCACACCACCTCGACCAAAACACCCTATATCTACCACTCTATCATCAAACACATTCAACAAACCTTCAAAATACTCACTCCATCTCCTTCTCACATCACCACTACTTGTTATTACCTCCCCATCTGCACCCTTCACTGAAGTTCCCATTTGCTCCCTTGTCTTACACACTTTATTTACCTCCTTCCAGAACATCTTTTTATTCTCCCTAAAATTTAGTGATACTCTCTCACCCCACCTCTCATATATATATATATATATATATATATATATATATATATATATATATATATATATATATATATTATATATATATATATATATATATATATATATATATATATATATATATATATATATATATATATATATATATATATATATATATATATATATATATATATATATATATATATATATATATATATATATATATATATATATATATATATATATATATATATATATATATATATATATATATATATATATATATATATATATATATATATATATATATATATATATATATATATATATATATATATATATATATATATATATATATATATATATATATATATATATATATATATATATATATATATATATATATATATATATATATATATATATATATATATATATATATATATATATATATATATATATATATATATATATATATATATATATATATATATATATATATATATATATATATATATATATATATATATATATATATATATATATATATATATATATATATATATATATATATATATATATATATATATATATATATATATATATATATATATATATATATATATATATATATATATATATATATATATATATATATATATATATATATATATATATATATATATATATATATATATATATATATATATATATATATATATATATATATATATATATATATATATATATATATATATATATATATATATATATATATATATATATATATATATATATATATATAATGGGAGGTAAGTTTAAATGGAGAAAAAGTGGAGGAAGTAAAGTGTTTTAGATATCTGGAAGTGGATCTGGCAGCGGATGGAACCATGGAAGCGGAAGTGAATCATAGGGTGGGGGAGGGGGCGAAAGTTCTGGGAGCCTTGAGGAATGTGTGGAAGTCGAGAACATTATCTCGGAAAGCAAAAATGGGTATGTTTGAAGGAATAGTGGTTCCAACAATGTTGTATGGTTGCGAGGCGTGGACTATGTATAGAGTTGTGCGCAGGAGGGTGGATGTGCTGGAAATGAGATGTTTGAGGACAATGTGTGGTGTGAGGTGGTTTGATCGAGTAAGTAATGTAAGGGTAAGAGAGATGTGTGGAAATAAAAAGAGCGTGGTTGAGAGAGCAGAAGAGGGTGTTTTGAAATGGTTTGGGCACATGGAGAGAATGAGTGAGGAAAGATTGACCAAGAGGATATATGTGTCGGAGGTGGAGGGAACGAGGAGAAGTGGGAGACCAAATTGGCGGTGGAAAGATGGAGTGAAAAAGATTTTGTGTGATCGGGGCCTATACATGCAGGAGGGTGAAAGGCTGGCAAGGAATAGAGTGAATTGGATCGATGTGGTATACCGGGGTTGACGTGCTGTCAGTGGATTGAATCAGGGCATGTGAAGCGTTTGGGGTAAACCATGGAAAGTTGTGTGGGGCCTGGATGTGGAAAGGGAGCTGTGGTTTCTGGCATTATTGCATGACAGCTAGAGACTGAGTGTGAACGAATGGGGCCTTTGTTGTCTTTTCGTAGTGCTACCTCACACACATTAGGGGGGACGGGGATGGTATTCCATGTGTGGCGAGGTGGCGATGGGAATGAATAAAGGCAGACAGTGTGAATTGTGTGCATGGGTATATATGTATGTGTCTGTGTGTGTATATATATGTGTACATTGAGATGTATAGGTATGTATATTTGCGTGTGTGGACGTGTATGCATATACATTGTGTATGGGGGTGGGTTGGGCCATTTCTTTCGTCTGTTTCCTTGCGCTACCTCGCAAACACGGGGGACAGTGACAAAGCAAATAAATTGTGCATTTCCTTTTTCCGTATCCAGAGGTTGAACCATTATTTGACATTCATTTTCTTTCATTCATTTCAAGCTGGAGGTTTCAGTTTTCTGGATTGTTTCTTACATTTTTCATATGTATATATATGTATTTGTGTGTGTGTGTATATATGCGTATGTATGTGTGTGTGTGTGTGTATATGTATATATATATATATATATATATATATATATATATATATATATATATATATATATATATATATATATATATATATATATATATATATATATATATATATATATGTATATTATCCCTGGGGATAGGGGTGAAAGAATACTTCCCACGTATTCCTAGCGTGTCGTAGAAAGCGACTAGAGGGGACGGGAGCGGGGGGCCAGAAATCCTCCCCTCCTTGTACTAACTTTCTAAAATGGGAAACAGAAGAAGGAGTCACGCGGGGAGTGCTCATCCTCCTCGAAGTCTCAGAGTGGGGTGCCTAAATGTGTGTGGATGTAACCAAGATGTGAAAAAGTAAAGATAGGTAGTATGTTTGAGGAAAGGAACCTGGATGTTTTGGCTCTGAGTGAAACGAAGCTCAAGGGTAAAGGGGAAGAGTGGTTTGGGAATGTCTGGGGAGTAAAGTCAGGGGTTAGTGAGAGGACAAGAGCAAGGGAAGGAGTAGCAATTCTCCTGAAACAGGAGTTGTGGGAGTATGTGATAGAATGTAAGAAAGTAAATTCTCGATTAATATGGGTAAAACTGAAAGTTGATTGAGAGAGGTGGGTGATTATTGGTGCATATGCACCTGGGCATGAGAAGAAAGATCATGAGAGGCAAGTGTTTTGGGAGCAGCTGAATGAGTGTGTTAGTGGTTTTGATGCACGAGACCGGGTTATAGTGATGGGTGATTTGAATGCAAAGGTGAGTAATGTGGCAGTTGAGGGAATAATTGGTATACATGGGGTGTTCAGTGTTGTAAATGGAAATGGTGAAGAGCTTGTTGATCTATGTGCTGAAATAGGACTGATGATTGGGAATACCTGGTTTAAAAAGCGAGATATACATAAGTATACTTATGTAAGTAGGAGAGATGGCCAGAGAGCGTTATTGGATTAGGTGTTAATTGACAGGCGTGCGAAAGAGAGACTTTTGGATGTTAATGTGCTGAGAGGTGCAACTGGAGGGATGTCTGATCATTATCTTGTGGAGGCTAAGGTGAAGAATTGTATGGGTTTTCAGAAAAGAAGAGTGAATGTTGGGGTGAAGAGGGTGGTGAGAGTAAGTGAGCTTGGGAAGGAGACCTGTGTGAGGAAGTATCAGGAGAGACTGAGTACAGAATGGAAAAAGGTGAGAACAATGGAAGTAAGGGGAGTGGGGGAGGGATGGGATGTATTTAGGGAATCAGTGATGGATTGCGCAAAAGATGCTTGTGGCATGAGAAGAGTGGGAGGTGGGTTGATTAGAAAGGGTAGTGAGTGGTGGGATGAAGAAGTAAGAGTATTAGTGAAAGAGAAGAGAGAGGCATTTGGACGATTTTTGCAGGGAAAAAATGCAATTGAGTGGGAGATGTATAAAAGGAAGAGACAGGAGGTCAAGAGAAAGGTGCAAGAGGTGAAAAAAAGGGCAAATGAGAATTGGGGTGACAGAGTAGCATTAAATTTTAGGGAGAATTAAAAGATGTTCTGGAAGGAGGTAAATAAAGTGCGTAAGACAAGGGAGCAAATGGGAACTTCAGTGAAGGGCGCAAATGGGGAGGTGATAACAAGTAGTGGTGATGTGAGAAGGAGATGGAGTGAGTATTTTGAAGGTTTGTTGAATGTGTTTGATGATAGAGTGGCAGATATAGGGTGTTTTGGTCGAGGTGGTGTGCAAAGTGAGAGGGTTAGGGAAAATGATTTGGTAATCAGAGAAGAGGTAGTGAAAGCTTTGCGGAAGATGAAAGCCAGCAAGGCAGCAGGTTTGGATGGTATTGCAGTGGAATTTATTAAAAAACGGGGTGACTGTATTGTTGACTGGTTGGTAAGGTTATTTAATGTATGTATGACTCATGGTGAGGTGCCTGAGGATTGGCGGAATGCGTGCATAGTGCCATTGTACAAAGGCAAAGGGGATAAGAGTGAGTGCTCAAATTACAGAGGTATAAGTTTGTTGAGTATTCCTTGTAAATTATATGGGAGGGTATTGATTGAGAGCGTGAAGGCATGTACAGAGCATCAGATTGGGGAAGAGCAGTGTGGTTTCAGAAGTGGTAGAGGATGTGTGGATCAGGTGTTTGCTTTGAAGAATGTATGTGAGAAATACTTAGAAAAGCAAATGGATTTGTATGCAGCATTTATGGATTTGGGGAAGGCATATGATAGAGTTGATAGGGATGCTCTGTGGAAGGTATTAAGAATATATGGTGTGGGAGGAAAGTTGTTAGAAGCAGTGAAAAGTTTTTATCTAGGATGTAAGGCATGTGTACGTGTAGGAAGAGAGGAAAGTGATTGGTTCTCAGTGAATGTAGGTTTACGGCAGGGGTGTGTGATGTCTCCATGGTTGTTTAATTTGTTTATGGATGGGGTTGTTAGGGAGGTAAATGCATGAGTTTTGGAAAGAGGGGCAAGTATGAAGTCTGTTGGGGATGAGAGAGCTTGGGAAGTGAGTCAGTTGTTGTTCGCTGATGATACAGCGCTGGTGGCTGATTCATGTGAGAAACTGCAGAAGCTCGTGACTGAGTTTGGTAAAGTGTGTGGAAGAAGAAAGTTAAGAGTAAATGTGAATAAGAGCAAGGTTATTAGGTACAGTAGGGTTGAGGGTCAAGTCATTTGGGAAGTGAGTTTGAATGGAGAAAAACTGGAGGAAGTGAAGTGTTTTAGGTATCTGGGAATGGATCTGGCAGCGGATGGAACCATGGAAGCGGAAGTGGATCATAGGGTGGGGGAGGGGGCGAAAATTCTGGGGGCCTTGAAGAATGTGTGGAAGTCGAGAACATTATCTCGGAAAGCAAGAATGGGTATGTTTGAAGGAATAGTGGTTCCAACAATGTTGTATGATTGCGAGGCGTGGACTATGGATAGAGTTGTGCGCAGGAGGATGGATGTGCTGGAAATGAGATGTTTGAGGACACTGTGTGGTGTGAGGTAGTTTGATCGAGTGAGTAACGTAAGGGTAAGAGAGATGTGTGGAAATAAAAAGAGCGTGGTTGAGAGAGCAGAATAGGGTGTTTTGAAGTGGTTTGGGCACATGGAGAGAATGAGTGAGGAAAGATTGACCAAGAGGATATATGTGTCGGAGGTGGAGGGAACGAGGAGAAGAGGGAGACCAAATTGTAGGTGGAAAGATGGAGTGAAAAAGATTTTGTGTGATCGGGGCCTGAACATGCAGGAGGGTGAAAGGAGGGCAAGGAATAGAGTGAATTGGAGCGATGTGGTATACCGGGGTTGACGTGCTGTCAGTGGATTGAATCAAGGCATGTGAAGCGTCTGGGGTAAACCATGGAAAGCTGTGTAGGTATGTATATTTGCGTGTGTGGACGTATGTATATACATGTGTATTGGGGGGGGGGGTTGGCCCATTTCTTTCGTCTATTTCCTTGCGCTACATCGCAAACGCGGGAGACAGCGACAAAGTATAATAAAAAAAATAAAATATATATATATATATATATATATATATATATATATATATATATATATATATATATATATATATATATATATATATATATATATATATATGAGCCAGACAGACAGACAAGACAGCTGACGAAGCTTTAAACTTAAGCTCTGCATGGCAGCCATGGTCACAGCTTAAGCGTCGCGTCATGAGAAGAACCATCATAATGGAGTTGCACGGACTGTGATCCTCGCTTTGGTTACAAGAATGTTCTTCCGCCCACCAGTGATGCTAATACGTTTGTGAATCAAGAACCATTGCAACACAAACCTCGCCAGGTGGTAGAGTGTCCCGCAGTGTATCGAGACAAACTTCCCCAGAACTTTTTAAAGGGGAAGTAAATGTTTATATTTGTGTTACTGGAGTGATAGTTTTCATACATGGTGCTCTGACAGGAAAATAGTGAAATTGGAAAAATTGTAGCTTAGACACTGAAGCTTATTCTTTCATTGAAATGTGAACAAAGGGAGTTTTTTTCAAAGTGATAGAGATGGAAAGCAAAAAGGTGTTTTTCATAAATGTACTGGAAAAGTTGAGGTCCAGATAAATTTTTTGTCTGTCAAGGCTTTATTATGGCGGATGACCAACTACCTGCCCTCATGCATCCAAGATATGGCTGTACTTTGTGTAATGAAGACAATTGAGAAACATCATAAGCCAATATTCCAATTTCATGTTAAGAGAAGTGGTCCAGGCAGTAGGATACAGTGGTTAAATTGATGAAAACTACTATTGACGTTTGTGTAAATAAGTTATACATTTCCCTTTTCCATAGCCAGAGGCTGAACCATTATGTGACATTCATTTTTCATTTCATTTCTTACATTTTTCATATGTATAAATATATATGTATGTGAGTATGTGTGTATATGTGCGTATGTATGTGTATATATGTATGTATATATATATGTGTATATATATATATATATATATATATATATATATATATATATATATATATATATATATATATATATATATATATATATATATATATATATATATTTCTTCTTTCTTTTAAACTAATCGCCATTTCCCGAGTTAGCGAGGGAGCGTTAAGACACAGAGGACTGGGCCTTTTTGGAATATCCTCACCTGGCCAACTCTGTTCCTTCTTTTGGAAAATTAAAAAAAAAAAAAACGAGAGGGGAGGATTTCCAGCCCCCCGCTCCCTCCCCTTTTAGTCGCCTTCTACGACACGCAGCGAATACGTGGGAAGTATTCTTAATCCCCTGTCCCCAGGGATATATATATATATATATATATATATATATATATATATATATATATATATATATATATATATATATATATATATATATATATATATATATATATATATATATATCCAATCACTCAAAATCTTTTTCACTCCAACTTTCCACACCCAATTTGGCTTCCCACTCCTCGTTCCCTCTACCTCTAACACATATATCTTGGTCAATCTTTCCTCACTCATTCTCTTCATCTGACCAAACCATTTCAAAACTCCCTCTTCTGCTCTCTCAACCCCACTTTTTATTACCACACATCTCTCTTACCCTATCATTACTTACTCGATCAAACCACCTCACACTACAAATTGTACTCAAACATCTCATTTCCAGCACATCCATCCTCCTGCGCACAACTCTATTCATAGCCAATGCCTCGCAACCGTATAACATTATTGGAACCACTATTCTCTCAAACATTCCCATTTCTGCTTTCTGAGATAATGTTCTCGACTTCCACACATTCTTCAACACTCGCAAAACTCTGATCCCCTCCCCCATTCTATGAATCAATTCCACTCCCATGGTTCCAGCCGCTACCAAACCCACTCCCAGATATCTATAACACTTCACTTCCTCCAATTTTTCTACATTCAAACTTACATCCCAATTGACTTGACCCTCAACCCTACTCTACCTAATAACCTTGCTCTTATTCACCTTTACTCATAGCTTTCTTCTATCACACACTTTACCAATCTCAGTGTCCAGCTTCTGAAGAGTCTCACATGAATCAGCAACCAGTGATGTATCATCAGCGAACAACAACTGACGCACATCCCAAGCTCTCTCATCCACAACAGCCTGCATAATTGCCCCTCTTTCCAAAACTCTTGCATTTACCTCCCCAACAACCCCATCCACAAACAAACAAAACAACCACGGAGATATCACACAACTCTGCCGCAAACTTGCATTCACAGAGAACCAATCACTCTCCTCTCCCCCCACACGTACACATGCCTTACATCCCCGGTAAAAACCTTTCACCGCCCCCAACAACCTGCCTCCCACACCAAGCACTCCCAATACCTTCCACAGAGCTTCCCTATCAACTCTATCATATGCCTTCTCTAGATCCACAAATGCCACATACAAACCTATCTGCCCCCCCCCAAGCATACCTCACATACATTCCCCAAAGCAAACAAATGATCCACACATCCTCCACTACCCCTAAAATCACACTGCCCCTCCCCAGTCTGACGCTCCGCATATGCCCCCACCATCTCAATCAACACCCTCCCATATAACTTCCCAGGGACACTCAACAAACTCATACCTCCGTAATCTCTGCACTCACCCCATCCCCCTGCCCCCGTACAATGGCACAACGCAAGCATTCCACCAATCCCCAGGCACACACACACTAAACAACCTCAGCAACCAGTCGAGAATACAGTTACCCCTTTTTTTGATAAACCCCACTGCAATACCATCCAAACCAGCTGCCTTGCCGGCTCTCATCTTCCGCAAAGCCCCCACCTCCCCCTCTCCGTTCACCAAACCACCCTTCCCCCGCCAACACTCTCACTTTGCACACCACCTCGATCAAAACACCCTATATCTGCCACTCTATCATCAAACAAATTCAACACACCTTCAAAATACTCGCTCCATCTCCTTCTCACACCACCACTACCCGCTATCACCTCTCCACCAGCCCCCATCACTGAAGTTCCTATTTGTTCCCTCGTGTCACGCACCTAATTCACCTCTTTCCAAAACACCTCCTCTCTCTCAATAGAATTTAATGACACTCTCCCACCCCAACTCCCACCTGCCCCCTCTTTCACCCCTTGCACCTTTCTCCCGACCTCCTACCTCTTTCTTTTATATATCTCCCACTCATCTGCATTATTTCCCAGCAAAAATCGTCCAAATGCCTCTCTCTTCTCTTTCACTAATAATCTTACTTCTTTATCCCACCGCTCACCACTCTTTCTAATCTTCCTACCTCCCACGCTTCTCATGCCACAAGCATCTTTTGCGCAAACCATCACTGCTTCCCTAAATACATCCCATTCCTCCCCCACTCCGCTTACCTCCTTTGTTCTCACCTTTTTCCGTTCTGTGCTCAGTCTCTCCTGGTACTTCTTCACAAAGGTCTCCTTCCCAAGCTCTCTTCCTCTCACCACTCTCTTCACCCCAACATTCTCTCTTCTTTTCTGAAAACCTCTACAAATCTTCACTTTCACCTCCACAAGATAATGATCAGTCATCCTTCCATTTGCACCTCTCAGTACATTAACATCCTAAAGTCTCTCTTTCGCGCGCCTATCAATTAACACCCAATCCAATAACGTTCTCTGGCCATCTCTCCTACTTATATACGCATACTTATGTATATCTCTCTTTCTAAACCAGGTATTCCCAATCACCATTTCTTTTCCAGCACATAAATCTACAAGCTCTTCATCATTTCAATTTACAACACTTAACACCACATGTACACCAATTATTCCCACAACTGCCACATTACTCACCGTTGCATTCAAATCTCCCATCAATATAACCCGGTCTCGTTCATCAAAACTACTAACACACTCACTCAGCTGCTCCCAAAACACTTGCCTTTCTTGATATTTCTTCTCAAGCCCAGGTGTATATGCACCAATAATTATAGTGAGCTGAGAAGGCTCCATCACATATGAATTGTCAAAATGGGTAGTTTCTTTATCAAGCCCTTTATTGGATAAGGTATCAAATTCTAATATCATGAACAATGTAGATTTAGTCAACAAGCTAAAAATTATGAATGTTAATTATGATTTCAAGCTAGTTAGCTTTGGTGTTTCCTCATTTTTCACAAAAGTTCCAATTGATAACCTTTTAGAATATTTGTTTGATGTCTTGGTTGATATCCATTTATCTGTTTCAAAGTCTATTTTCATTGAACTGATAGAATTGTGTATAAAAGACCGTGTATTTCAATTCAATGGAAATGATTACGCTCAAAAATTTGGTATGGCAATGGGTAACTCTCTTTCACCTGTACTAAGTAATGTTTATATGAAATCTTATGAAAAAAAATTACTAAAGGATATCTTACCTTCTAATGCAATTTGATTTGGGGATGTAAATGATGTTCTTTGTGTTTGGCCAACAAATGAAAATTTAAAGATATATCTCCCCTTACTTAACAATTTAGTACCTTCCATCAGATTTACTGTATGAAATAAAAATAATGGTATGCTACCATTTTTAGACTGCATGATCCATAGACAAGGAAACAAGTTTAAGTTTAGCATATACAGAAAACCTACCAATATATGCCCATATATCCATTATTACTCAACTCAACACGACAGAGTTAAATTATCATCATTTCAATCTATGTTCCTTACGGCATTACGTATTTGCAATCCAGAGTTCATTGATGATGAGTTTGAGAAGATATATTCTATTGGATCCAAGTTAAAGTACCCTAGATCTTTCATTGATGAATCCCTTAAGTTAGCAAAGAAATCATTTTATAAAGTTGAGCCCAAACCTCCCATTGACACCAAGAATCTTTTAGTTCTCCCTTTTAATAATAGTTTCACTTTGCTTCCCATGTTGCTTAAATGCTTTAATGTAAATGTTGCCTTTAGCAACAATAATACTCTAAAGAATATCTTAATCAGGAATTCACCAGAAAATTCTCTTGGTTGCATCTATAAAGTTCCTTGTAGAAACTGTGGTAAATTTTATGTTCGTCTGACTGGTAAGGATCCTTCTGTTAGACTTAAGCAACATAAATATAGTATAAGAACGGGATAAGAATCAAATGCCTTGTTTAATCATGTTAAAATCTATGATCATTGTATTGACTGGAGTAACGCCATCTCAGTTGTTAACTCTAACTCTATTACCAAGAGAAATATCATTGAATATTCTATTATTAAATACACAAAGAATTATAATCTTAATATTAGTGATGTTCTGTACAAATTAGATAACTTTATTGTTGATAAGATTTGTAAAATGATAAGTTTATGAACGCTCGTTTTATGTTTTGGACAATCACATGTTTACAATATGGCGTCCTAGCTTCGTCTCTTCGATGTATTTCAGCTGATTGTTATATTTCTGTCTTGTGTCTCCCCTGATGATGTGATTATTACACGAAAGTGCACTTGGGAACTTTTCGTGTTTCATTTTCCCCTGGGACTCATAGGAATATATATATATATATATATATATATATATATATATATATATATATATATATATATATATATATATATATATATATATATATATATATATATATATATATATATATATATATATATATATATATATATATATATATATATATATATTTATATATATATATATATATATATATATATATATATATATATATATATATATATATATATATATATATATATATATATATATATATATATATATATATATATAGTTGTATGTTTTGGACAATCACATGTTTACCAAATGGCGTTCTAGCTTCGTCTCTTCAATGTATATCAACTGACTGTTATATTTTCTCTTGTGTCTCCCCTGGCGATGTGATTATTACAAGAAAGTGCACTTGGGAACTTTTTGTGTTTCATTTTCCCCGTGGACTTATAGGAATATCATGATCACGCGTAAAATTGTGATCCTTTCCAACATGGATTCCACACGGCTATTCTATTACTTCTCTATAAACTGTCCTGGACTGTCTCCTTTCGTTACTGCTTTCTCGAAATCGCTAATATAGGCTCACCAACTGAAGTTACGATTTGAATTCCTTAAGAAATGCCTTGATGAAGAAGTGATGCCAAGATGTGTCCTACCTTCATTGCAGCTGTCTGGTCGACCATTTGACCAATTTCAAAATATTATTTTAAAGAAGAACATTTAATTAATGAAACTAGAAATGGAGGAAGCTTTTCGCATTTCAAGAGAGAAGAAACGTGCCATTCAAATGACAATACCGACACTATCGAAAGAAACGTGCCTTACAAATGACAATACCGACACTATCGAAGAGCCAGATGTTTGACTATTGCTTTGATGAAGTAAGGAAAGAACACAATAGGCTACAAGTGTCACTAAATCGTAAGTTGTACCATCTTATTGAAAACAGCAACTGGACAAAGAACACAAACCCATCTTTTGTGTTAAACCTGTCTAATAAACAACTAGATAAAGATTCCTTGTGTGCATTAGGCTATGGTTTAAGTAGTGTGTGCTCTAACAGAGAAGCCAGTTGTGTTGATGTCGCAAAGTCTTTTCGTAATTTAGAAAAATACAGTAATTTAAGTAATGATGATATTAATATCTGTAACGGTTTATTATATGCCAGTTTGTCAGAACCACTGGAAGGTAATTGCCCTGTAAGATATATAAGAGCTATTAATACCTTAAAAAAATACAAAGATGTATATGTTACTAAAGCAGTTAAGGCTAACACTGTTGTGATTTTAGACAAAAGTAACTATATATCTAAACTAAATGATCTTCTAAATCATAACACAACATATTCTAAACTTAGTAAAAATCCCTTAGAAGCAGTTAATTCTCATTTCAATAAAGAAATGGGGTTGTAGTTGAAAAGTAACATTTCTCCTATCAAAAGTTTGTCATCTTTCTCCCCTTCATTGCCATATATGTATGGACTTATCAAAACACATAAACAAAATTTTCCAACCAAACCTAAAGTGATTTCAGTAGGCTCCATCACATATAAGTTGTCAAAATGGTTACTTCCTTTATTTAGCCCTTTAGTGGGTAAGGTATCAAATTCTAATATCAAGAACAATGTAGATTTAGTGAACACGCTAAACAATATCAATGTTAATTTTGATTTCAAACTAGTTAGCTTTGATGTTTCCTCAGTTTTCAAAAAAGTTCCAGTTGATGACCTTTTAGAATATTTATATGATATGTTGGATGATATTCATTCATATGTTTCAAAGTCTAATTTCATTGAACTCATAAAATTTTGTATAAAAGATTGTGTATTTCAATTTAATTGAGATTATTATGCTCAAAAATTTGGTAAGGCAATGGGTCACCCTTTCACCTGTACTAAGTAATCTCTGTATAGAATTTTTTGAAACAAAATTTCTAAAGGATATCTTACCTTCTAATACAATTTGGCATAGGTATGTATATGATGTTCTTTGTGTTTGGTCAACAAATGAAATTTTACAAATATTTCTCTCCTCACTTAACAATTTAGTACCTTCCATCAAATTTACTGTAGAAAATGAAAATAATGGTATGTTACCATTTTCAGATTGCATGATCCATAGACAAGGAAAAAAGTTTAAGTTTAGCATATACAGAAAACACACCAATGTATGCTCATATATCCATTATTGCTCATCTCAACATGACAGAGTTAAATTATCATCATTTCAATCAATGTTCCTTAGGGCATTACGTATTTGCAGTCCAGAGTTTATTGATGATGAGTTTGAGAAGATATATTCTATTGGATCTAAGTTAAAGTACCCTAGATCTTTCATTGATAAATCCCTTAAGTTAGCAAAGAAATCATTTTAGAGTTGAGCCCAAACCTCCCATTGACACTAAGAATTTTTAGTTTTCCCTTTTGATAATAATTTCACTTTGCTTCCCATGCTGCTTAAATCCTTTAATATAAATGTTGCCTTTAGCAACAATAATACTATAAAGATTATCTTAATCTGCAATTCACCAGGAAATTCTCTTGGTTGCATCTATAAAGTCACTTGTGGAGACTGTGATAAATTTTATGTTGGTCGGACTGTTAAGGATCTTTCTGTTAGAGTTAAGCAACATAAATATAGTATAAGAACGGGACAAGAATCAAATGCCTTGTTTAATCATTTTAAAAACTATGATAATTGTATTGACTGGAATAACGCCATCTCAGTTATTAACTCTAACTCTATTCTCAAGAGATATATCATTGAATGTTCTGTTGTTAAATACACAAAGAATTCTAATCTTAATATTAGTGATGGTCTATACAAATTAGATAACTTTATTGTTGATAAGATTTGTAAAATGATAAGATTGTGAACGCTCGTTGTATGTTTTAGACAATCACATGTTTACCAAATGGTGTCCTAGCTTCGTCTCTTTGATGTATATCAACTGACTGTTATATTTCTCTCTTGTGTCTCCCCTGATGATGTGATTGTTACACGAAAGTGCACTTGGGAACTTTTTGTGTTTCATTTTTCCGTGGACTCATAGGAATATCTTGATCACGCGCAAAATTGTGATCCTTTTCAACATGGATTCCACACAGCTCTTCTATTACTTCTCTACAAGCTGTCCTGGACTTTCTCCTTTCGTTACTACTTTCTCCAAATCGCTAATCAAGGCTCACCAACTAAAGCTATGATTTGAATTCCTTAGGAAATGCCTTGATGAACAAGTCATGCCAAGATCTGTCCTACCTCAACGTTTGTTGCAGCTGTCTAGTCGACCATTTGACAAATTTCAAAATATTCTTTTAAAGAAGAACATTGAATTAAAGAAACTAGAAATGGAGGAGGCTTTTCGCATTTCAAGAGAGAAGAAACGTGCCTTTGAAATGGCAATACCGACACCCTGGAAGAACCGGAGGTTTGAACATTGTTATGAGGAATTAAGGAAAGAACACAATAGGCCACAAGTGTCACTAAATCGTAAGTTGGACTATCTTATTGAAAACAGCGACTGGACCAACAACACAAACCCATTTTTTATAGAAAACCTGTGTAATAAACAACTAGATAAAGATTCTTTGTGTGCATTAGGCTATGGTTTAAGTTTTGTGTGCTCTAACAGAGAAGCCAGTTGTGTTGATGTCACAAAGTCTTTTTGTAATTTAGAAAAATGCAGTAATTTAAGTAATGATTTCATTAATATCTGTAAGGGTTTAGTGTATCCCAATTTGTCAAACCAATGGAAGCTAGTTTCCCTAAAAGATTCATAAGAGCTATTAATACCTTAAAAAAAGACAGGTATATACATATTACTGAAGCAGATAAGGCTAACACTGTTGTGATTTTAGACAAGAGTAATTATTTATCCGAAATGAATGATCTTTTAAATGATAACCCAACACATACTAAATTTTGTAAAAATCCCTTAGGAGAAGTTAATTCTCATTTCAATAAAGAAATGAAGTTGTTGTTCAAAGGTAATATTTCTCTTATCAAAAGTTTGTCATATTTGTCCCCTTCATTGCCATATATGTATGGACTTATCAAAACACATAAACAGAATTTTCCAGCAAGACCTATAGTGAGTTCAGTAGGCTCCATCACACATAAATTGTCAAAATGGTTAGTTTCTTTATTAAGCCCTTTAGTGGGTAAGGTATAAAATTCTAATATCATGAACAATGTAGATCTAGTCAACAAGCTAAACAATATCAATGTTAATTTCAATTTCAAACTACTAATCTTTGATGTTTCCTCACTTTTCACTAAAGTTCCAGTTGATGACCTTTTAGAATATTTCTTTGATGTGTTGGATGATATTCATTTACCTGTTTCAAAGTCTGATTTCATTGAACTGATAAAATTGTGTGTAGAAGACTTTGTATTTCAATTTAATGGAGATTATTATGCTCAAAAATATGGTATGGTAATGGGTAACCATCTTTCACTTGTACTAAGTAATCTCTATATGGAATTTTTTGAAACAAAATTAGTAAAGGATATCTTACCGTCTAATGGAAATTGGTTTAGGTATGTAGATGATGTTCTTGTGTTCGACCAACATATGAATATTTACAAATATTTCTCCACTTACTTAACAATTTAGTACCTTCCATCAAATTTACTGTAGAAAATGAGAATAATGGTATGTTACCATTTTTAGATTGCATGATCCATAGACAAGGAAACAAGTTTAAGTTTATTATATACAGAAAGCCCACCAATGTATGCTCATATATCCATTATTACTCATAGCAACAGGACAGAGTTAAATTATCATCATTTCAATATATGTTCCTTAGGGCATTACGTATTTGCAGCCCAGAGTTTGTTGATGATGAGTTTGAGAAGATATATTTTATTGGATCTAAGTTAAAGTACCCTAGATCTTTCATTGATAAATCCCTTAAGTTAGCAAAGAAATCATTTTATAGAGTTGACTCCAAATCTCCCACTGACACTAAGAATCTTTTAGTTCTCCCTTTTAATAATAATTTCACTTTGCTTCCCATACTACTTAAATTCTTTAATGTAAATGTTGCCTTTAGAAACAATAATACTATAAAGAATATCTTAATCAAGAATTCACCAGAAAATTCTCTTGGTTGCATCTATAAAGTCCCTTGTGGAAACTGTGATAAATGTCATGTTGGTCAGACTGGTAAACATCTTTCTGTTAGAGTTAAGCAACATAAATATATTATAAGAACGGGAAAAGAATCAAATGCCTTGTTTTATCATGTTAAAAACTATGATCATTGTATTGACTGGAGCAACGCCGTCTCAGTTATTAACTCTAGCTCTTTTACCAAGCGAAATATCATTGAATCTTATATTATGAAATACATAAAGAATTTTAATCTTAATATTTGTGATGATCTATAGAAGTTAGATAACTTTATTTTTGATAAGATTTGTAAAATGACACGTTTTTGAACGCTCGTTGTATGTTTTGGACAAACACATGTTTACCAAATGGCGTCCTATCTTCGTCTCTTCGATGTATATCAACTAACTGTTATATTTCTCTCTTTTGTCTCCCCTGATGATGTGATAATTACACGAAAGTGCACTTGGGAACTTTTCGTGTTTCATTTTCCCCTTGGACTCATAGGAATATCTTGATCACGCGCAAAATTGTGATTCATTCCGACATGGATTCCACACGGCTCTTCTATTACTTCTCTACAAGCTGTCCTGGATTTTCTCCTTTCGTCACTGCTTTCTCGAAATCGCTAATCAAGGCTCACCAACTGAAGTTAAGATTTGAATTCCTTAGAAAATGCCTTGATGAACAAGTGATGCCAGGATCTGTCCTACCTCAACGTTCTTTGGAGCTCTCTGGTCGACATATGACCAATTACAAAAATATTATTTTAAAAAAGAAAATTGAATTAAAGAAACTAGAAATGGAGGAGGCTTTTCGCATTTCAAGAAAGAAAAAACTTACCATTCAAATGGCAATACCGACACCCTCGAAGAACCGGATGTTTGACTATTGCTATGATAAATTAAGGAAAGAAAGCAATAGGCTATAAGTGTCACTAAATCGTAAGTTGGACCATCTTATTGAAAACAGCGACTAGACCAAGAACAGAAACCTATCTTCTGTGATAAAACTGTCTAATAAACAACTAGATAAAGATTCCTTGTGTGCATTAGGCTATGGATTAAGTTTTGTGTGCTCCAACAGAGAAGCCAGCTGTGTTGATGTCACAAAGTCTTTTTGTAATTTAGAAAAATTCAGTAATTTAAGTAATGATGATATAAATATCTGTAAGGGTTTAGGGTATGCCACTTTCTCAAAATCAGTGGAAGCTAATTGCCCTAAAAGATATATAAGAGCTATCAATACCTTAAAAAAGACAAGGATATACATATTACTAAAGCAGATAATTCTAACACTGTTGTGATTACAAAAGTAACTATTTATCTAAAATGAATGATCTTCTAAATGATAACACAACATTTTCTAAACTCAGTAAAAATCCCTTAGAAGGAGTTAATTCTCTTTTCAATAAAGAAATGAAACTGTTGTTGAAAGGTAATATTTCTCTCATGGAAAGTTTGTCATCTTTGTCCCCTTCATTGCCATATATGCATGGACTTATCAAAACACATCAACAGAATTCTCCAGCAAGACCTATAGTAAGTTCAGTAGGCTCCATCACATATAAATTGTCAAAATGGTTAGTTTCTTTATTAAGGCCTTTAGTGGGTAAGGTATCAAATTGTAATATCATGAACAATATAGATTTAGTCAACAAGCTAAGCAATATCAAAGTTAATTTTGATTTCAAACTAGTTAGCTTTGATGTTTCCTCACTTTTCACTACAGGTCCAGTTGATGACCTTTTAGAATATTTATTTGATGTTTTGGATGATATTCATTTACCTGTTTCATAGTATAATTTCCTTGAACTGATAAAATTGTGTATAAAGGACTGTGTATTTCATTTTAATGGAGAAAATTATGCTCAAAAATTTGGTATGGCAATGGATAACCCTCTTTCACCTGTGCTAAGTAATCTCTATATGGAATTTTTTGAAACACAATTACTAAAGTATATCTTTTCCTTGCAATGCAATTCGGTTTAGGTATGTATATGATGTTCTTTGTGTTTGGCCAACAAATGAAAATTTACAAATATTTCTCCCCTTACTTAACAATTTAGCACCTTCCATCAAATTTACTGTAGAAAATGAAAATAATGGTATGTTACCATTTTTAGATTGCATGATCAATAGACAAGGAAACAAGTTTAAGTTTAGCATATACAGAAGACCCACCAATGTATGCACATATATCCATTATTACTCATCTCAACATGACTGAGTTAAATTATCATTATTTCAATCTATGTTCCTTAGGGCATTACTTATTTGCAGTCCAGATTTTATTGATGATGAGTTTGAGAAGGTATATTCTATTGGATCTAAGTTAAAGTACCCTAATTCTTTCATTGATAAATCCCTTAAGTTAGCAAAGAAATCATTTTATAGAGTTGAACCCAAACCTCCCATTGACACTAATAATCTTTTAGTTCTCCCTTTTAACAATAATTTCACTCTGCTTCCGATGCTGCTTAAATTCTTTAATGTAAATGTTGCCTTTAGCAACAATATTACTATAAAAAAATATTTTATCTTGGAAATTACCAGAAAATTCTCTGGTTGCATCTATAAAGTCCCTTGTGGATATTTTGATAAATTTTATGTTGGTCAGACAGGTAAGGATCTTTCTGTTAGAGTTAAGCAACATAAATATAGTATAAGAACGGGACAAGAATCAAATGCCTTGTTTAATCATGTTAAAAACTATGATCATTGTATTGACTGGAGTAACGCCATCTCAGTTATTAACTCTTATTTCTATTATCAAGAGAAATATCATTGAATATTTTATTATTAAATACACAAAGAATTTTAATCTTAATATTAGTGATAGTCGATACAAATTAGATAACTTTATTTTTGATAAGATTTGTAGAATGATAAGTTTTTGGCGATCGTTGTAGGTTTTGGACAAGCACATGTTTACCAAATGGCGTCCTAGCTTCGTCTCTTCGATGTATGTCAACTGACTGTTATATTTCTCTTTTGTGTCTCACGTGATGATTTGATTATTACACGAAAGTGCACTTGGGAACTTTTCGTGTTTCATTTTAGCCGTGGACTCAGGAATATCTTGATCACGCGCAAAATTGTGATCTTTTCCAACATGGATTCCACACGGCTCTTCTATTACTTCTCTAGAAGCTGTCCTGGACTTTCTCCTTTCGTTATTGCTTTCTCCAAATCGCTAATCAAGGCTCACCAACTGAAGTTACGATTTGAATTCCTTAGGAAATGCCTTGATGAACCAAGTGAGGCCAAGATCTCTCCTACCTCAACGTTTGTTGCAGCTGTCTGGTCGACCATTTGACCAATTTTAAAATATTATTTTAAAGAAGAACATTGAATTAAAGAAACTAAAAATGGAGGAAGGTTTTCTCATTTGAAGGGAGAAGAAACGTGCCTTTCAAATGGCAATACCGACACACTGGAATAACCGGATGTTTGACTATTGCTATGATGAATTAAGGAAAGAACGCAATAGGCTACAAGTGTCACTAAATCGTAGGTTGGACCATCTTATTGAAAACAGCGACTGAACCAAGAACACAGACCCATCTTTTGTGGTAAACCTGTCTAACAAAAAACTAGATAAAGATTCCTTGTGTGCATTAGGCTATGGTTTAAGTTTTGTGTGCGCCAACAGAGAAGCTAGCTGTGTTGAATTCATAATGTCTTTTTGTAATTTAGAAAAATACAGTAATTTAAGTAATGATGACATTAATATCTGTAAGGGTTTAGTGTACGACAGTTTGTCAGAACCACTGGAAGGTAATTGCCCTGTAAGATATATAAGAGCTATTAATACCTTAAAAAAATACAAAGATGTATATGTTACTAAAGCAGTTAAGGCTAACACTGTTGTGATTTTAGACAAAAGTAACTATATATCTAAACTAAATGATCTTCTAAATCATAACACAACATATTCTAAACTTAGTAAAAATCCCTTAGAAGCAGTTAATTCTCATTTCAATAAAGAAATGGGGTTGTAGTTGAAAAGTAACATTTCTCCTATCAAAAGTTTGTCATCTTTCTCCCCTTCATTGCCATATATGTATGGACTTATCAAAACACATAAACAAAATTTTCCAACCAAACCTAAAGTGATTTCAGTAGGCTCCATCACATATAAGTTGTCAAAATGGTTACTTCCTTTATTTAGCCCTTTAGTGGGTAAGGTATCAAATTCTAATATCAAGAACAATGTAGATTTAGTGAACACGCTAAACAATATCAATGTTAATTTTGATTTCAAACTAGTTAGCTTTGATGTTTCCTCAGTTTTCACAAAAGTTCAGTTGATGACCATTTAGAATATTAATTTGATATGTTGGATGATATTCATTCATATGTTTCAAAGTCTAATTTCATTGAACTCATAAAATTTTGTATAAAAGATTGTGTATTTCAATTTAATTGAGATTATTATGCTCAAAAATTTGGTAAGGCAATGGGTCACCCTTTCACCTGTACTAAGTAATCTCTGTATAGAATTTTTTGAAACAAAATTTCTAAAGGATATCTTACCTTCTAATACAATTTGGCTTAGGTATGTATATGATGTTCTTTGTGTTTGGTCAACAAATGAAATTTTACAAATATTTCTCTCCTCACCTAACAATTTAGTACCTTCCATCAAATTTACTGTAGAAAATGAAAATAATGGTATGTTACCATTTTCAGATTGCATGATCCATAGACAAGGAAAAAAGTTTAAGTTTAGCATATACAGAAAACACACCAATGTATGCTCATATATCCATTATTGCTCATCTCAACATGACAGAGTTAAATTATCATCATTTCAATCAATGTTCCTTAGGGCATTACGTATTTGCAGTCCAGAGTTTATTGATGATGAGTTTGAGAAGATATATTCTATTGGATCTAAGTTAAAGTACCCTAGATCTTTCATTGATAAATCCCTTAAGTTAGCAAAGAAATCATTTTAGAGTTGAGCCCAAACCTCCCATTGACACTAAGAATTTTTAGTTTTCCCTTTTGATAATAATTTCACTTTGCTTCCCATGCTGCTTAAATCCTTTAATATAAATGTTGCCTTTAGCAACAATAATACTATAAAGATTATCTTAATCTGCAATTCACCAGGAAATTCTCTTGGTTGCATCTATAAAGTCACTTGTGGAGACTGTGATAAATTTTATGTTGGTCGGACTGTTAAGGATCTTTCTGTTAGAGTTAAGCAACATAAATATAGTATAAGAACGGGACAAGAATCAAATGCCTTGTTTAATCATTTTAAAAACTATGATAATTGTATTGACTGGAATAACGCCATCTCAGTTATTAACTCTAACTCTATTCTCAAGAGATATATCATTGAATGTTCTGTTGTTAAATACACAAAGAATTCTAATCTTAATATTAGTGATGGTCTATACAAATTAGATAACTTTATTGTTGATAAGATTTGTAAAATGATAAGATTGTGAACGCTCGTTGTATGTTTTAGACAATCACATGTTTACCAAATGGTGTCCTAGCTTCGTCTCTTTGATGTATATCAACTGACTGTTATATTTCTCTCTTGTGTCTCCCCTGATGATGTGATTGTTACACGAAAGTGCACTTGGGAACTTTTTGTGTTTCATTTTTCCGTGGACTCATAGGAATATCTTGATCACGCGCAAAATTGTGATCCTTTTCAACATGGATTCCACACAGCTCTTCTATTACTTCTCTACAAGCTGTCCTGGACTTTCTCCTTTCGTTACTACTTTCTCCAAATCGCTAATCAAGGCTCACCAACTGAAGTTACGATTTGAATTCCTTAGGAAATGTTGAACAAGTGGTAACAAGATCTGTCCTACCTCAACTTATGTTGCCGCTGTCTGGTCGACCATTTGACAAATTTCAAAAATATTCTTTTAAAGAGGAACATTAAATTAAAGAAACTAGAAATGGAGGAGGCTTCTCGCATTTCAAGAGAGGAGAAAAGTCCCTTTCATATGGCAATACCGACACACTGGATGAACCGGATGTTTGACTATTGCTATGATGAATTAAGGAAAGAACGCAATTGGCTACAAGTGTCACTAAATCGTAAGTTGGACCATCTTATTGAAAACAGAGACTGGACCAAGAACACAAACCCATATTTTGTGGTAAACATGTCTAATAAACAACTAGATAAAGATTCCTTTTGTGCATCAGGCTATGGATTAAGTTTTGTGTCCTCTAACAGAGAAGCCATTTGTGTTGATATCAAAAGGACTTTTTGTAATTAAGAAAAGTACAGTAATTTAAGTAATGATTTTATTAATATCTGTAAGGGTTTAGTGTATCCCAATTTGTCAAACCAATGGAAGCTAGTTTCCCTAAAAGATTCATAAGAGCTATTAATACCTTAAAAAAAGACAGGTATATACATATTACTGAAGCAGATAAGGCTAACACTGTTGTGATTTTAGACAAGAGTAATTATTTATCCGAAATGAATGATCTTTTAAATGATAACACAACACATACTAAATTTTGTAAAAATCCCTTAGGAGAAGTTAATTCTCATTTCAATAAAGAAATGAAGTTGTTGTTCAAAGGTAATATTTCTCTTATCAAAAGTTTGTCATATTTGTCCCCTTCATTGCCATATATGTATGGACTTATCAAAACACATAAACAGAATTTTCCAGCAAGACCTATAGTGAGTTCAGTAGGCTCCATCACACATAAATTGTCAAAATGGTTAGTTTCTTTATTAAGCCCTTTAGTGGGTAAGGTATAAAATTCTAATATCATGAACAATGTAGATCTAGTCAACAAGCTAAACAATATCAATGTTAATTTCAATTTCAAACTACTAATCTTTGATGTTTCCTCACTTTTCACTAAAGTTCCAGTTGATGACCTTTTAGAATATTTCTTTGATGTGTTGGATAATATTCATTTACCTGTTTCAAAGTCTGATTTCATTGAACTGATAAAATTGTGTGTAGAAGACTTTGTATTTCAATTTAATGGAGATTATTATGCTCAAAAATATGGTATGGTAATGGGTAACCATCTTTCACTTGTACTAAGTAATCTCTATATGGAATTTTTTGAAACAAAATAGTAAAGGATATCTTACCGTCTAATGGAAATTGGTTTAGGTATGTAGATGATGTTCTTGTGTTCGACCAACATATGAATATTTACAAATATTTCTCCACTTACTTAACAATTTAGTACCTTCCATCAAATTTACTGTAGAAAATGAGAATAATGGTATGTTACCATTTTTAGATTGCATGATCCATAGACAAGGAAACAAGTTTAAGTTTATTATATACAGAAAGCCCACCAATGTATGCTCATATATCCATTATTACTCATAGCAACAGGACAGAGTTAAATTATCATCATTTCAATATATGTTCCTTAGGGCATTACGTATTTGCAGCCCAGAGTTTGTTGATGATGAGTTTGAGAAGATATATTTTATTGGATCTAAGTTAAAGTACCCTAGATCTTTCATTGATAAATCCCTTAAGTTAGCAAAGAAATCATTTTATAGAGTTGACTCCAAATCTCCCATTGACACTAAGAATCTTTTAGTTCTCCCTTTTAATAATAATTTCACTTTGCTTCCCATACTACTTAAATTCTTTAATGTAAATGTTGCCTTTAGAAACAATAATACTATAAAGAATATCTTAATCAAGAATTCACCAGAAAATTCTCTTGGTTGCATCTATAAAGTCCCTTGTGGAAACTGTGATAAATGTCATGTTGGTCAGACTGGTAAAGATCTTTCTGTTAGAGTTAAGCAACATAAATATATTATAAGAACGGGAAAAGAATCAAATGCCTTGTTTTATCATGTTAAAAACTATGATCATTGTATTGACTGGAGCAACGCCGTCTCAGTTATTAACTCTAGCTCTTTTACCAAGCGAAATATCATTGAATCTTATATTATGAAATACATAAAGAATTTTAATCTTAATATTTGTGATGATCTATAGAAGTTAGATAACTTTATTTTTGATAAGATTTGTAAAATGACACGTTTTTGAACGCTCGTTGTATGTTTTGGACAAACACATGTTTACCAAATGGCGTCCTATCTTCGTCTCTTCGATGTATATCAACTAACTGTTATATTTCTCTCTTTTGTCTCCCCTGATGATGTGATAATTACACGAAAGTGCACTTGGGAACTTTTCGTGTTTCATTTTCCCCTTGGACTCATAGGAATATCTTGATCACGCGCAAAATTGTGATTCATTCCGACATGGATTCCACACGGCTCTTCTATTACTTCTCTACAAGCTGTCCTGGATTTTCTCCTTTCGTCACTGCTTTCTCGAAATCGCTAATCAAGGCTCACCAACTGAAGTTAAGATTTGAATTCCTTAGAAAATGCCTTGATGAACAAGTGATGCCAGGATCTGTCCTACCTCAACGTTCTTTGGAGCTCTCTGGTCGACATATGACCAATTACAAAAATATTATTTTAAAAAAGAAAATTGAATTAAAGAAACTAGAAATGGAGGAGGCTTTTCGCATTTCAAGAAAGAAAAAACTTACCATTCAAATGGCAATACCGACACCCTCGAAGAACCGGATGTTTGACTATTGCTATGATAAATTAAGGAAAGAAAGCAATAGGCTATAAGTGTCACTAAATCGTAAGTTGGACCATCTTATTGAAAACAGCGACTAGACCAAGAACAGAAACCTATCTTCTGTGATAAAACTGTCTAATAAACAACTAGATAAAGATTCCTTGTGTGCATTAGGCTATGGATTAAGTTTTGTGTGCTCCAACAGAGAAGCCAGCTGTGTTGATGTCACAAAGTCTTTTTGTAATTTAGAAAAATTCAGTAATTTAAGTAATGATGATATAAATATCTGTAAGGGTTTAGGGTATGCCACTTTCTCAAAATCAGTGGAAGCTAATTGCCCTAAAAGATATATAAGAGCTATTAATACCTTAAAAAAGACAAGGATATACATATTACTAAAGCAGATAATTCTAACACTGTTGTGATTACAAAAGTAACTATTTATCTAAAATGAATGATCTTCTAAATGATAACACAACATTTTCTAAACTCAGTAAAAATCCCTTAGAAGGAGTTAATTCTCTTTTCAATAAAGAAATGAAACTGTTGTTGAAAGGTAATATTTCTCTCATGGAAAGTTTGTCATCTTTGTCCCCTTCATTGCCATATATGCATGGACTTATCAAAACACATCAACAGAATTCTCCAGCAAGACCTATAGTAAGTTCAGTAGGCTCCATCACATATAAATTGTCAAAATGGTTAGTTTCTTTATTAAGGCCTTTAGTGGGTAAGGTATCAAATTGTAATATCATGAACAATATAGATTTAGTCAACAAGCTAAGCAATATCAAAGTTAATTTTGATTTCAAACTAGTTAGCTTTGATGTTTCCTCACTTTTCACTACAGGTCCAGTTGATGACCTTTTAGAATATTTATTTGATGTTTTGGATGATATTCATTTACCTGTTTCATAGTATAATTTCCTTGAACTGATAAAATTGTGTATAAAGGACTGTGTATTTCATTTTAATGGAGAAAATTATGCTCAAAAATTTGGTATGGCAATGGATAACCCTCTTTCACCTGTGCTAAGTAATCTCTATATGGAATTTTTTGAAACACAATTACTAAAGTATATCTTTTCCTTGCAATGCAATTCGGTTTAGGTATGTATATGATGTTCTTTGTGTTTGGCCAACAAATGAAAATTTACAAATATTTCTCCCCTTACTTAACAATTTAGCACCTTCCATCAAATTTACTGTAGAAAATGAAAATAATGGTATGTTACCATTTTTAGATTGCATGATCAATAGACAAGGAAACAAGTTTAAGTTTAGCATATACAGAAGACCCACCAATGTATGCACATATATCCATTATTACTCATCTCAACATGACTGAGTTAAATTATCATTATTTCAATCTATGTTCCTTAGGGCATTACTTATTTGCAGTCCAGATTTTATTGATGATGAGTTTGAGAAGGTATATTCTATTGGATCTAAGTTAAAGTACCCTAATTCTTTCATTGATAAATCCCTTAAGTTAGCAAAGAAATCATTTTATAGAGTTGAACCCAAACCTCCCATTGACACTAATAATCTTTTAGTTCTCCCTTTTAACAATAATTTCACTCTGCTTCCGATGCTGCTTAAATTCTTTAATGTAAATGTTGCCTTTAGCAACAATATTACTATAAAAAAATATTTTATCTTGGAAATTACCAGAAAATTCTCTTGTTGCATCTATAAAGTCCCTTGTGGATATTTTGATAAATTTTATGTTGGTCAGACAGGTAAGGATCTTTCTGTTAGAGTTAAGCAACATAAATATAGTATAAGAACGGGACAAGAATCAAATGCCTTGTTTAATCATGTTAAAAACTATGATCATTGTATTGACTGGAGTAACGCCATCTCAGTTATTAACTCTTATTTCTATTATCAAGAGAAATATCATTGAATATTCTATTATTAAATACACAAAGAATTTTAATCTTAATATTAGTGATAGTCGATACAAATTAGATAACTTTATTTTTGATAAGATTTGTAGAATGATAAGTTTTTGGCGATCGTTGTAGGTTTTGGACAAGCACATGTTTACCAAATGGCGTCCTAGCTTCGTCTCTTCGATGTATGTCAACTGACTGTTATATTTCTCTTTTGTGTCTCACGTGATGATTTGATTATTACACGAAAGTGCACTTGGGAACTTTTCGTGTTTCATTTTAGCCGTGGACTCAGGAATATCTTGATCACGCGCAAAATTGTGATCTTTTCCAACATGGATTCCACAAGGCTCTTCTATTACTTCTCTAGAAGCTGTCCTGGACTTTCTCCTTTCGTTATTGCTTTCTCCAAATCGCTAATCAAGGCTCACCAACTGAAGTTACGATTTGAATTCCTTAGGAAATGCCTTGATGAACCAAGTGAGGCCAAGATCTCTCCTACCTCAACGTTTGTTGCAGCTGTCTGGTCGACCATTTGACCAATTTTAAAATATTATTTTAAAGAAGAACATTGAATTAAAGAAACTAAAAATGGAGGAAGGTTTTCTCATTTGAAGGGAGAAGAAACGTGCCTTTCAAATGGCAATACCGACACACTGGAATAACCGGATGTTTGACTATTGCTATGATGAATTAAGGAAAGAACGCAATAGGCTACAAGTGTCACTAAATCGTAGGTTGGACCATCTTATTGAAAACAGCGACTGAACCAAGAACACAGACCCATCTTTTGTGGTAAACCTGTCTAACAAAAAACTAGATAAAGATTCCTTGTGTGCATTAGGCTATGGTTTAAGTTTTGTGTGCGCCAACAGAGAAGCTAGCTGTGTTGAATTCATAATGTCTTTTTGTAATTTAGAAAAATACAGTAATTTAAGTAATGATGACATTAATATCTGTAAGGGTTTAGTGTACGACAGTTTGTCAAAACCAGTGGAAGCTAATGCCCTAAAAGATATATAAGAGCTATTAATGCCTTAAAAAAAGACAAAGCTATATATATTATTAAAGCAGGTAAGGCTAAGACTATTGTGATTTTTGACAAAAGTAACTATTTACATAAAATGATTGATCTCCTAGATGATTAGACAACATATACTAAACTTAGTACAAATCCCTTAGAAGCAGTAAATTCTCATTTCAATAAAGAAATGAAGTTGTTGAATGTTGTTGAATTTGTCATCTTTGTCCCCTTCATTGCCATATATGTATGGACTTATCAAAACACGTAAACAGAATACATCCAGCAAGACCTATAGTGACTTCAGTAGGCTCCATCACATGTAGATTGTCAAAATGTTTAGTTTCTTTATTAAGCCCTTAGGTGGGTAAGGTATCAAATTCTAATATCATCAACAATGAAGATTTAGTCAACAAGCTAAACAATATCAATGTTAGTTTTGTTTTCAAACTAGGTAGCTTTGATGTTTCCTCACTTTTCACTAAAGTTTCAGTTGATGACCAATTAGAATATTAATTTGATGTGCTGGATGATATTCATTTACCTATTTCGAAGTCTAATTCCATTGAGCTGATAAAATTGTGTATAAAAGAATGTGGATTTCAATTTAATAGAGATTATTATGCTCAAAAATTTGGTATGGCAATGGATAACCCTCTTTCACCTGTACTAAGTAATCTCTATATGGAATTTTTTGAAACAAAATTACTAAAGGATATCTTACCTTCTAATGCAATTCGGTTTAGGTATGTAGATGATGTTCTTTGTGTTTGACCAACAAATGAAAATATACAAATATTTCTCCCCTTACCTAACAATTTAATACCTTCCATCAAATTTACTGAGGAAAATGAAAATAATGGTATGTTACCATTTTTACATTGCATGATCCATAGACAAGGAAACAAGTTTAAGTTTAGCATATACAGAAAACCCACCAATGTATGCTCATATATCCAGTATATTTGCAGTCCATAGTTTATTGATGATGAGTTTGAGAAGATATGTTTTATTGGATCTAAGTTAAAGTACCCTAGATCTTTCATTGATAAATCCCTTAAGTTAGCAAAGAAATCATTTTATAGAGCTGAGCCGAAACCTCCCATTGACACTAAGAATCTTTTAGTTCTCCCTTTTAATAATAATTTCACTTTGCTTCCCATGCTGCTTAAATCCTTTAATGTAAATGTTGCCTTTAACAACAATTATACTATAAAGAATATCTTAATCAAGAATTCACCAGATAATTCTCTTGGTTGCATCTATAAAATAACTTGTAGAAACTGTGATAAAAAAGCTTATGTTGGTTGGACTGGTAAGGATCTTTCTGTTAGAGTTAAGCAACATAAATATAGTATAAGAACGGTACAAGAATCAAATGCCTTGTTTAATCATGTTAAAAATTATGATCATTGCTTTGACTGGAGTAAGGCAATCTTAGTTATTAACTTTAGCTCTATTACCAAGAGAAATATCATTGAATCTTCTATTATGAAATACACAAAGAATTCTAATCTTAATATTAGTGATGGTCGATACAAATTAGATAACTTTATTTTTGATAAGATTTATAAAAGGATAAGTTTGTGAACGCTAGTTGTATGTTTTGGACAATCACATGTTTACCAAATGGCGTCCTAGCTTCGTCTCTTCGATGTATATCAACTGACTGTTATATTTCTCCCTTTTGTCTCCCCTGATGGTGTGATTATTACACGAAAGTGCACTTGGGAACTTTTCGTGTTTCATTTTCCCCATGGACTTATATTAATATCTTGATCACACACAAAATTTTGATCCTTTCCAACATGGATTCCACACGGCTCTTCTATTACTTCTCTACAAGCAGTCCTGGACTTTCTCCTTTCGTTTCTGATTTCTCCAAATCTCTAATCAAGGCTCACCAACTGAAGTTACGATTTGAATTCCTTAGGAAATGTTGAACAAGTGGTAACAAGATCTGTCCTACCTCAACTTATGTTGCCGCTGTCTGGTCGACCATTTGACAAATTTCAAAAATATTCTTTTAAAGAGGAACATTAAATTAAAGAAACTAGAAATGGAGGAGGCTTCTCGCATTTCAAGAGAGGAGAAAAGTCCCTTTCATATGGCAATACCGACACACTGGATGAACCGGATGTTTGACTATTGCTATGATGAATTAAGGAAAGAACGCAATTGGCTACAAGTGTCACTAAATCGTAAGTTGGACCATCTTATTGAAAACAGAGACTGGACCAAGAACACAAACCCATATTTTGTGGTAAACATGTCTAATAAACAACTAGATAAAGATTCCTTTTGTGCATCAGGCTATGGATTAAGTTTTGTGTCCTCTAACAGAGAAGCCATTTGTGTTGATATCAAAAGGACTTTTTATAATTAAGAAAAGTACAGTAATTTAAGTAATGAAGATATTAATAGCTGTAAGGGTTTAGTGTATGGCGGTTTGTCAAAACCAGTTTAAGCTAATTTCCCTAAAAGATTCAAAAGAGCTATTAAATACCTTAAAAAAAGACAAGGATATGCTTATTACTAAAGGAGATAAGGCTAACACTATTGTGATTTTAGACAAAAGTAAATATTTATCTAAAATGAATGATCTTCTAAATGATAACACAACATATTCTAAACTTAGTAAAAATCCCTTAGAAGTGGTTAATTCTCATTTCAATAAAGAAATGAAGTTGTTGTTGAAAGGTGACATTTCTCTTATCAAAAGTTTGTCATCTTTCTCCACTTCATTGTGATATGTATGGACTTATCAAATCACATCATCAGAATTTTCCAGCAAAACCTATTGTGAGTTCAGTAGGATCCATCACATATAAATTGTCAAAATGGTTAGTTTCTTTATTAAGCCCTTTAGTGGGTAAGGTATCAAATTCTAATATCATGAACAATGTAGATTTAGTCAACAAGCTAAACAATATCAATGTTAATTTTGACTTCAAACTAGTTAGCTTTGATGTTTCCTCACTTTTCACTAAAGCTCCAGTTGATGACCTTCTAGAATATTTATTTGATGTGTTGGATGATATTCATTTTCCTGTTTAAAAGGCTAATTTCATTGAACTGATAAAATTGTGTATAAAAAACTTTGTATTTCAATTTAATGGAGATTATTATTCTCAAAAATTTGGTATGGCAATGGGTAACCCTCTTTCACCTGTACTAAGTAATCTCTATATGGAATTTTTTGAAACAAAATAGCTAAAGGATATCTTACCTTCTAATGCAATTTAGTTTAGGTATGTAGATGAGGTTCTTTGTGTGTGGCCAACAAATGAATACTTACAAATATTTCCTCGCTTACTTAACAATTTAGTACCTTATATCAAATTTACCGTAGAAAATGAAAATAATGATATGTTACCATCTTTAGATTGCATGATCCATAGACAAAGGAACAAGTTTAAGGTTGGCATATACAGAAAACCCACCAATGTATGCTCATATATCCATTATTACTAATCTCAACATGACAGAGTTAAATTATCATCAATTCAATCTATGTTCCTTAGGGCATTACGTATTTGCAGTCCAGAGTTTATTGATGATGAGTTTGAGAAGATAAATTCTATTGGATCTAAGTTAAAGTACCCTAGATCTTTCATTGATAAATCCCTTAAGTTAGCAAAGAAATCATTTTATAGAGTTGAGCCCAAACCTCCCATTGACACTAAGAATCTTTTAGTTTTCACTTTTAATAATAATTTCTCTTTGCCTCTCATGCTTCATACATCCTTTAATGTATATGTTGCCTTTAGCAACAATAACACTATAAAGAATATATTAGTCAGGAATTTACCCCAAAAATTCTCTTGGTTGCATCTATAAAGTCCCTTGTGGAAACTGTGATAAATTCTATATTGTTCAGACTGGTAAGGATCTTTCTGTTAGAGTTAAGCAACATAAATATAGTATAAGAACGGGACAAGAATCAAATGCCTTGTTTAATCATGTTAAAAACTATGATCATTGTATTGGCTGGAGTAGGGCCATCTCAGTTATCAACTCAAACTCTATTTCCAAGAGGAATATCATTGAGTCTTCTATTGTTAAACACACAAAAAATTTTAATCTTAATATTAGTGATGGTCGATACAAGTTAGATAACTTTATTTTTGATGAGATTTCTAAAATGATAAGTTTGTGAACGCTCGTTGTATGTTTTGGACTATCACATGTTTACCAAATGGCGTCCTAGCTTCATCTCTTTGATGTATATCAGCTGACTGTTATATTTCTCTCTTGTGTCTCCCCTGATGATGTGATTATGACACGATAGTGCACTTGGAAACTTTTCGTGTTTCATTTTCCCCGTGGACTCATAGGAATATCTTAGAAGCAGTTAATTTTCATTTCAATAAAGAAATGAAGTTGTTGTTCAAAGGTAACATATCTCTCATCAAAAGTTTGTCATCTTTTTCCCCTTCATTGCCATATATGTATGGACTTATCAAAACACATAATCAGAATTTTCCAGCAAGGATTATAGTGAGTTCAGTGGGCCCCATCATATATGAATTGTCAAAATGGTTAGTTTCTTTATTAAGCCCTTTAGCGGGTAAGGTATCAAATTCTAATACCATCAACAATGTAGATTTAGTCAACAAGCTAAACAATATCAGTGTTAATTTTGATTTCAAACTAGTTAGCTTTGATGTTTCCTCACTTTCACTAAAGTTACAGTTGATGACCTTTTAGAATATTTATTTGATGTGTTGGATGATATTCATTTACCTGTTTAAAAGTCTAATTTCATTGAACTTATAAAATTGTGTATAAAGGACTGTGTATTTCAATTTAATGGAAATTATTATGCTCAAATATCTGGTATAGCAATGGGTAACCCTCTTTCACCTGTACTTACTAATCTCTATATGGAATTTTTTCAAACAAAATAACTAAAGGATATCTTACCTTCTAATGCAATTTGGCTTAGGTATGTATATGATGTTCTTTGTGTTTGGCCAACAAATGAATATTTACAAATATTTCTCCGCTTACTTAACAATTTAGTACCTTCCATGAAATTTACGGTAGAAAATGAAAATAATGGTATGTTATCATTTTTAGATTGCATGATCCATAGACAAAGGACCAAGTTTAAGTTTAGCATATACAGAAAACCCACCAATGTAATTTCATATATCCATTATTACTCATCTCAACATGACAGATTTAAATTATCATAATTTCCATCTATGTTCCTTAGGGCATTACGTATTTGCAGTCCAGAGTTTATTGATGATGAGTTTGAGAAGATATATTCTATTGGATCTAAGTTAAATTACCTTAGATCTTTCACTGATAAATCCCTTAAGTTAGCAAAGAAATAATTTTATAGAGTTGAGCCCAAACCTCCCAGTGACACTAAGAATCATTTAGTTTTCCCATTTAATAACAATTTCACTTTGCTTCCTATGCTTCTTAAATCCTTTAATGTATATGTTGCCTTTAGCAACAAGATACTATAAAGAATATATTAATCAGGAATTTACCAGATAATTCTCTTGGTTACATCTATAAAGTCCCTTGTGGAAATTGTGATAAATTCTATGTTTGTCAGACTGGTAAGGATCTTTCTGTTAGAGTTAAGCAACATAAATGTAGTATAAGAACAGGACAAGAATCAAATGCCTTGTTTCATCATGTTAAAAACTACGATCATTGTATTGACTGGAGTAGGGCGATCTCAGTTATCAACTCTAACTCTATTACCAAGAGAAATATCATTGAATCTTCTATTGTTGAATACAAAAATATTTTAATCTTAATGTTAATGATGGTCGACACAAATTAGATAACTATTTTTCATGAGATTTCTAAAATGATAAGTTTGTGAACAATCGTTGTATGTTTTGGACAATTACATGTTTACCAAATGGCGTCCTACCTTCGTCTCTTCGATGTATATCAACTGACTGTTATATTTCTCTCTTGTGTCTCCATGATGATGTGATTATTACAAGAAAGTACACTTGGGAACTTTTCGTGTTTCATTTTCCCCGTGGCCTCATAGAAATATCTTAGAAGCAGTTAATTTTCATTTCAATAAAGAAATGAAGTTGTTGTTCAAAGGTAACAGTTCTCTTATCAAAAGTTTATCATCTTTTTCCCCTTCATTGCCATATATGTATGGACTTATCAAAACACATAATCAGAATTTTCCAGCAAGGCCTATAGTGAGTTCAGTAGGTTCTATCACATATAAATTTTCAAATGGTTAGTTTCTTTATTAAGCCCTTTAGTGGGTAAGGTATCAAATTCTAACATCATCAACAATGTAGATTTAGTCAACAAGCTAAACATTATCAATGTTAATTTTGATTTCAAACTAGTTTGCTTTGATGTTTCCTTACTTTTCACTAAAGTTCCAGTTGATGATCTTCTAGAATATCTATTTGATGTGTTGGATGATATTCATTTACCTGTTTTAAAGTGTAATTTCATTGAACTTATAAATTTGTGTATAAAGGACTGTGTATTTCAATTTAATGGAAATTATTGTGCTCAAATATTTGGTATAGCATTGGGAACCCTCTTTCACCTGTACTTACTAATCTCTATATGGAATTTTTTGAAACAAAATTACTAAAGGATATCTTACCATCTAATTCACTTTTGCTTTAGGTATGTAGATGATGTTCTTTGTGTTTGGGAAACATATGAAAATTTACAAATATTTCTCCCCTTACTTAACAATCTAGTACCTTCCTTCAAATTTCATGTAGAAATGAAAATAATGGTATGTTACCAATTTCAGATTCCATGATCGATAGACAAAGAAACAAGTTTAAGTTTTGCATATATAGAGAACCCACCAATGTTTGCTCATATATCCATTATTACTCATCTCAACATGACAGAGTTAAATTACCATCATTTCAATCAATATTCCTCAGGGCATTACGTATTTGCAGTCCAGAGCTTATTGATGATGAGTTTGAGAAGATATATTCTATTGGATTTAAGTTAAACTACCCTAGATCTTTCATTGATAAATCCTTTAAGTTACGAAGAAATCATTTTATAGAGTTGAGCCTAAAATTCCCATTGACACTAAGAATCTCTTAGTTCTCCCTTTTAATAATAATTTCACTTTACTTCCCATGCTGCTTAGATCCTTTATTGTAAATGTTGCCTTTAGCAACAATAATACTATAAAGAATATTTTAATCAGGAATTCACCAGAAAATTCTCTTCGTTGCATCTATAAAGTCCCTTGTGGAAACTGTGATAAATTTTATGTTGGTAAGACTGGTAAGGATCTTTCTGTTAAAGTTAAGCAACATAAATATAGTATAAGAACGGAAAAGAATCAAATGTCTTGTTTAATCAATTTAAAAACTATGATCATTGTATTGACTGGAGTAACGTCATCTCATTTATTAACTCTAACTCTATTATCAAGAGAAATATCATTGAATGTTCTATTATTATATACACAAAGAATCTTAATCTTATTATTAGTGATGGTTGATACAAGTTATATAACTTTATTTTTGATAAAATATGTAAAATAATAGGTTTTTGAACTCTCGTTGTATGTTTTGGACAATCATATGTTTACCAAATGGCGTCCTAGCTTCGTCTTTTCGATGTATATCAACTGACTGTAATATTTCTCTCTTGTGTCTCCCCTGATGATGTGATTATTACACGAACTTTTCGTGTCTCATTTTCCCCGTGGACTCATAGGAATATCTTGATCACGCGCAAAATTGTGATCTTTTTCAACATGGATTCCACACACCTCTTCCATTACTTCTCTACAAACTGTCCTGGACTTTCTCCTTTCGTTACTGCCTTCTCCAAATCGCTAATCAAGGCTCACCAACTGAAGTTACGATTTCAATTCCTTAAAAAATGCCTTGATGAACAGGTGATACCAAGATCTGTCCTAGTTCAACGTTTGTTGCAGCTGTCTGGTCGACCATCTGACCAATTTTAAAATATCATTTTAAAGAAGAACATTAAATTAAGGAAACTAGAAATGGAGGAGGCTTTTCTCATTTCAAGAGAGAAGAAACGTGCCTTTCAAATGGCAATACCGACACAGTGGAAGAACCGGATGTTTGACTATTGCTATGATGAATTAAGGAAAGAACGCAATAGGCTACAAGTGTCACTAAATCGTAAGTTGGACCATCATATTGAAAACAGCGACAGGACCAAGAAAGCAAACCTATCTTTTGTGGTAAACCTGTCTAATAAACAACTAGGTAAAGCTACCTGTGTGCATTAGGCTATGGTTTAAGTTTTGTGTGCTCTAACAGAGAAGCCAGTTGTCTTGATGTCACAAAGTCTTTTAGTAATTTAGAAAAGTACAGTACTTTAAGTAATGATGATATTAATATCTGTAAGTGTTTAGTGTATGCCACTTTGTGAAAACCAGTGGAAGCTAATTGCACTAAAAGATTCATAAGAGCTATTGATACCTTAAAAAAAGACAAGTATATACATATTACTAAAGCAGATAAGGCTAACACTGTTGTGATTTTAGACAAAAGTAACTATTTATCTAAAGAGAATGATCTTCTAAATGATAACACAACATATTCAAAACTTAGTAAAAATCCCTTAGAATCATTTAATTTTCATTTCAATAAAGAAATGAAGTTGTTGTTCAAAGGTAAAATTTCTCTCATCAAAAGCTTGTCATCTTTGTCCCCTTCATTACCATATATGTATGAACTTATCAAAACACATAAACAGAATTTTCCAGCAAGGCCTATAGTGAGTTCAGTAGGCTCCATCACATATAAATTGTCAAAATGGTTAGTTTCTTTATTAAGCCCTTTAGTGGATAACATATCAAATTCTAATATCATAAACAATGTAGATTTAGTCAACAAGCTAAACAATATCAATGTTGATTTTGATTTCAAACTAGATAGCTTTGATGTTTCCTCACATTTCACTGCTAAAGTTCCAGTTGATAACCTTTTACAATATTTATTTGTTGTGTTCGATGAAATTCATTTACCTGTTTTAAAGTCTAATTTCATTGAACTGATAAAATTGTGTATAAAAAACTTTGTATTTCAATTTAATGGAAATTATTATGCTCAAAAATTTGGTATGGCGACGGGTAACCCTCTTTCACCTATACTTACTAATCTTTATATGGAATTTTTTGAAACAAAATAACTAAAGGATATCTTACCTTCTAATGCAATTTGGTTTAGGTATGTAAATGATGTTCTTTGTGTTTGACCAACAAATGAAAATTTACAAATATTTCTCCGCTTACTTAACAATTTAGTACTTTCCATCAAACTTACTGTAGAAAATGAAAATAATGGTATGTTACCATTTTTAGATTGCATGATCCATAGACAAAGAAACAAGTTTAAGTTTAGCATATCCAAAAAACCCACCAATGTATCCTCATATATCCATTATTACTGACCTCAACTTGACAGAGTTAAATCATCATTTCAATCTATGTTCCTTAGGGCATTACGTATTTGCAGTCCAGAGTTTATTGATGATGAGTTTGAGAAGATATATTCTATTGGATCTAATTTAAAGTACCCTAGATCTTTCATTGATAAATCCCTTAAGTTAGCAAAGCAATCATTTTATAGAGTTGAGCCCAAACCTCCCATTGACACTAAGATTCTTTTATTTTTCCCTTTTAATAATAATTTCACTTTGCTTCCCATGCTGCTTAAATCCTTTAGTATAAATGTTGCCTTTAGCAAGAATAATACTATAAAGAATATAGTATTCAGGAATTCACCAGATAATTCTCTTGGTTGCATCTATAAAGTCCCTTGTGGAAACTGTGAAAAATTTTATGTTGGTCAGACTGGTAAGGATCTTTCTGTTAGAGTTAAGCAACATAAATATAGTATAAGAACGGGACAAGAATCAAATGCCTTGTTTACTCATGTTAAAAACTATGATCATTGTATTGACTGGAGTAACACCATCTCAGCTATCAAATCTAACTATTACCAAGAGAAATATCATTGAATCTTCTATTGTTAAATACACAGAGAATTTTAATCTTAATATTAGTGATGGTCGATACAAATTAGATAACTCTATTTTTGATGAGATTTCTAAAATGATAAGTTTGTGAACGCTCGATGTATGTTTTGGACAATCACATGTTTAACAAATAGGGTCCTAGCTTCGTCTCTTCTATGTATATCAAATGACTGTTATATTTCTCTCTTGTGTCTGCCCTGATGATGTGATTATTACACGAAAGTGCACTTGGGAACTTTTCGTGTTTCATTTGCTCCATGGACTCATAGGAATATCTTGATCACGCGCAAAATTGTGATCTTTTCCAACATGGATTCCACACAGCTCTTCTATTACTTCTCTACAAGCTGTCCTGGACTTTCTCCTTTCGTTACTAATTTCTACAAATCACTGATCAAGGCTCACCAACTGAAGTCACGATTTGAATTCCTTAGGAAATGCCTCGATGAACAAGTGATGCCAAGATCTGTCCTATTTCAAAGTTTGTTGCAGCTGTCTGGTCGACCATTTGACCAATTTCAAAATATCATTTTAAAGAAGAACAATGAATTAAAAAAAAACTAGAAATGGAGGAGGCATTTCGCTTTTCAAGAGAGAAGAAAAGTGCATTCCAAATGGCAATACCGACACACTGGAAGACCCGGATGTTTGCCAATTCCTATGATGAATTAAGGAAAGAACGCAATAGACTGCAAGTGTCACTAATTCGTAAGTTGGACCATCTTAATGAAAAGTGCGATTGGACGAAGAACACAAACCCATCTTTTGTGGTAAAACTGTCTAACAAACAATTGGATAAAGATTCCTTGTGTGCATTAGGCTATGGTTTAAGTTTTGTGTGCTCTAACAGAGAAGTCAGTTGTGTTGATGTCACAAAGTCTTTTTGTAATTTAGAAAAATACAGTAATTTAAGCAATGATGATATTGATATCTGTAAGGGTTTGGTGTATGCCATTTTCTCAAAACCAGTGGAAGCTAATTGCACTAAAAGATTCATATGACCTATTGATAACTTAAAAAAAGACAACAATATATATATTACTAAAGCAGATAAGGCTAACACTGTTGTGATTTTAGACAAAAGTAACTATTTATCTAAAATGAATGGACTTCTAAATGTTAAGACAACATATTCTAAGCATAGTAAAAATCCCTTAGAAGCAGTTAATTCTCATTTCAATAAAGAAATGAGGTTGATGTTAAAAGGTAACATTTCTCTTATCAAATGTTTGTCATCTTTGTCCCCTTCATTGCCATATATTTATGGACTTATCAAAACACATAAACAGAATTTTCCAGCAAGACCTTTAGTGAGTTCAGTACACTCCATCACATATAAATTGTCAAAATAGTTAGTTTCTTTATTAAGCCCTTTAGAGGGTAAGGTATCAAATTCTAATATCATGAATAATGTAGATTTAGTCAACAATCTAAACAATATCAAAGTTAATTTTGATTTCAAATTAGTTAGCTTTCATGTTTCCTCACTTTTCACTAAAGTTCCATTTGATGACGTTTTAGAATATCTATTTGATGTGTTGGATGATATTCATTTACCTGTTTTAAAGTCAAATTTCATTGAACTGATAAAACTGTGTATAAAAGACTATGTATTTCAATTTAATGGAAATTATTATTACGCTCAAAAATTTGGTATGGTAATGGGTAACCCTCTTTCATCTGTACTAAGTAATCCCTATATGGAATATTTTGAAACAAAATTACTAAAGGATATCTTACCTTCTAATGCAACTTGGTTTAGGTAAGTATATGATGATCTTTGTGTTTGGCCACCAAATGAAAATTTACAGCTATTTCTTCCCTTACTTAGCAATATAATACCCTCCATCAAATTTACTGTAGAAAATGAAAATAATGGTATGTTACCATATTTAGATTGCATGATCCATTGACAAGGAATGAAGTTTAAGTCTAGCACATGCAGAAAACCCACCAATTTATTCTCATATATCCATTATTACTCATCTCAACATGACAGAGTTAAATATCATCATTTCAAACTATGTTCCTTAGGGCATTACGTATTTGCAGTCCAGAGTTTATTGATGATGAGTTTGAGAAGATATATTCTATTGAAGCTTAGTTAAAGTACCGTAGATCTTTCATTGATAAATCCCTTAAGTTAGCAAAGAAATCATTTTATAGAGTTGAGCCCAAACTTCCCATTGACACTAAGAATCTTTTAGTTCTCCCTTTTAATAATAATTTCACTTTGCTTCCCATGCTGCTTAAATCCTTTAATTTAAATGTTTCCTTTAGCAACAAAAATACTATAAAGAAAACATTAATCAGGAATTCGCCAGAAAATTCTCTTTGATGCCCCTATAAAGTCCTTTGAGGAAAATGTGATAAATTTTATGTTCGTCAGACTGGTAAGGATCTTTCTGTTAGAAATAACCAACATAAATATAGCATAAGAACGGGACAAGAATCAAATGCCTTGTTTAATCATGTTAGAAACTGGAGTAACTAGAGTAACGCCATCTCAGTTATTAACTATACCTCTATTACCAAGAGAAATATCATTGAATCTTCGATTATTAAATACACAAAGAATTTTAATCTTAATATTAGTGATAGTCGATACAAAATATATAACTTATATTTCATAAGATTTGTAAAATGATAAGTTTGTGAACGCTCGTTGTATGTTTTGGATAATCACATGTTTACCAAATAGCGTCCTAGCTTCGTCTCTTCGATGTATATCAACTGACTTATATTTCTCTCTTGTGTCTCTCCTGATGATGAAATTATAGCACGAAAGTGCACTTGGGAACTTTTCGTGTCTCATTTTCCCCGTGGAGTCATAGAATATCTTGAACACGCGCAAAATTGTGATTCCATCCAACATGGATTCTACACGGCTCTTCTATTACTTTTCTACAAGCTGTCCTGGACTTTCTCCTTTCGTTACTGCTTTCTCCAAATCGCTAATCAAGGCTCACCAACTGAAGTTACGATTTGAATTCCTTAGAAAATGCCTTGATGAACAAATGAAGACAAGATCTTTCCTACCTCAGCGTTTGTTACAGCTGTCTGGTCGACCATTTGACCAATTTCAAAACATTATTTTAAAGAACATTGAATTAAAGAAACTAGAAATGGAGGAGGCTTTTCACATTTCAAGGGAGAAGAAACGTGCCTTTCAAATAGCAATACCGACACACTGGAAGAACCGGATGTTTAACTATTGCTATGATGAATTAAGGAAAGAACGCAATTGGCTACAAGTGTCACTAAATAATAGGTTGGACCATCTTATTCAAAACAGCGACTGGACCAAGAATCCAAACCCATCTTTTGTGGTAAACCTGCCTAATAAACAACTAGATAAAGATTCCTTGTGTGCATTAGGCTAGGGTTTAAGTTGTCTTGATGTCTCAAAGTCTTTTTGTAATTTAGAGAAAAAGAGTTATTTAATTAATGATGATATTAATATCTGTAAGGGTTTAGTGGATGCCACTTTGTCAAAACCAGTGTAAGCTAATTGCACTAAAAGATTCAAAAGAGCTATTAATACCATGAAAAAAGACAAGTATATACATATTACTACAGTAGATAAGGCTAACACTGTAACTATTTATCTAAAATGAATGATCTTCTAAATTATAACACAACATATTCTAAACTTAGTAGAAATCCCTTAGAATCAATTAATTCTCATTTCAATAAAGAAATGAAGTTGTTGTTCAAAGGTAAAATTTCTCTTATCAAAAGTTTGTCATCTTTTTCCCTTCATTGCCATATATGTATGGACTTATCAAAACACATCAACAGAATTTTCCAGCAAGGCCTCTAGTGAGTTCAGTAGGCTCCATCACATATAAATTGTCAAAATGGTTAGTTTCTTTATCAGGCCCTTTAGTGGGAAAGGTATCAAATTCTAATATCATGAACAATGTAGATTCAGTCAACAAGCTAACAATGTCAATGTTAATTTTGATTTCAAACTAGTTAGCTTTGATGTTTCCTCACTTTTCACTAAAGTTCCAGTTGATGACCTTTTAGAATATTTATTTGATGTGTTGGATGATATTCATTTACCTGTTTTAAAGTCTTATTTCATTGAACTGATAAAATTGTGTATATAAGACTGTATATTTCAATTAATGGAGATTATTATGCTCAAAAATTTGGTATGCCAACCCTCTATCACCTGTACTAAGTAATCTCTATAGGGATTTTTTTGAAACAAAATAACTAAAGGATATCTTACCCTCTTATGCAATATGGTTTTAGGTATGTAGATGATGGTCTTTGTGTTTGGCCAACAAATGAAAATTTACAAATATTTCTCCCCTTACTTAACAATTTAGCACCTTCCATCAAATTTACTGTAGAAGATGAAAATAATGGTATGTTAATATATTTAGATTACATGATCCATAGACAAGGAAACAAGTTTAAGTTTAGCATATACAGAAAACCCACCAATGTATGCTCATATATCCATTATTACTCATCTCAACATGACAGAGTTGAATTATCATCATTTTAATCTATGTTCCTTAGGGCATTACGTATTTGCAGTCCAGCGTTTATTGATGATGAGTTTGAGAAGATATATTCTATTGGATCTAATTTAAAGTACCCTAGATCTTTCATTGATAAGTCCCTTAAGTTATCATTTTATAGAGCTAAGCCCAAACCTCCCATTGACACTAAGAATCATTTAGTTCTCACTTTTGATAATAATTTCACTCTCCTTCCCATGCTGCTTAAATGCTTTAATGTAAATGTTACCTGTAGCAACAATAATACTATAAAGGATATTCTAATCAGGAATTCACCAGAAAATTCTCTTGGTTTCATCTTATAAAGTTCATTGTGGTAACTGTGATAAATTTCATGTTGGTCAGACTGGTAAGGATCTTTCTATTAGAGTTAAGCAACATAATTATACTATCAAAACGGGAGAAGAATCAAAGGCCTTGTTTAATCATGTTAAAAACTATGATCATTGTATTGGCTTGAGTAATGCCATCTCAGTTATTAACTCTAACTCTATTATCGAGAGAAATATCATTGAATCTTCTATTTTTAAATAAACAAAGAATTTTAATCTTAATATTAGTGATGGTCGATACAAATTCGATAACTTTATTTTTGATAAAATTTGTAAAATAGTAAGTTTGTGAACGCTCGTTGTATGGTTTGGACAATCACATGTTTACCAAATGGCGTCCTAGCTTCGTCTCTTCGATGTATATCAACTGACTGTTATATTTCTCTCTTGTGTCTCCCCTGATGATGGGATTATTACACGAAAGTGCACTTGGGAACTTTTCCTGTTTCCGTTTCCCCGTGGACTCATAAGAATATCTTGATCACACACAAAATTGTGATTTTTTCCAACATGGATTCACACGTCTCTTCTATTACTTTTCTACAAGCTGTCCTGGACTTTCACCTTTCGTTACTGCTTTATCCAAATCGCTAATCAAGGCTCACCAACTGAAGTTACGATTTGAATTCCTTAGGAAATGCTTTGATGAACAAGTGATGCCAATGTCTGCCCTACCTCATCGTTTGTTGCAGCTGTCTGGTCGACCATTTCACCAATTTCAAAATATTATTTTAAAGAAGAACATTGAAATAAAGAAACTAGAAATGAATGAAGATTTTCACATTTCAAGAGAGAAGAAACGTGCATTTCAAATGGCAATACCGACACACTGGAAGAACCGGAAGTTTGACTATTGCTATGATGAATAAAGGAAAGAACGCAATAGGCTACAAGTGTCACTAAATCGTAAGTTGGACCATCTTATTGAAAACAGCGACTGGACCAAGAACACAAACCCATCTTTTGTGGTAAACGTGTCTTATAAACAACTAGATAAAGATTCTTTGTGTGCATTAGGCTATGGTTTAAGTTTCGTGTGCTCTAACAGAGAAGCCAGCTGTGTTGATGTCACAAAATCTTTTGTAATTTAGAAAAATACAGTAATTTAAGTAATGATGATATTAATATCTGTAAGGGTTTAGTGTATACCAGTTTGTCAAAACCAGTGGAAGTTAATTGCCCTAAAAGATTCATGAGAGGTATTAGTACCTTAAAAAAGAATAGGATATACATATTTCTAAAGCATATAAGAAGAACACTTTTGTGATTTTATACAAAAGTAACTGTTCATCTAAAATGAATGATCTTCTAAATGATATCACAACATATTCTAAAATTAGTAAAAATCCCTTAGAAGCAGTTAATTCTCATATCAATGAAGAAATGAAGTTGTTGTTGAAAGGTAACATTTCTCTTATCAAAAGTTTGTCATCTTTCTCCCCTTTATTGCCATATATGTATGGACTTATCAAAACATATAAAGAGAAATTTCCAGCAAGACCTATATTGACTTCAGTAGGCTCCATCACATATAAATTGTCAAAATGGTTAGTTTCTTTATTAAGCCCTTTAGTTGGCAAGATATCAAATTCTAATATCATGAGCAATGTATATTTAGAAAATGTTAATTTTGATTTCAAGCTAGTTAGCTTTGATGTTTCATCACTTTTCATTAAAGTTCCAGTTGATGACCTTTTAAAATATTCATTTGATGTGTTGGATGATATCCATTTAACTGTTTCAAAGTCTAATTTTATTGAACTGATAAAATCACGTATAACAGACTGTGTATTTCAATTTAATGGAAATCATTATCCATAAAAATTTGGTATCGCAATGGTTAACACTCTTTCACCTGTACTAAGTAATCTCTAGGTGGAATTTTTTGAAACAAAATTACTAAAGGATATATTTTCCTTCTAATGCAATTTGGTTTAGGTATGTAGATGATGTTCTTTGTGTTTGGCCAACAAATGAAAATGTACAAATATTTCTCCACTTACTTAACAATTTAGTACTTTCAATCAAATTTACTGTAGAAAATGAAAATAATGGTATGTTACCATTTTTAGATTGCATGATCCATAGACAAGGAAACAAGTTTAAGTTTACCATCTACAGACAACCCACCAATGTATGCTCATATATCCATTATTACTCATCTCAACATGACAGAGTTAAATTATCATCATTTCAATCTATGTTCCTTAGGGCATTACGTATTTGCAGTCCAGAGTTTATTGATTATAGGTTTGAGAAGATATATTCTATTGGATTGAAGTTAAAGTACCATAGATCTTTCATTGATAAATCCCTTAAGTTAGCAAAGATATTATTTAATAGAGTTGAACCCAAACCTCCCATTGACACTAAGAATCTTTTAGTTCTCCCTTTTAATGATAATTTCACTTTGCTTCCCATGCTGCTTAAATCCCTTAATGTAAATGTTTCCTTTAGCAACAACAATACTATAAAGAATATATTAATCAGGAATTCAACAGAAAACTCTCTTGGTTGCATCTATAAAGTTCATTGTGGAAACTGTGATAAATTTAATGTTAGTAAGACTGGTAAGGTCCTTTATGTTAGAGTTAAACATAATATAGTGTAAGAGCGGGACAAGAATCAAATGCCTTGTTTAACCACGTTAAAAACTCTGATCATTGTATTGACTGTAGTAACGCAACCTCAGTTAATAACTCTAACTCTATTACCAAGAGAAATATCATTGAATCTTCTATTGTTAAATACCTAAAGAATTTTATTCTTAAGATTAGTGATGGTCGATACAAATTAGATAACTTTATTGTTGATAAGATTTGTAAAATGATAAGTTTCTGAACGCTGGTTTTTGTTTTGGACAATCACATGTTTACCAATTGGCCTCGTAGCTTCGTCTCTTCTATGTATATCAACTGACTGTTATATTTCTCCCTTGTGTCTCCCCTGATGATGGAATTATAGCACGAAAGTGCACTTGGGAACTTTTCGTGTTTTATTTTCCACGTGGACTCATAGGAATATCTTGATCACGCGCAAAATTGTGATCTTTTCAAACATGGATTCCACACGGCTCTTCTATTACTTCTCTCCCATCTATCCTGGACTTTCTTCTTTCATTACTGCTTTCTCCAAATCGCTAATCAAGGCTCACCAACTGAAGTTACGATTTGAATTCCTTAGGAAATGCCTTGATGAACAAGTGATGCCAAGATCTGTCCTACCTCAACGTTTATTGCAGCTGTCTGGTCGACCATTTGAACAATTTCAAAATATTATTTTATAGAAGAACATTCAATAAAAGAAACTAGAAATGGAGGAGGCTTTTCGCATTTCAAGAGAGTAGAAACGTGCCTTTCAAATGGCAATACCGACACCCTGGAAGAACCGGATGTTTGACTATTGCTATGATGAATTAAGGAAAGAGCGCATTAGGCTACAAGTGTCAATACATCATAAGTTGGACAATCTTATTGAAAACAGCGACTGGACCAAAAACACAAACCCATCTTTTGTGGTAAACCAGTCTAATAAACAACTAGATAAAGATTCCTTGTGTGCATTAGGCTATGGTTTAAGTTTTGTGTGCTCTAACAGAGAAGCCAATTGTCTTCATGTCACAAAGTCTTTTTCTAATTTAGAAAAATATTGTAATTTAAGTAATGATGATATTAATATCTGTAAGGGTTTAGTGTATGCCACTTTGTCAAACCAGTGAAAGTTAATTACCCTAAAAGATTCATAAGAGCTATCAATACCTTAAAAAAAGACAAGGATATACATATTACTATAGCTGGTAAGGCTAACACTGTTGTGATTTTATACAAAAGTAACTATTTATCTAAAATGAGCGATCTTCTAAATGATAACACAACATATTCTAAACTTAGTAAAAATTCCTTAGAAGCAGTTAGTTCTCATTTCAATAAAGAAACGAAGTTGTTGTTTAAAGGTAACATTTCTCTTATCAAAAGTTTGTCATCTCTGTCCCCTTCATTGCTATATATGTATTGACTTATCAAAACACATCAACAGAATTTTCCAACCAGGCCTAAAGTGAGTTCAGTAGGCTCCATCACATATAAATTGTCAAAATGGTTAGTTCCTTTTGTAAGCTCTTTAGTGGGTAAGGTATCAAATTCTAATATCATGAACAATGTAGATTTAGTCAACAAGCTAAACAATATCAATGTTAATTTTGATTTCAAATTAGTTAGCTTTGATGTTTCCTCACTTTTCACTACAAGTTCCAGTTGATGACCTTTTAGAATATTTATTTGATGTGTTCGATGATATTCATTTACCTGTTTTAAAGTCTAATTTCATTGAACTGATAGAATTGTGTATAAAAGACTGTGTATTTCAATTTCATGGATATTATTATGCTCAAAAATTTGGTATAGCAATGGGTAACCCTCTTTCACCTGTACTAAGTAATCTCTATAGGTATTTTTTTAAAACAAAATAACTAAAGGATATCTTACACTCTTATGCAGTTTGGTTTTAGGTATGTAGATGATGTTTTTGTGTTTGGCCAACAAATGAAAATTTACAAATATTTCTCCCCTTACTTAACAATTTAGCACCTTCCATCAAATTTACTGTAGAAAATGAAAATAATGGTATGTTAACATTTTTATATTACATGATCCATAGACAAGGAAACAAGTTTAAGTTTAGCATATACAGAAAGCCCACCAATGTATGCTCATATATCTATTATTACTCATCTCAACATGACATAGTTAAATTATCATCATTTCAGTCTCTGTTCCTTAGGGCATTACGAATTTGCAGTCCAGAGTTTATTGATGATGAGTTTGAGAAGATATATTCCATTGGATCTAAGTTAAAGTACCCTAGATCTTTCATTGATAAGTTCCTTAAGTTAACAAAGAAATCATTTTATAGAGTTGAGCCCAAACCTCCCATTGACACTAAGAATCATTTATTTCTCCCTTCTGATAATTTCACTTTGCTTCCCATGCTGCTTAAATGCTTTAATGTAGATGTTGCCTGTAGCAACAATAATACTACAAAGAATGTTTTAATCAGGAATTCACCAGAAAATTCTCTTGGTTGTATCTTATAAAGTCCCTTGTGGTAACTGTGATAAATCTTATGTATGTCAGACTGGTAAGGATCTTTCTGTTAGAGTTAAGCAATATGGATATTCTATAAGAACGGGACAAGAATGAAATGCCTTGTTTAATCATGTTAAAAACTATGATCATTGTATTGACTGGAGTATCGCCATCTCAGTTATTAACTCCAACTCTATTATCAAGAGAAATATCATTGAACCTTCTATTATTAAATACACAAAGAATTTTAATCTTAATATTAGTGATGGTAGATAAAAATTAGATAACTTTATTTTTGATAAGATTTGTAAAATGATAAGCTTGTGAACGCTCGTTGTATGTTTTGGACAATCACATTTTTACCAAATGGCGTCCTAGCTTCGTCTCTTCGATGTATATCAACTGACTGTTATATTTCTCTCTTGTGTCTCCCGTGATGACTTGATTATTACACGAAAGTGCACTTGGGATCTTTTCGTGTTTAATTTTTGCCGTGGACTCATAGGGATATCTTCATCACGCGCAAAATTGTGATCTTTTCCAACATGGATTCCACACGGCTCTTCTATTACTTCTCTACAAGCTGTACTGGATTTTCTCCTTTCGTTACTGCATTCTACATATCGCTAATCAAACCTCACCAACTGAAGTTACGATTTGAATTCCTTAGGAAATGCCTTGATGAACAGGTGATGCCAATATCTGTCCTACCTCAACGTTTGTTGCAGCTGTCTGGTCGACCATTTGAACAATTTCAGAATATTATTTTACAGAAGAACATTCAATTAAAGAAACTAGAAATGGAGGAGTCTTTTCGCATTTCAAGAGAGATGAAAGGTGCCTTTCAAATGGCAATACCGACACACTGGAAGAACCGGATGTTTGACTATTGCTATGATGAATTAAGGAAAGAACGCAATAGGCTACAAGTGTCACTAAATCGTAAGTTGGACCATCTTATTGAAAACAGCGACTGGACCAAGAACACAAACCAATCTTTTGTGGTAAACCTGTCTAATAAACAACTAGATAAAGATTCCTTGTGTGCATTAGGCTATGGTATAAGTTTTGTGTGCTCTAACAGAGAAGCCAGTTGTGTTGATGTCACAAGTTCTTTTTGTTATTTAGAAAAATACAGTAATTTAAGTAATGATGATATAACTATATGTAAGGGTTTAGTGTATGCCAGTTTGTTAAAACCAGACGAAGCTAATTGCCCTAAAAGATTCATAAGAGCTATTAATATCTTAAAAAAAGACAAGGATATACATTTTACTAAAGCAGGTAAGGCTAACACTGTTGTGATTTTATGCAAAAGTAACTATTTATCTAAAATGAATGATCTTCTAAATGATAACACAGCATATTCTAAACTTAGTAGAAATCCCTTAGAAGCAGTTAATTCTCATTTCAATAAAGAAACGAAGTTGTTGTTGAAAGGTAACATTTCTTTTATCAAAAGTTTGTCATCTTTGTCCCCTTCATTGCCATTGTCATACCAAATTTTTGAGCATAATAATCTCCATTAAATTGAAATATACAGTCTTTTATGAACAATTTTATCAGTTCAATGAAATTAGACTTTAAAACAGGTAAATGAATATCGTCTAACACATCAAATGAATATTCTAAAAGGTCATCGAATGGAATTTTAGTGAAAGGTGAAGAAACATCAAAGGTAACTAATTTGAAATCAAAATTAACATTGATATTGTTTAGCTTGTTTACTAAATCTACATTGTTCATGATATTAGAATTTGATACCTTACCCACTAGAGGCTTTAACCTCTTTCACCTCTACTAAGTAATCTCAATATGGACTTTTTGAAACAAAATTACTAAAGGATATCTTACCTTCTGATGCAATTAGGTTTAGGTATGTAGATGGTGTTCTTTGTGTTTGGCCAACAAAGAAAAATTTAGAAATATTTCTCTCCTTACTTGACAATTTATTACCTTCCATCAAATTTACTGTAGAAAATGAAAATAATGGTATGTTACCATTTTTAGATTGCATAATCCGTAGACAAGGAAACAATTTTAAGTTTGGCATATAGAGAAAACCCTCCAATGTATGCTCATATACCCATTATTACTCATCTCAACATGACAGAGGTAAATTATCATCATTTCAATCGATGTTCCTTAGGGACTTAAGTATTTGAGTCCAGAGTTTATTGATGATGAGTTTAAGAAGATATATTCTATTGGATCTTAGTTAAAGTACCCTAGATCTTTCATTGATAAGTCCCTTAAGTTAGCAAAGAAATCATTTTATAGAGTTGAGCCCAAACCTCCCATTGACACTAAGAATCTTTTAGTTCTCCCTTTTAATAATAATTTCACTTTGCTTCCCATGCTGCTTAAATGCTTTAATATAAATGTTGCCTTTACCAACACTAATACTATAGAGAATATATTAATCAGGAATTCACCAGAAAATTCTCTTGGTTACACCTATAAAGTTCCTTTAGGAAACTGTGAGAAATTATATGTTGGTCAGACTAGAAAGGATCTTTCTGTTAGAGTTAAGCAACATAAATATAGCATAAGAACGGGACAAGAATCAAATGCCTTGTTTAATCATGTTAAAAACTATGATCATTGTATTGACTGGAGTAACGCCATCTCAGTTATTAACTCTAACTCTATTACCAAGAGAAATATCATTGAATCTTCTATCATTAAATACACAAAGAATTTTAATCTTAATATTAGTGATGTTCGATACAGATTAGATAACTTTATTTTGATAAGATTTGTAAATGATAAGTTTGTGAACGCTCGTTGTATGTTTTGGACAATCACATGTTTACCAAATGGAGTCCTAGCTTCGTCTCTTCGATGTATATCAAGTGACTCTTATATTTCTCTCTTTTGTCTCCCGTGATGATTATATTATTACCCGAAAGTGCACTTAGGAGCTTTTCGTGTTTCATTTTCCCCGTGGACTCATCTTGATCACGCGCAAAATTGTGATCTTTTCCAACATGGATTCCACACGGAACTTCTATTACTCCTCTACAAGCTGTCCTGGACTTTCTCCTCTCGTTACTGCTTTATCCAAACCGTTAATCAAGGCTCACAAACTGAAGTTACGATTTGAATTCCTTAGGAAATGCCTTGATGAGCAAGTGATCCCAAGATCTGTCCTACCTCAAAGTTTGTTGCAGCTGTCTGGTCGACCATTTGACCAATTTCAAAATATTATTTTAAAGAACATTGAATTAAAGAAACTAAAAATAGAGGAGGCTTTTCGCATTTCAAGAGAGAAGAAACGTGCCTTTCAAATGGCAATACCGACACCCTGGAAGAACCGGATATTTGACTATTACTATGATGAATTAAGGAAAGAACGCAATAGGCTACAAATGTCACTAAATCGTAAGTTGCACCATCTTATTGAAAACAGCGACTGGACCAAGAACACAAATCCATCTTTTGTGGTAAACCTGTCTAATAAAGAACTAGATAAAGATTCCTTGTGTGCATTAAGCTATGGTTTAAGTTTTGTGTGCTCTAACAAAGAAGACAGTTGTGTTGATGTCACAAGGTCTTTTTGTAATTTAGAAAAATACAGCAATTTAAGTAATAATGATACTAATATCTGTAAGGGTTTAGTTTATGCCACTTTGTCAAAACCAGTGGAAGATATTTGCACTAAAAGATTCATAAGAGCTATTAATACCTGAAAAAAAGACAAGGTTATACATATTACTAAAGCAGGTAAGGCTAACACTGTTGTGATTTTATACAAAAGTAACTATTTATCTAAAATGAATGATCTAAACGATATCTTTGTCTCCTTCATTGCCATATATGTATGGACTTATCAAAACACATAAACAGAATTTTCCAGCAAGACCTATAGTGAGTTCAGTAGGCCCCATCACATATAAATTCTCAAAATGGTTAGTTTCTTATTAAGCCCTTAAGTGGGTAAGGTATCAAATTCGAATATCATGAACAATGTAGCTTTAGTCAACAAGCTAAACAATATCAATGTTTATTTTGATTTGAAACTAGTTAGCTTTGATGTTTCCTCACCTTTCACTAAAGTTCCAGTTGATGACCTTTTAGAATATTTATTTGATGTGTTGGATGATATTCATTTCCCTGTTTTAAAGTCTAATTTCATTGAACTGATAAAATTGTGTATAAAAGACTGTGCATTTCAATTTAATTGAGATTATTATCCTCAAAAATTAGGTATGGCAATGGGTAACTCACTTTCACCTGTGCTAAGTAATCTCTATATGGATTTTTTTGAAACAAAACTACTAAACAATATCTTACCTTCTAATGCAATTTGGTTTAGGTATGTGGATGACGTTCTTTGTGTTTGGCCAACAAAGAAAAATTTAGAAATATTTCTCCCCCTACTTAACAATTTATTACCTTCCATCAAATTTACTGTGGAAAATGTAAATAATGGTATGTTACCATTTTTAGATTGCATGATCCATAGAGAAAGAAACAAGTTTAAGTTTAGCATATACAGAAAACCCACCAATGTATGTTCATATATCCATTATTACTCATCTCAACATGACAGAGTTAAATTATCATCATTTCAATCTATGTTCCTTAGGGCATTACGTATTTGCAGTCCAGAGTTTATTGATGATGAGTTTGAGAAATACATTCCATTGGATCTTAGTAAAAGTACCCTATCTCTTTCATTGATAAATCCATTAAGTTAGCAAAGAAATCATTTTATAGAGTTGAGCCCAAACCTCCAATTGACACTAAGAATCTTTTAGTTCTCTCGTTTAATAATAATTTCACTTTGCTTCCCATGCTGCTTAAATGCTTTAATGTAAATGTTGCCTTTACCAACACTAATACTAGAAATAATATGTTAATCAGGAATTCAACAGAAAATTCTCTTGGTTCCATCTATAAAATTCCTTAAGGAAACTGTGCGAAATTTTACGTTGGTCAGACTGGTAAGGATCTTATGTTAGAGCTGAGCAACATAAATATAGCAAAAGAACGGAACAACAATCAGATGCCTTGTTTAATCATGTTAAAAACTATGATCATTGTATTGACTGGAGTAACGCCATTTCACTTATTAACTCTAACTCTATTACCAATAGATATATCATTGAATCTTTTATTATTAAATACACAATGAATTTTAATCTTAATATTAGTGATGGTCGATACAGATTAGATAAATTTATTTTTGATAAGATTTGTAAAATGATAAGTTTGTTAACGCTTGTTGTATTTTTTGGACAATCACATGTTTACCAAATGGCTTCCTAGCTTCGTCTCTTCGATGTATATCAAGTAACTGTTATATTTCTCTCTTGTGTCTCCCCTGATGATGTGATTATTACACGAAAGTGCACTTGGGATCTTTTCTTGTTTCATTTTCCCCGTGGACTCATAGGGATATCTTGATCACGCGCAAAATTGTGCTCTTTTCCAGCATGGATTCCACACGGCTCTTCTATTACTTCTCTGCAAGCTGTTCTGGACTTTCTCCTTTCGTTACTTCTTTCTCCAAATCCTTAATCAAGGCTCACCAACTGAAGTTACGATTTGAATTCCTTAGGAAATGCCTTGATCAACAAGTGATGCCAAAATCTCTCCTACCTCACCATTTGTTGCAGCTGTTTCGTCGACCATTTGACCAAGTTCAAAATAATATTTTAAAGAAGAACATTGAATTAAAGAAACTAGAAATGGAGGAGGCTTTTCGCATATCAAGAGAGAAGAAACGTGCCTTTCAAATGGCAATACCGACACCTTGGAAGAACCGGATGTTTGACTATTGCTATGATAAATTAAGGAAAGAACGCAATAGGCTACAAGTGTCACTAAATCGTAAGTTGGACCATCTTATTGAAAACAGCGACTGGACCAAGAACACAAACCCATATTTTGTGGTAAACCTGTCTAATAAACAGCTAGATAAAGATTCCTTGTGTGCATTAGGCTATTGTATAAGTTTTTTGTGCTCTAACATAAAGCCATTTATCCTGATATCACAAAGTCTTTTTGTAATATAGAAAAATACAGTAATTTAAGTAATGATGATATTGATATCTGTAAGTGTTTAGTGTATGCCACTTTGTCAAAACCAGTGCAAGCTAATTCCCCTAAAAGATTCATAAGATCTATTAATACCTTAAAAAAAAAAAAAGGATATACATATTACTAAAGCAGATAAGGCTAACACTGTTGTGGTTTTAGAAAAATGTAACTATGTATCTAAAATCAATGATCTTCTAAATGATACCACAATATATTCTAAACTTAGTAAAAATCCCTTAGAAGCTGTTAATTCTCATTTCAATAAAGAAATGAAGTTGTTGTTCCAAGGTAACATTTCTCCTATCAAAAGTCTGTCAACTTTGTCCCCTTCATTGCCATATATGTATGGACTTATCAAAACACATAAACAGAATTTCCCAGCAATTCCTATAGTGAGTTCAGTAGGCTCCATCACATATAAATTTTCAAAATGGTTAGTTTCTTTATCAAGCCCATTAGTGGGTAAGTTATCAAATTCTAATATCATGATCACTGTAGATTTAGAAAAAAGCTAAAAAATGTCAATGATAATTTTGATTTCAAACTAGTTAGCTTTGATGTTTCCTCACTTTTCAATAAACTTCCAGTTGTTGACCTTTTAGAATATTCATTTGATGTGTTGGATGATATTCATTTCCCTGTTTTAAAGTCTAATTTCATTGAACTTATAAAATTGTGTATCAATTTAACTGAGATAATTATGCTCAAAAATTGGTATGGCAATGGGAAACCCTCTTTTACATGTACTAAGTAATCTCTATATGATTTTTTTGAAAGAAAATTACAAAGGATATCTTACTTTCTAATGCAATTTGGTTTAGGTATGTAGATGATGTTCTTTGTGTTTGGCCAACAAAGAAAAATTTAGAAATATTTCTCCCCTTAATTAACAATTTATTGCCTTCATCAAATTTACTGTAGAAAATGAAAATAATGGTATGTTACCATTTTTAGATTGCATGATCCATAGACAAGGAAACAAGTTTAAGTTTAGCATAGACAGAAAGCCCACCAATGTATGCTCATATATCCATTATTACTCATCTCAACATGATAGAGTTAAATTATTATCATTTCAGTCTATGTTCCTTAGCGGATTACGTATTTGCAGTCCAGAGTTTATTGATTATGAGTTTGAGAAAATATATTCTGTTGTATCTTAGTTAAAGTACCCTAGATCTTTCATTGATAAATCCCTTAAGTTAGCAAAGAAATCATTTTATAGAGTTGAGCCCAAATCTCCCATTGGCGCTAAGAATCTCTTAGTTTTCCCTTTTATTAATAATTTCACTTTGCTTCCCATGCTGCTTAAATGCTTTAATGTAGATGTTGCCTTTACCAACACTAATATTATAAAGAATATATTAATCAGGATTTCACCAGAAAATTCTCTTGGTTGCATCTATAAAGTTCCTTGAGGAAACTATGATAAATTTTATGTTGGTAAGACTGGTAGGGATCTTTCTGTTAGAGTTAAGCAAAATAAATATAGCATAAGAACGGGACAAGAATCAAATGCCCTGTTAAATCATGTTAAAGACTATGATCATTGTATTGACTGGAGTAACGCCATCTCAGTTATTAACTCTAACTCTGTTATCAAGAGAAATATCATTGAATCTTCTATTATCAAATACTCAAAGAATTTTAATCTTAATATTAGTGATGGTCGATACAGATTAGGTAACTTATCTTTGATAAGATTTCTAAAATGATAAGTTTGTAAACGCTCGTTCTATGTTTTGGACAATCACATGTTTACCAAATGGCGTCCTAGCTTCGTCTTTTCGATGCATATCAACTGACTGTTATATTTCTCTCTTGTGTCTCCCCTGATGATGTGATTATTACACGAAAGTGCACTTGGGAACTTTTCGTGTTTCATTTTCCACGCGGACTCATAGGAATATCTTGATCACGCGAAAAATTGTGATCTTTTCCAACATGGATTCCACACGGCTCTTCCATTACTTCTCTACAAGCTGTCCTCGACTTTCTCCTTTCGTTACTAATTTCTCCAAGTCGCTAATCAAGGCTCACTAACTAAAGTTACGATTTGAATTCCTTGGAAAATGCCTTGATGAGCAAGTGATGCCAATTTCAGTCCTACTTCAAAGTTTGTTGCAGCTGTCAGGTCGACCATTTGACCAATTTCAATATATTATCTTAAAGAAGAACATCGAATTAAAGAAACTTCAAATGGAGGAGGCTTCTCTCATTTCAAGAGAGAATAAACGTGCCTTTCAAATGGCAATACCGACACACTGGAAGAACCGGATGTTTCACTATTGCTATGATGAAATAACGAAAGAAAGCAATTGGCTACAATTGACACTAAATCGTAAGTGCGGCCATCTTGAAAACAGCGACTGGACCAACAACACAAACCCATCTTTTGTGGTAAACCTGTTTAATAAACAACTAGATAAAGATTCCTTGTGTGCATTAGGCTATGGTTTAAATTTTTTGTGCTCTAACAGAGAAGCCAGTTGTCTTAATGTCACAAAGTCTTTTTGTAATTTACAAAAAATACAGTAATTTAAGTAATGATGATATTAATATCTATAAGGGTTTAGTGTATACCACTTTGTCAAAACCAGTGGAACCTAATTGCACTAAAAGATTCATAAGAGCTATTAATACCTTAAAAAAGACAAGTATATTCATATTACTAAAGAAAATAAGGCTAACACTGTTGTGATTTTAGACAAAAGTAACTATTTATCTAAAATGAATGATCTTCTAAATGATAGCACAACATATTCTAAACTTAGTAAAAATCCCTTAGAAACGGTTAATTCTCATTTCAATAAAGAAATAAAATTGTTGTTGAAAGGTAACATTTCTCTTCTCAAAAGTTTGTCATCTTTGTCCTCTTCATTGCCATATATGTATGGACTTACCAAAACACATAATCAGAATTTTCAAGCAAGACCTATAGTGAGTTCAGTAGACTCTATCACATATAAATTGTCAAAATGGCTAGTTTCTTTATTAAGCCCTTTAGTGGGTAAGGTATCAAATTCTAATATCATGTACAATGTAGATTTAGTCAACAAGCTAAACAATATCAAGGTTATTTTTCATTTCAAAATAGTTAGCTTTGATGTTTCCTCACCTTTCACTAAAGTTTCAGTTGATGACCTTTTAGAATATTTATTTGAAGTGTTGGATGATATTCATTTACCTGTTTTAAAGTCTGATTTCATTGAACTGATAAAATTGTGTAAATAAGACTGTGTATTTCAATTTAATGGAGAAATTATGCTCAAAAATTTGGTATGGTAATGGGTAACTCTTTCACCTCTACTAAGTAATCTCTATATGGAATTTTTTGAAACAAAATTACTAAAGGATATCTTACCTTCTAACGCAATTTGGTTTAGGTATGCAGATGATGTTCTTTGTGTTTGGCCAACAAATGAAAATTTACAAATATTTCTCCCCTTACTTAGCAATTAAGTACCTTCCATCAAATTTACTGTAGAAAATGAAAATAATGGTATGTTACCATTTCTAAATTGCATGATCCATAGACAAGGAAACAAGTTTAAGTTTAGCCTATATAGAAAACCCACCAATGTATGCTCAAATATCCATTATTACTCATCTTAACATGACAGAGTTAAATTATCATCATTTCAATCTGTTCCTTAGGGTATTACGTATTTGCAGTCCAGAGTTTATTGATGATGAGTTTGAGAAGATATGTTCTATTGGATCTTAGTTAAAGTACCCTAGACCTTTCATTGATAAATCCCTTAAGTTAGCAAAGAAATCATTTTATAGAGTTGAGCCCAAACCTCTCATTGACACTAAGAATCTTTTAGTTCCCCCTTTTGATAAGAATTTCACTTTGCTTCCCATGCTGCTTAAATCATTTAATGTAAAATTTGCCTTTAGCAACAATAATACTATAAAGAATATATTAATCAGGAATTCACCAGAAAATTCTCTTGGTTGCATCTATAAAGGTCCTTGACGAAACTGTGATAAATTTTATGTTGGTCAGACTGGTAAGGATCTTTCTGTTAGAGTTAAGCAACATAAATATAGCATAAGAACGGAACAAGAATCAAATGCCTTGTATAATCATGTTAAAAACTATGATCATTTTATTGACTGGAGTAACATCATTTCAGTTATTAACTCTAACTCTATTACCAACGAGAAATATCATTGAATCTTCTATTATTAAATACACAAAGAATTTTAATCTTAATATTAGTGATGGTCGATACAAATTAGATACCTTTATTTTTGATAAGATTTATAAAATGATAAGTTTGTGAACGCTCGTTGTATGTTTTGGACAATCACATGTTTACCAAATGGCGTCGTAGCTTCGTCTCTTCGATGTATATCAACTGACTGTTATATTTCTCGCTTGTGTCTCCCCTGATGATGTGATTATTACACGAAAATGCACTAGGGAACTTTTCGTTTTTCATTTTCCCCGTGGACTCATAGGAATATCTTGATCACGCGCAACATTGTGGTCTTTTCCGAAATGGATTCCACACGGCTCTTCTATTACTTCTCTACATGCAGTCCTGGACTTTCTCCCTTCGTTACTAATTTCTCCAAGTCGCTAATCAAGGCTCACCAACTGAAGTTGCGATTTGAATTCCTTAGGAAATGCCTTGATGAACAAGTGATGCCAATTTCACTCCTACTTCAACGTTTGTTGCAGCTGTCAGGTCGACCATTTGACCAATTGCAATATATTATTTTAAAGAAGAATATTGAATTAAAGAAACTAGAAATGGATGAGGCTTTTCGCATTTCAAGAGAGAAGAAAGGTGCCTTTCAAATGGCAATACCGACACACTGGAAGAACCGGATGTTTCACTATTCCTATGATGAATTAACGAAAGAAAGCAATAGGCTACAAGTGTCACTAAATCGTTAGTGCGACCATCTTCAAAACAGCGTCTGGACTAACAACACATACTCATCTTTTGCGGTAAACCTGTCTAATAAACAACTATATAAAGATTCCTTGTGTGCATTAGGCTATGGTTTAAGTTTTGTGTGCTCTAACAGAGAAGCCATTTGTCTTGATGTTACAAAGTCTTTTTGTAATTTAGAAATATACAGTAATTTAAGTCATGATGATATTAATATCTATAAGGGCTTAGTGTATGCCACTTTGTCAAAACCAGTGGAAGCTAATTGCACTAAAAGATTCATAAGAGCTATTAATACCTTAAAAAAAGACAAGGATATTCATATTACTAAAGCAGATAAGGCTAACACTGTTGTGATTTTAGACAAAAGTAACTATTTATCTAAAATGAATGATCTTCTAAATGATAGCACAACATATTCTAAACTTAGTAAAAATCGCTTAGAAGCAGTTAATTTTCATTTCAATAAAGAAATTAAATTGTTGTTGAAAGGTAACATTTCTGTTATCAAAAGTTTGTCATCTTTGTCCTCTTCATTGCCATATATGTATGTACTTATCAAAACACATAATCAGAATTTTCCAGCAAGACCTATAGTGAGTTCAGTAGACTCCATCACATATATATTGTCAAAATGGTTAGTTTCTTTATTAAGCCCTTTAGTAGGTAAGGTATCAAATTCTAATATCAGGAACAATGTAGATTTAGTCAACAAGCTAAACAATATCAAAGTTAATTTTCATTTCAAAATAGTTGGCTTTGATGTTTCCTCACGTTTCACTAAACTTCCATTTGATTACCTTTTAGAATATTTATTTGAAGTGTTGAATGACATTCATTTACCTGTTTTAAAGTCTGATTTCATTGAACTGATAAACTTGTGTATAAAAGATTGTGTATTTCAATTTAATGGAGATTATTATGCTCAAAAATTTGGTATGGTAATGGGTAACTCTCTTTCACCTGTACTAAGTAATCTCTTTATGGATTTTTTTTAAACAAAATTACTAAAGGATATCTTACCTTCTAATGCAAATTGTTTTAGTTATGTAGATGGTGTTCTATGTGTTTGGCCAACAAATGAAAATTTACAAGTATTTCTCCCCTTACTTAACAATTTAGTACCTTCCATCATATTTACTGTACAAAATGAAAATAATGGTATGTTACCATTTTCAAATTGAATGATCCATAGAAAAGGAAACAAGTTTAAGTTTAGTATATATAGAAAACCCACCAATGTATGCTCATATATCCATTATTACTCGTCTCAACATGACAGAGTGAAATCATCATCATTTCAATCTATGTTCCTTAGGGCATTACGTATTTGCAGTCCAGAGTTTATTGATGATGAGTTTGAGAAGATATATTCCATATGATCTTAGTTAAAGCACCCTAGATCTTTCATTGATAAATCCCTTAAGTTAGCAAAGAAATCATTTTATAGAGTACAGCCCAAACCTCTCATTGACACTAAGAATCTTTTAGTTCTCCCTTTTAATAATAATTTCACTTTGCCTCCCATGCTACTTAAATCCTTTAATGTAAATGTTGCCTTTAGCAACAACAATACTATAAAGAATATATTAATCAGGAATTCACCAGAAAATTCTCTTAGTTACGTCTATAAAGGTCCTTGACGAAACTGTGATAAATTTTATGTTGGTCAGACTGGTAAGGATCTTTCTGTTACAGTTAAGCAACATAGATATAGCATAAGAACGGAACAAGAATCAAATGCCTTGTTTAATCATGTTAAAAACTATGATCATTTTATTGACTGGAGTAACGCCATCTCAGTTATTAATTCTAACTCTATTATCAAAGAGAAATATCATTGAATCTTCTATTATTAAATACACAAAGAATTTTAATCTTAATATTAGTGATGGTCCATATAAATTAGATAACTTTATTTTTTGATAAGTTTTATAAAATGATAAGTTTGCGAACGCTCGTTGTATGTTCTGGAAAATCACATGTTTACCAAATTCCGTCCTAGCTTCGTCTCTTCGATGTATATCAATTGACTGTTGTATTTTTCTCTTGTGTCTCCCGTGATGATGTGATTATTAAACGAAAGTGCACTTAGGAACTTTTCATGTTTCAGTTTCCCCGTGGACTCATAGGAATATCCTGATCACGCGCAAAATTGTGATCTTTTCCAACATGGATTCCACACGGCTCTTCTAATACTTCTCTACAAGCTGTCCTGGACTTTCTCCAAATCGTTAATCAAGGCTCACCAACAGAAGTTACGATTTGATTTCCTTAGGAAATGCCTTGATGAACAAGTGATGCCAAGATCTGTCCTACCTCAACGTTTGATGCAGCTGTCTGGTCGGCCATTTGACCAATTTCAAAATATCATTTTTAAGAACATTGAATTAAAGAAACTAGAAATGGAGGAGTCTTTTCGCATTTTAAGAGAGAAGAAACATGCGTTTGAAATGGCAATACCGACACACTAGAAGAACCGGATGTTTGACTATTGCTGTGATGAATTTAGGAAAGAACGCAATAGGCTACAAGTGTCACTAATTCGTAAGATGGGCCACGTTATTGAAAACAGCGACTGGACCACGAACACAAACAGATCTTTTGTGGTAAACCTGTCTAATAAACAAATAGATAAATATTCCTTGTGTGCATTAGGCTATGGTTTAAGTTTTGTGTTCTCTAACAGAGAAGCCAGTTGTCTTGATGTCACAAAGTCTTTTTGTAACTTAAAAAAATATAGTAATTTTAGTAATGATGATATTAATAACTGTAAGGTTTTAGTGTAAGCCACTTTGTCGAAACCAGTGGACGCTAATTGCACTAAAAGATTTATAAGAGTTATTAATACCTAAGAAAAAGACAAGTATATACATATTACTAAAGCAGATAAAGCTAACACGGTTGTGATTTTAGACAAAAGTAACGATCTATCTAAAATGAATGATCTTCTAAATGATAACACAACATTTTCTAAACTTAGTAAAAATCCCTTAGAAACAGTCTATTCTCATTTCAATAAAGAAATAAAGTTGTTCTTCAAGGTAACAATTCTCTTATCAAAAGTTTGTCATCTTTGTCCTCTTCATTGCCATATATGTATGGACTTATTAAAACACTTAAACAGAAGTTTCCAGCAAGACCTATCGTGAGTTCAGTAGGCTACATCATATATAAATTGTCAAAATGGTTAGTTTCTTTATTAACCCCTTTAGTGGGTAAAGTAACAAATTCTAATATCATGAACAATGTAGATTTAGTCAACAAGCTAAGCAATATCAATGTTAATTTTGATGTCAAATTAGTTTGCTTTGATGTTTCCTCACCTTTCACTAAAGTTCCAGTTTATGACCTTTTGAAATATTCATTTGATGTGTTGGATGATATTCATTTACCTGTTTTAAAGTTTTATTTCATTGAACTGATAAAACTGTGTATAAAAGACTGTGTATTTCAATTTAATGGAGATTATTATGCTCAAAAATTTGGTATGGCAATGGGTAACCCTCTTTCACCTGTACTAAGTAATCTCTATAGGGATTTTTTTGAAACAAAATTACTAAAGGATATCTTACCTTCTAATGCAATTTGTTTTAGGTATGTAGATGATGTTCTTTGTGTTTGGCCAACAAATGGAAATTTACAAATATTTCTCGCCTTACTAAACAATTTAGTACCTTCCATTAAATTTACTGTACAAAATGAAAATAATGGTATGTTACCATTTTTAGATTGCATGAATCATAGACAAGGAAACAAGTTTAAGTTTAGCATATACAGAAAACCCACCAATGTATGCTCATATATCCATTATTACTCATCTCAACATGACAGAGTTAAATTATTATCATTTCAATCTATATTCCTTAGGGCATTACGTATTTGCAGTCCACAGTTTATTGATGATGAGTTTGAGAATATATATTCTATTGGATCTAAGTTAAATTACCCTAGATCTTTCATTGATAAATCCCTTAAGGTAGCAAAGAAATCATTTTATAGAGTGAGTCCAAACCTCCCATTGACACTAAGAATCTTTTAGTTCTCCCTTTTAATAATAATTTCACTTTGCTTCCCATGCTGCTTAAATCCTTTAATGTAAATGTTGCCTTTAGCAACAATAATACTATAAAGAATATATTAATCAGGAATTCACCAGAAAATTCTCTTGGTTGCATCTATAAAGTGCCTTGTGGAAACTGTGATAAATTTTATATTGGTCAGACTGGAAAGGATCTTTCTGTTAGAGTTAAGCAACATAAATATAGCATAATAACGGGACAAGAATCAAATGCCTTGTTTAATCATGTTAAAAACTATGATCATTGTATTGACTGGAATAACGCCATCCCAGTTATTAACTCTAAATCTATTCCCAAGAGAAATATCATTGAATCGTCTATTGTTAAATACACAAAGAATTTTAATCTTAATATAGGTGAAGGTCGATACAAATTAGATAACTTTATTCTTGATAAGATTTGTAAAACGATAGGTTTGTGAACGCTCGTTGTATGTTTTGGACAATCGCCTGTTTACTTCTCTACAAGCTGTCCTGGAGTTTCTCCTTTCGTTACTAATTTCTCCAAATCACTAATCAAGGCTCACCAACTGAAGTTACGATTTGAATTTCTTAGGAAATGCCTTGACGAACAAGTGATGCCAAGATCTGTCCTACTTCAACGTTTGTTACGGCAGTCTAGTCGACCATTAGACCAATTTCAAAATATCATTTCAAAGAAGAACATTGAATAAAGAAACTAGAAATGGAGGAGGCATTTCGCATTTCAAGAGAGAACGAACGTGTATTTTAAATGGCAATACCGACACACTGGAAGACCCGGATGTTTGACTATTGCTATGTGAATTAAGGAAAGAACGCAATAGGCTACAAGTCTCACTAAATCGTAAGTTGGACCATCTTAGTGAAAACAGCGACTGGACCAAGTACACAAACCCATCTTTTGTGGTAAACCTGACTAATAAACAAGTAGATAAAGATTCCTTGTGTGCATTAGGCTATAGTTTAAGTTTTGTGTGCTCTAACAAAGAAGCCAGTTGTCTTGATGTCGGAAAGTCTTTTTGTAATTTAGAAAAATAAAGTAATTTAAGTAATGATGATATTAATATCTATAAGGGTTTAGTGTATGCCAGTTTGTCAAAACTAATTGCACTAAAAGATTCATAAGAGCTATTAATACCTAAAAAAAAGACAAGAATATACATATTACTAAAGCACATAAGGCTAACAATGTTGTGATTTTAGACAAAAGTAAACATTTATCTTAAATGAATGATCCCCTAAATGAGAACAGAACATATTCTAACTTAGTAAGAATCCCTTAGAAAGAGTTAATTCTCATTTCAATAAAGAAATTAAGCTGTTGTTGAAAGGTAACATTTCTCTTATCAAAAGTTTGTCATCTTTATCCCATTCATTGCCATATATGTATGGACTTATCAAAACACATAAACAGAATTTTCTAGAAAGACCTATAGTGAGTTCAGTAGGCTACATCACATATAAATTGTCAAAATGGTAAGTTTCTTTATTAAACCCTTTAGTGGGTAAGGTATCAAATTCTAATATCATGAAGAATGTAGATTTAGTCAACAAGCGAAACAATATCATACTTAATTTTGATTTCAAAGTAGTTAGATTTGATGTTTCCTCACTTTTCACTAAAGTTCCAGTTGATGACCTTTTAGAATATTTATTTGATGTGTTGGATGATATTGATTTAGCTCTTTTAAAGTCCAATTTCATTGAACTGATAAAATTGTGTATAAAAGACTGTGTATTTCAATTTAATGAAGATTATTATGCTCAAAAACTTAGTATGGTAATAGGTAACCCTCTTTCACCTGTACTAAGTAGTCTCTATATGGATTTTTTTTAAACAAAATTACTGAAGGATATCTTACCTTCTAATGCAATTAGGTTTAGGTATGTAGATGATGTTCTTTGTGTTTGGCCAACAAATGAAAATTTACAAATATTTCTCCCCTTACTTAACAATTTAGTACCTTCCGTCAAATTTACTATAGAAAATGAAAATAATGGTATGTTGCCATTTTTAGATTGAATGATCCATAGACAAGGAAACAAGTTTAAGTTTAGCATATACAGAACACCTACCAATGTATGCTCATATATCCATTATTACTCCTCTCAACATGACAGAGTTAAATTATCATCATTTCAGTCTATGTTCCTTAGGTCATTACGTATTTGTAGTCCAGAGTTTATTGATGATGAGTTTGAGAAGATATATTCTATTGGATCTTAGTTAAAGTACCCTAGATCTTTCATTGATAAATCCCTTAAGTTAGCAAAGAAATCATTTTATAGAGTTGAGCCCAAACCTCCCATTGACACTAAGAATCTTTTAGTTCTCCCTTTTAATAATAATTTCACTTTGCTTCCCATGCTGCTTAAATCCTTTAATGTAAATGTTGCCTTTAGCAACAATAATACTATAAAAAATACATTAATCAGGAATTCACCAGAAAATTCTCTTGGTTGCATCTATAGACTTCCTTGAGGAAACTTTTTATGCTGGCCAGACTGGAAAGGATCTTTCTGTTAGAGTTAAGCAACATAAATATAGCACAGGAACGGGACAAGAATCAAATGCCTTGTTAATCATGTTAAAAACTAAGATCATTCTATTGAATGGAGTAACGCCATCTCAGTTATTAACTCTAACTTTATTACCAAAGAGAAATATCATTGAATCTTCTATTATTAAATACAAAAAGAATTTTAATCTTAAAATTAGTGATGTTCGATACAAATTAAATAACATTATTTTTGATAAGATTTATAAAATGATAAGCTTTTGAACGCTCGTTGTATGTTTTGGACAATCACATGTTTACCAAATGGCTTCCTAGCTTCGTCTCTTCGATGTATATCAACTGACTGCTATATTTTTCTCTTGTGTCTTCCCTCATGATGTGATTATTACACGAAAGTGCACTTGGGAACTTTTCGTATCTCATTTTCCCCGTGGACTCATTGGAATATCTTGATCATGTGCAAGATTGTGATCTTTTCCAACATGGATTCCACAAGACTCTTCTATTACTTCTCTACAACCTGTCCTGGAATTTCTCCTTTCGTTACTGCTTTCTCCAAATCGTTAATCAAGGCTCACCAACTGAAGTTACAATTTGATTTCCTTAGGAAATGCCTTGATGAACAAGTGATGCCAAGATCTCTCCTACCTCAACGTTTGTTGCAGCTGTCTGGTCGACCATTTGACCAACTTCAAAATATTATTTTAAAGAAGAACATTGAATTAAAGAAACTAGAAATGGAGGAGTCTTTTCGCATTTCAAGAGAGAATAAACGTGCCTTTCAGATGGCAATACCGACACACTGGAAGAACCGGATGTCTGACTATTGCTATTATGAATTAAGGAAAGAACGTAATAGGCTACAAGTGTCACTAAATCGTAAATTGGACCGTCTTATTGAAAGCAGCGACTGGACCAAGAACAAAAACCCATCTTTTGTGGTAAACCTGTCTAATAAAGAAGTAGATAAAGATTCCTTGTGTACATTAGGCTATGGTTTAAGTTTTGTGTTCTCTAACAGAGAAGCCAGTTGTCTTGATGTCACAAAGTTTTTTTGTAATTTAGAAAAATACAGTAATTTAAGTAATGATGATATTAATATTTGTAAGGGTTTAGTGTTTGCCACTTTGTCAAAACCAGTGGAAGCTAATTGCACTAAAGGATTCATAAGACCTATTAATACCTTAAAAAAAATGACAAGGATATTCATATTACTAAAGCAGATAAGGCTAACTCTGTCGTGATTTTAGACAAAAGTAACTATCTGTCTAAAATGAATGATCTTCTAAATGATAACACAACATATTCTAATCTTAGTAAAAATCCTTTAGAAGCAGTTAATTCTCATTTCAAAAAAAAAAATGAAATTGTTCTTCAAAGGTAACATTTCTCTTATCAAAAGTTTGTCATCTTTGTCCGCTTCATTGCCATATATGTATGGACTTATCAAAACACATAAACAGAATTTTCCATCAAGACCTATAGTGAGTACAGTAGGCTCCATCACATATAAATTGTCAAAAAGATTAGTTTCTTTATTAAGCCCTTTAGTGGATAAGGTATCAGATTCTAATATAATGAACGATGTAGATTCAATTAACAAGCTAAACAATATTAATGTTAATTTTGATTTCAAACTAATTTGCTTTGAATTTTCTTCACCTTTCACTAAAGTTCCAGTTGGTGAACCTTTAAAATATTTATTTGATGTGTTGGATGATATTCATTTACCTGTTTTAAAGTCTAATTTCATTGAACTGATTAAATTGTGCATAAAAGACTGTGTATCTCAATTTAATGGAGATTATTATGCTCAAAAATTTGGTATGGCAATGGGTAACCCTCTTTCACCTGTACTAAGTAATATCTATATAGATTTTTTTAAACAAAATTACTAAAGGATGTCTTACCTTCTGATGCCATTTGTTTTAGGTATGTAGATGATGTTATTTGTGTTTGGCCAACAAAGGAAAATTTACAAATATTTCTCCCCATACTTATCAATTTAGTACCTTCCATGAAAGTTACTGTAGAAAATGAAAATAATAGTATGTTACCATTTTTAAATTGCACGAACCATAGACAAGGAAACAAGTTTAAGTTTAGCATATACAGAAAACCCAACAATATATGCTCATCTATCCATTATTACTCATCTCAACATGACAGAGTTAAATTATGATCATTTCAATATATGTTCCTTAGGGCATTGCGTATTTGCAGTCCAGAGTTTTTTGATGATGAGTTTGAGAAGATATATACAATTGGATTTTAGTTAAAGTACCCTAGATCTTTCATTGATAAATCCCTTAACTTAGCAAAGAAATCATTTTATAGAGTTGAGCCCAAACCTCCCATTGACACTAATAATCTTTTAGTTCTCCCTTTTAATAATAATTTCACTTTGCTTCCCATGCTGCTTAAATCCTTTAATGTAAATGTTACCTTTAGCAACAATAATACTATAAAGAATATATTAATCAGGAATGCACCAGAAAATTCTCTTGGTTGCATCTATAAATTTTCTTTTGGAAACTGTGATAAATTTTAAGTTGGTCAGACTGGAAAGGATCTTTCTGTTAGAGTTAAGCCATATAAGTATAGCATAAGAACGGAACAAGAATCAAATGCCTTGTTTAATCATATTAAAAACTATGATCATTGTATTGACTGGAGTAACGCCATCTCAGTTATTAACTCTATATATATTCCCAAGACAAATATCATTGAATCGTCTATTGTTAAATTTAAAAAGAATTTTCATCTTGATATTGGTGATGGTCGATACAAATTAGATAACTTTATTCTTGATAGGATTTTTGAAATAATAAGTTTGTGAACGATCGTTGTGTGTTTTGGACAATCACATATTTACCAAATGGCGTCCTGGCTTCGTCTCTTCGGTGTATATCAACTGACTGTTATATTTCTCTCTTGTGTCTCCCATGATGATGTGATTATTACACGAAAGTGCACTTGGTAACTTTTCGTGTTTCATTTTCCCCGTGGACTCATAGGAATATCTTGATCACGCGCAAAATTGTGATCTTTTCCAACATGGATTCCACGCGGATCTTCTATTACTTCTCTACAAGCTGTCCTGGAGTTTATCCTTTCGTTACTAATTTCTCCACATCGCTAATCAAGGCTCACCAACTGAAGTTACGATGTGAGTTCCTTAGGAAAAGCCTTGATGAACAAGTGATGCCATGATGTGTCCTACTTCAACGTTTGTTACAGCTGTCTGGTCGACCATTTGACCAATTTCAAAATATTATTTCAAAGATCATTGAATTAAAGAAACTAGAAATGGAGGAGGCTTTCCCATTTCAAGAGAGAAGAAACGTGCATTTCAAATGACAATACCGACACACTGGAAGAACCGGATGTTTGACTATTGCTATGATGAATTAAGGAAAGAACGCAATAGGCTACAAGTGTCACTAAATCGTAAGTTGGACCATCTTATTGAAAACAGCGACTGGACCAAGTACACAAACCCATCTTTTGTGGTAAACCTGTCTAATAAACAACTAGATAAAGATTCCATGTGTGCATTAGGCTATGGTTTAAGTTTTGTGTGCTCTAACAGAAGCCAGTTGTCTTGATGTCACAAAGTCTTTTTCTAATTTAGAAAAATACAGTAATTTAAGTAATGATGATATTAATATCTGTAAGGGTTTAGTGTATTCCAGTTCGTCAAAACCAGTGGAAGCTAATTACACTAAAAGTTCCATAAGAGCTATTTATAACTTAAAAAAAGACAAGAATATACATATTAATAAAGCAGATAAGGCTAACAATATTTTGATTTTAGACAAAAGTAACTATTTATCTAAAATGAATGATCTTCTTAATGATAACACAACATATTCTAAACTTAGTAAAAATCCCTTAGAAGCAGTTAATTCTCATTTCAATAAAGAAATAGAGTTGTTTTGGAAAGGTAACATTTCTCTTATCAAAAGTTTGTCATCTTTATCCCCTTCATTGCGATATATGTATCGACTAATCAAAACACATAAACAGAATCTACCAGCAAGACCTATAGTGAGTTCACTAGGCTCGATCAAATATAAATTGTCAAAATGGTTAGTTTCTTTATTAACCCCTTTAGTGGGTAAGGTATCAGATTCTAATATCATGAAAAATGTAGATTTAGTCAACAAACTAACCAATATCAAAGTTAATTTTGATTTCAAACTACTTAGCTTTAATGTTTCCTCACTTTTCACTAAAGTTCCAGTTGATGACCTTTTAGAATATTTATTTGATGTGTTAGATGATATTAATTTAGCTCTTTTAAAGTCTAATTTCATTGAACTGATAAAATTGCGTATAAAAGACTGTGTATTTCAATTTAATGGAGATTATTATGCTCAAAAATTTGGCATGGTAATGGGTAACCCTCTTTCACCTGTACTAAGTAATCTCTATATGGAGTTTTTTGAAATAAAATTACTAAAGGATATCTTACCTTCTAGTGCAATTTGGTTTAAGTATGTAGATGATGTTCTTTGTGTTTTTCGCCAACAAATGAATATTTACAAGTATTTCTGTCCTCACTTAACAATTTAGTACCTTCCATCAAATTTACTGTAGAAAATGAAAATAATGGTATATTACCATTTTTAGATTGCATGATCCATAGACAAGGAAACAAATTCAAATTTAGCATATACAGAAAACCCACCAATGTATGCTCATATATCCATTGTTTCTCATCTCAACATGACTGAGTTAAATTATCATCATTTCAATCTATGTTCCTTAGGGCATTACGTATTTGCAGTCCAGAGTTTATTGATGATGAGTTTGAGAAGATATATTCTATTGGATCTTAGGTAAAGTAACCTAGATCTTTCATTGATAAATCCCTTAAGATAGGAAAGAAATCATTTTATAGAGTTGAGCCCAAACCTCCCATTGACACTAAGAATCTTTTAGTTCTCCCTTTTAATAATAATTTCACTTTGCTTCCCATGCTGCATAAATCCTTTAATGTAAATGTTGCCTTTAGCAACAATAATACTATAAAGAATATATTAATCAGGAATTCACCAGAAAATTCCCTTGTTGCATCTACAAAGTCCCTTGTGGAAACTGTGATAAGTTTTATGTTGGTCTTATTAGTAAGGATCTTTTTCTTAGAGTTAAGCAACATAAATATAGTATAAGAACGGGACACGAATCAAATACCTTGTTTAATCATTTTAAAAACTATGATAATTTTATTGACGCCTTCTCAGTTATTAGCTCTCGCTCTATTACCAAGAGAAAGATCATTGAATCTTCTATTATTAAATACAGAAACAATTTTAATCTTAATATTAGTTATGGTGAATACAAATTAGATAACTTTATTGTTAATAAGATTTGTAAAATGATAAGTTTGCGAACGCTCGTTGTAAGTTTTGGACAATCACATGTTTACCAAATGGCGTCCTAGCTTGGTCTCTTCGATGTATATCAACTAACTGTTATATTTCTATCTTGTGCCTCCCCTGATGATGTGATTATTACACGAAAGTGCACCTGGGAAATCTTCGTGCTTCATTTTCCCCGTGGACTAATAGGAATATCTTGATCACACGCAAAATTGTAATCCTTTCCAACATGGATTCCACACGGATCTTCTATTACTTCTCCACAAGTTGTCCCGGACTTTCTCCTTTCGTTACTTCTTTCTCCAAATCGTTAATCAAGGCTCACCAACTGAAGTTACGATTTGTATTCCTTAGGAAATGTCTTGATGAACAATTGATGTCAAGATCTCTCCTACCTCAACGTTTGTTGCAGCTGTCTGGTCGACCATTTGACCAATTTCAAAATATTGTTTTAAAGAAGAACATTGAATTAAAGAAACTAGAAATGGAGGAGGCTTTTCGAATTTCAAGAGAGAAGAAACGTGTCTTTCAAATGGCAATAACGACCCACTGGAAGAGCCGGATGTTTGACTATTGCTATGATGAATTAGGAGAGAACGCAATGGGCTACAAGTGTCACTAAATCGTAAGTTTGACCATCTTATTGAACACAGCGACTGGACCAAGAACACAAACCCATATTTTGCGGTAAACCTGTCGCATAAACAACTAGATAAAGATTCCTTGTGTACATTAGGCTATGGTTTAAGTTTTGTGTGCTCTAACAGAGAAGCCAGTTGTCTTGATGTCACTAAGTCTTTTTGTAATTTAGAAAAATACAGTAATTTAAGTAATGATGATATTATTATCTGTAAGGGTTTAGTGTATGGCACTTTGTCAAATCCAGTGGAAGCTAATTGCAATAAATGATTCATAAGAGCTATTAATACCTTAAAAAAAGACATTGATATGCTTATTACACTGTTGTGATTTTAGGCAAAAGTAACTATTTATCTAAAATGAATGATCTTCTAAATGATAACACAACATATTCTAAACTTAGTAAAAATCCCTTAGAAGCAGTTAATTCTCATTTCAATATAGAAATGAAGTTGTTGTCGAAAGGTAACATTTCTCTCATCAAAAGTTTGTCATCTTTGTCCCCTTCATTGCCATATATGTATGGACTTATCAAAACACATAAACAGAATTATCCAGCAAGACCTATAGTGAGTTCAGTAGGCTCCATGACATTTTCATTGTCAAAATGGTTAGTTTCTTTATTAAGCCCTTTATTGGGTAAGATATCAAATTCTAATATGAACAATGTAGATTTAGTCAACAAGCTAAACAATATCAATGTTAATATTGATTTCAAATTAGTTAGCTTTGATGTTTCCTCACTTTTCACTAAAGTTCCAGTTGATGAACTTTTAGAATATTTATTTGACGTGTTGGATGATATTCATTTACATGTTTTAAAGTCTAATTTCATTGAACTGATAAAATTGTGTATAAAGGACTGTGTATTTCAATTTAATGGAGATTAATATGCCCAAAAATTTGGTGTGGCAATGGGTAACCATCTTTCACCTGTACTAAGTAATCTCTATATGGAATTTTTTGAAACAAAATTACTAAAGGATATCTTACCTTTTGATGCAATTTGGTTTAGGTATGTAGATGATCTTCTTTGTGTTTGGCCAACTAATGAAAATTTACAAATATTTCTCCTCTTACTTAACAATTTAGTACCTTCCAACAAATTTACTGTAGAAAATAAAAATAATGGTATGTTACCATTTTAAGATTGCATGATCCATAGACAAGGAAACAAGATTAAGTTTATCATATACAGAAAACCCACCAATTTATGCTCATATATCCATTATTACTCATCTCAACATGACAGAGGTAAATTATCATCATTTCAATCTATGTTTCTTAGGGCATTACGTATTTGCAGTCCAGGGTTTATTGATGATGAGTTTGAGGAGATATATTCTATTGGATCTTAGTTAAAGTACCCTAGATCTTTCATTGATAAATCCCTTAAGTTAGCAAAGAAATCATTTTATAGAGTTGAGCTCAAACCTCCCATTGACACTAAGAATCTTTTAGTTCTCCCTTTTGATAATAATTTCACTTTGCTTCCCATGCTGCTAAAATCCTTTAATGTAAATGTTGCCTATAGCAACAATGATAATATAAAGAATATATCAATCAGGAATTCACCAGAAAATTCTCTTGGTTGTATCTATAAAGTTCCTCGTGGAAACTGTGATAAATTTTTTGTTGGTCAGACTAGTAAGGATCTTTCTGTTAGAGTTAGGCAACATAAATATAACATAAGAACGGGACAAGAATCAAATGCCATGTTTAATCATGTTAAAAACTATGATCATTTTATTCACTGGAGTAACGCCATCTTAGTTATTAACTCTATCTCTATTACCAAGAGAAATATCATTGAATCTTCTATTATTAGATAAACAAAGAATTTTAATCTTAATATTAATGATTGTCGATACGGATTAGATAACTTTATTTTTTATCAGATTTGTAAAATAAGATTATTAGCGCTCGTTGTATTTTTTGGACAATCATGTTTACCAAATGGCGTCCTAGCTTCGTCTCTTCTTTGTATATCAACTGACTGTTATATTTTTCTCTTTTGTCTCCCCTGATGATGTGATTATTACACGAAAGTGCACTTGAGAACTTTTCGTGTTTCATTTTCCCCGTGGACTCATAGGAATATCTTGATCACGCGCAAAATTGTGATCTTTTCCAACATGAATTCCAGACTGTTCTACTATTACTTCTATGCAAGCATTTCTGGACTTTCTCCTTTCGTTACTTCTTTCTCCATCTCGTTAATCAAGGCTCACCAACTGAAGTTACGATTTGAATTCCTTAGGAAATGCCTTGATGAAAAAGTGATGCCAAGATCTGTCCTACCTCAACGTTTTTTCCAGCTGTCTGGTCGACCATTTGACCAATTTCAAAATATTATTTTAAAGAAGAACATTTAATTATAGAGACTAGAAATGGAGGTGGCTTTTCGCATTTCAAGAGAAAAGAAACGTGGCTTTCAAAGGGCAATACCGACACACTGGAAGAACCGGATGTTTGACTATTGATATGATGAATTAAGGAAAGAACGCAATAGGCTACAAGTGTCACTAAATCTTAAGTTGGACCACCTTATTCAAAACAGCGACTGGAAAAAGATCACAAACCCACCTTTTGTGGTAAACCTGTCTAATAAGCAGCTAGATAAAGATTCCTTTTATACATTAGGCTATGGTTTATGTTTTGTGTGCTCTAACAGAGACGCCAGTTGTGTTCATGTCACAAAGTCTTTTTGTAATTTAGAAAAATACAGTAATTTAAGTAATGATGATATGAATATCTGTAAGGGTTTAGTGTATGCCAGTTTCTCAAAACTAGTCTAAGCTAATTACACTAAAAGTTCCATAAGAGCTATTTATAACTTAAAAAAAGACAAGAATATACATATTAATAAAGCAGATAAGGCTAACAATATTTTGATTTTAGACAAAAGTAACTATTTATCTAAAATGAATGATCTTCTTAATGATAACACAACATATTCTAAACTTAGTAAAAATCCCTTAGAAGCAGTTAATTCTCATTTCAATAAAGAAATAGAGTTGTTTTGGAAAGGTAACATTTCTCTTATCAAAAGTTTGTCATCTTTATCCCCTTCATTGCGATATATGTATCGACTAATCAAAACACATAAACAGAATCTACCAGCAAGACCTATAGTGAGTTCACTAGGCTCGATCAAATATAAATTGTCAAAATGGTTAGTTTCTTTATTAACCCCTTTAGTGGGTAAGGTATCAGATTCTAATATCATGAAAAATGTAGATTTAGTCAACAAACTAACCAATATCAAAGTTAATTTTGATTTCAAACTACTTAGCTTTAATGTTTCCTCACTTTTCACTAAAGTTCCAGTTGATGACCTTTTAGAATATTTATTTGATGTGTTACATGATATTAATTTAGCTCTTTTAAAGTCTAATTTCATTGAACTGATAAAATTGCGTATAAAAGACTGTGTATTTCAATTTAATGGAGATTATTATGCTCAAAAATTTGGCATGGTAATGGGTAACCCTCTTTCACCTGTACTAAGTAATCTCTATATGGAGTTTTTTGAAATAAAATTACTAAAGGATATCTTACCTTCTAGTGCAATTTGGTTTAAGTATGTAGATGATGTTCTTTGTGTTTTTCGCCAACAAATGAATATTTACAAGTATTTCTGTCCTCACTTAACAATTTAGTACCTTCCATCAAATTTACTGTAGAAAATGAAAATAATGGTATATTACCATTTTTAGATTGCATGATCCATAGACAAGGAAACAAATTCAAATTTAGCATATACAGAAAACCCACCAATGTATGCTCATATATCCATTGTTTCTCATCTCAACATGACTGAGTTAAGTTTAGCATATACAGAAAACCCGCCAATGTATGCTCCTATATCCATTATTACTCATATCAACATGACAGAGTTAGATTATCATCATTTCAATCTATGTCCCTTAGGGCATTACGTATTCGCAGTCCAGAGTTTATTGGTGATGAATTTGAGAAAATATATTCCATTGGATCTAAGTTGAAGTCCTCTATATCTTTCATTGATAAATCCCTTAAGTTAGCAAAGAAATCATTTTATAGAGTTGAGCCCAAATCTCCCATTAACCGTAAGAATCTTATAGTTCTCCCTTTTAATAATAATTTCACCTTTCTTCCCATGCTGCTTAAATCCTTTAATGTAAATGTAGCCTTTAGCAACAATGACACTATAAAGAATATCTTAATGAAGAATTCACCAGAAAATTCTCTTTGTTTCATCTATAAAGTCCCTTGTGGAAACTGTGATAAATTTTATGTTGGTAAGACTGGTAAGGATCTTTCTGTTAGAGATAAGCCAAATAAATATAGTATAAGAACGGGACAGTAATCAATGCCTTGTTTAATAAAGTTAAAAACTATGATGATTGTATTAACTGGAGTAACGCCATCTCAGTTATGAACTCTAGCTCTATTACCAAGAGAAATATCACTGATTCTTCTGTTATTAGATACACAAAGAATTTTACTCTTAATATTAGTGATGGTCTATACAAACTAGATAACTTTATTGTTGATAAGATTTGTAAAATGATAAGTTTGTGAACGCTCGTTGTATGTTTTCGACAATCACATGTTTACCAAATGGCGTCCTAGCTTCGTCTCTTCGATGTATATCAACTGACTGTTATATTTCACTCTTGTGTCTCCCCTGATGATGTGATTATTACACGAAAGTGCACTTGGGAGCTATTCGTGTTTCATTTTCCCCGTGGACTCATAGGAATATCTTTATAACACGCAAAATTGTGATCCTATCCAACATGGATTCCACACGGCTCTTCTGTTACTTCTCTACAAGCTGTCCTGGACTTCCTCCTTTCGTTACTGCTTTCTCCAAATCGCTAATCAAGGCTCACCAACTGAAGTTACGATTTGAATTCCTTAGGAAATGCCTTGATGAACAAGTGATGAGAAGATCTGTCCTTCCTCCACGTTTGTTGCAGTTGTCTGGTCGACAATTTCACCAATTTCAAAATATTATCTTAGAGAAGAACATTCAATTAAAGAAACTAGAAATGGAGGAGGCTTTTCGCATTTCAAGAGAGAAGAAACGTGCATTTCAAATGGCAATACCGACACACTGGAAGAACCGGATGTTTGACTATTGCATTAGGCTACAAGTGTCACTAAATCGTAAGTTGGACCATCTTATTGAAAACAGCGACTGGACCAAGAACACATACGCATCTTTTGTGGTAAACCTGTCTAATAAACAACTAGATAAAGATTCCTTGTGTGCACAAGGCTATTGATTAAGTTTTGTGTGCTCTAACAGAAAAGCCAGTTGTGTTGATGTCACAAAGTCTTTTTGTAATTTAGAAAAATATAGTAATTTAAGTAATGATGACATTAACATCTGTAAGGGTTTAGTGTATGACAGTTTGTCAAAACCAGTGGAAGCGAATTGCCCGAAAAGATTCATAAGAGCTATTAATACCTTATAAAAAGACAAGGATATACATATAATAAAGCGGATAAGGCTAACACTGTTGTGATTTTAGACAAAAGTAACTATTTATCTAAAATGAATGGTCTTCTAAATGATAACACAACATATTTTAGACTTAGTAAAAATCCCTTAGAAGCAGTTAATTCTCATTTCAATATAGAAATGAAGTTGTTGTCGAAAGGTAACATTTCTCTCATCAAAAGTTTGTCATCTTTGTCCCCTTCATTGCCATATATGTATGGACTTATCAAAACACATAAACAGAATTATCCAGCAAGACCTATAGTGAGTTCAGTAGGCTCCATGACATTTTCATTGTCAAAATGGTTAGTTTCTTTATTAAGCCCTTTATTGGGTAAGATATCAAATTCTAATATGAACAATGTAGATTTAGTCAACAAGCTAAACAATATCAATGTTAATATTGATTTCAAATTAGTTAGCTTTGATGTTTCCTCACTTTTCACTAAAGTTCCAGTTGATGAACTTTTAGAATATTTATTTGACGTGTTGGATGATATTCATTTACATGTTTTAAAGTCTAATTTCATTGAACTGATAAAATTGTGTATAAAGGACTGTGTATTTCAATTTAATGGAGATTAATATGCCCAAAAATTTGGTGTGGCAATGGGTAACCATCTTTCACCTGTACTAAGTAATCTCTATATGGAATTTTTTGAAACAAAATTACTAAAGGATATCTTACCTTTTGATGCAATTTGGTTTAGGTATGTAGATGATCTTCTTTGTGTTTGGCCAACTAATGAAAATTTACAAATATTTCTCCTCTTACTTAACAATTTAGTACCTTCCAACAAATTTACTGTAGAAAATAAAAATAATGGTATGTTACCATTTTAAGATTGCATGATCCATAGACAAGGAAACAAGATTAAGTTTATCATATACAGAAAACCCACCAATTTATGCTCATATATCCATTATTACTCATCTCAACATGACAGAGGTAAATTATCATCATTTCAATCTATGTTTCTTAGGGCATTACGTATTTGCAGTCCAGGGTTTATTGATGATGAGTTTGAGGAGATATATTCTATTGGATCTTAGTTAAAGTACCCTAGATCTTTCATTGATAAATCCCTTAAGTTAGCAAAGAAATCATTTTATAGAGTTGAGCTCAAACCTCCCATTGACACTAAGAATCTTTTAGTTCTCCCTTTTGATAATAATTTCACTTTGCTTCCCATGCTGCTAAAATCCTTTAATGTAAATGTTGCCTATAGCAACAATGATAATATAAAGAATATATCAATCAGGAATTCACCAGAAAATTCTCTTGGTTGTATCTATAAAGTTCCTCGTGGAAACTGTGATAAATTTTTTGTTGGTCAGACTAGTAAGGATCTTTCTGTTAGAGTTAGGCAACATAAATATAACATAAGAACGGGACAAGAATCAAATGCCATGTTTAATCATGTTAAAAACTATGATCATTTTATTCACTGGAGTAACGCCATCTTAGTTATTAACTCTATCTCTATTACCAAGAGAAATATCATTGAATCTTCTATTATTAGATAAACAAAGAATTTTAATCTTAATATTAATGATTGTCGATACGGATTAGATAACTTTATTTTTTATCAGATTTGTAAAATAATAAGATTATTAGCGCTCGTTGTATTTTTTGGACAATCATGTTTACCAAATGGCGTCCTAGCTTCGTCTCTTCTTTGTATATCAACTGACTGTTATATTTTTCTCTTTTGTCTCCCCTGATGATGTGATTATTACACGAAAGTGCACTTGAGAACTTTTCGTGTTTCATTTTCCCCGTGGACTCATAGGAATATCTTGATCACGCGCAAAATTGTGATCTTTTCCAACATGAATTCCAGACTGTTCTACTATTACTTCTATGCAAGCATTTCTGGACTTTCTCCTTTCGTTACTTCTTTCTCCATCTCGTTAATCAAGGCTCACCAACTGAAGTTACGATTTGAATTCCTTAGGAAATGCCTTGATGAAAAAGTGATGCCAAGATCTGTCCTACCTCAACGTTTTTTCCAGCTGTCTGGTCGACCATTTGACCAATTTCAAAATATTATTTTAAAGAAGAACATTTAATTATAGAGACTAGAAATGGAGGTGGCTTTTCGCATTTCAAGAGAAAAGAAACGTGGCTTTCAAAGGGCAATACCGACACACTGGAAGAACCGGATGTTTGACTATTGATATGATGAATTAAGGAAAGAACGCAATAGGCTACAAGTGTCACTAAATCTTAAGTTGGACCACCTTATTCAAAACAGCGACTGGAAAAAGATCACAAACCCACCTTTTGTGGTAAACCTGTCTAATAAGCAGCTAGATAAAGATTCCTTTTATACATTAGGCTATGGTTTATGTTTTGTGTGCTCTAACAGAGACGCCAGTTGTGTTCATGTCACAAAGTCTTTTTGTAATTTAGAAAAATACAGTAATTTAAGTAATGATGATATGAATATCTGTAAGGGTTTAGTGTATGCCAGTTTCTCAAAACTAGTCTAAGCTAATTGCCCTAAAAGATTCATAGCAGCAATTAATTCCTTAAAAATAGACAAGAATGTACATATTACGAAAGTAGATGAGAATAACACTGTTGTGATTTTAGACAAAAGTAACTATTTATCTTAAATGAATGGTCTTCTAAATGATAACACAACATATTCTAAACTTAGTAGCAATCCCTTAGAAGCAGGTAATTCTCATTTCAATAAAGAAGTGAAGTTGTTTTTACAAGGTAACAATTCTCTTATCAAATATTTGTCATCTTTGTCCCTTTCATTGCCATATATGTATGGACTTATCAAAACACATAAACAGAAATTTCCAGCAAGACCTATAGTGAGTTCAGTAGTCTCCATCACATATAAATTGTCAAAATGGTTAGTTTCTTTATTAAACCCTTTAGTGGGTAAGGTATGAAATTCTGATACCATGAACAATGTAGATTTAGTCAATGTTGATATTGATTTCAAACTAGTTAGCTTTGATGTTTCCTCACTTTTCACTAAACTTCCAGTTGATGACCTTTTAGAATATTTATTTGATGTGTTGGATGATATTCATTTACCTGTTTCAAAGGCTAATTCCACTGAACTGGTAAAATTGTTCATAAAAGACTGTATTTCAATCTAATTGAGATTATTATGCTCAAAAATTTGGTATGGCAATGGTTAACCCTCTTTCACCTGTACTAAGAAATCTCTATATGGAATTTTTTGAAACAAAATTACTAAAGGATAACTTACCTTCTAATGCAATTTGGTTTAGGTATGTAGATGATGTTCTTTGTGTTTAGCCAAGAAATGAAAATTTATAAATATTTCCCCCGTTACTTAACAATTTAGTACCTTCCATCAAATTTACAGTAGAAAAAGAAAATAATGGTATGTTACCATTTTTAAATTGCATGATCCATAGACAAGGAAACAAGATTAAGTTTAGCATATACAGAAAACCCGCCAATGTATGCTCCTATATCCATTATTACTCATATCAACATGACAGAGTTAGATTATCATCATTTCAATCTATGTCCCTTAGGGCATTACGTATTCGCAGTCCAGAGTTTATTGGTGATGAATTTGAGAAAATATATTCCATTGGATCTAAGTTGAAGTCCTCTATATCTTTCATTGATAAATCCCTTAAGTTAGCAAAGAAATCATTTTATAGAGTTGAGCCCAAATCTCCCATTAACCGTAAGAATCTTATAGTTCTCCCTTTTAATAATAATTTCACCTTTCTTCCCATGCTGCTTAAATCCTTTAATGTAAATGTAGCCTTTAGCAACAATGACACTATAAAGAATATCTTAATGAAGAATTCACCAGAAAATTCTCTTTGTTTCATCTATAAAGTCCCTTGTGGAAACTGTGATAAATTTTATGTTGGTAAGACTGGTAAGGATCTTTCTGTTAGAGATAAGCCAAATAAATATAGTATAAGAACGGGACAGTAATCAATGCCTTGTTTAATAAAGTTAAAAACTATGATGATTGTATTAACTGGAGTAACGCCATCTCAGTTATGAACTCTAGCTCTATTACCAAGAGAAATATCACTGATTCTTCTGTTATTAGATACACAAAGAATTTTACTCTTAATATTAGTGATGGTCTATACAAACTAGATAACTTTATTGTTGATAAGATTTGTAAAATGATAAGTTTGTGAACGCTCGTTGTATGTTTTCGACAATCACATGTTTACCAAATGGCGTCCTAGCTTCGTCTCTTCGATGTATATCAACTGACTGTTATATTTCACTCTTGTGTCTCCCCTGATGATGTGATTATTACACGAAAGTGCACTTGGGAGCTATTCGTGTTTCATTTTCCCCGTGGACTCATAGGAATATCTTTATAACACGCAAAATTGTGATCCTATCCAACATGGATTCCACACGGCTCTTCTGTTACTTCTCTACAAGCTGTCCTGGACTTCCTCCTTTCGTTACTGCTTTCTCCAAATCGCTAATCAAGGCTCACCAACTGAAGTTACGATTTGAATTCCTTAGGAAATGCCTTGATGAACAAGTGATGAGAAGATCTGTCCTTCCTCCACGTTTGTTGCAGTTGTCTGGTCGACAATTTCACCAATTTCAAAATATTATCTTAGAGAAGAACATTCAATTAAAGAAACTAGAAATGGAGGAGGCTTTTCGCATTTCAAGAGAGAAGAAACGTGCATTTCAAATGGCAATACCGACACACTGGAAGAACCGGATGTTTGACTATTGCATTAGGCTACAAGTGTCACTAAATCGTAAGTTGGACCATCTTATTGAAAACAGCGACTGGACCAAGAACACATACGCATCTTTTGTGGTAAACCTGTCTAATAAACAACTAGATAAAGATTCCTTGTGTGCACAAGGCTATTGATTAAGTTTTGTGTGCTCTAACAGAAAAGCCAGTTGTGTTGATGTCACAAAGTCTTTTTGTAATTTAGAAAAATATAGTAATTTAAGTAATGATGACATTAACATCTGTAAGGGTTTAGTGTATGACAGTTTGTCAAAACCAGTGGAAGCGAATTGCCCGAAAAGATTCATAAGAGCTATTAATACCTTATAAAAAGACAAGGATATACATATAATAAAGCGGATAAGGCTAACACTGTTGTGATTTTAGACAAAAGTAACTATTTATCTAAAATGAATGGTCTTCTAAATGATAACACAACATATTTTAGACTTAGTAAAAATCCCTTAGAAGTAGTTAATTCTCATTTGAATAAAGAAATGAAGTTGTTGTTAAAAGGAAACATTTCTCTTATCAAAACTTTGTCATATTTGTCCTCTTCATTGCCATATATGTATGGACTTATCAAAACACATAAACAGAATTTTCCAGCAAGACCTATAGTGAGTTCAGTAGGCTCCACCACATATAATTTGTCAAAATGGTTAGTTTCTTTATTAAGCCCTTTAGTGGGTAAGGTATGAAATTCTAATACCATGAACAATGTAGATTTACTCAATGTTAATATTGATTTCAAACTAGTTAGCTTTGATGTTTCCTCACTTGTCACTAAAGTTCCAGTTGATGACCTTTTAGAATATTTATTTGATGTGTTGGATAATATTCATTTACCTGTTTCAAAGGCTACTTACATTGAACTGATAAAATTGTATATAAACTTCTGTGTATTTCAATTTAATGGAGATTATCATGCTCAAAAATTTGGTATGGCAATGGGTAACCCTCTTTCACCTGTGCTAAGTAATCTCTAAATGGAAATTTTGAAACAAAATTACTAAATGATAACTTACCTTCTAATGCAATTTGGTTTAGGTATGTAGATGATGTTCTTTGTGTTTGGCCAACAAATGAAAATTTACAAATATTTCTCCCCTTACTTAACAATTTAGTACCTTCCATCAATTTTACGGTAGAAAATGAAAATGATGGCATGTTACCATTTTTAGATTGTATGATCCATAGACAAGGAAACAAGTTTAAATTTAGCATATACAGGAAACCCCCCAATGTATGCTCATATATCCATCATTACTCACCTCAACATGACAGAGTTAAATTATCATTTGAATCTATGTTCCTTAGGGCATTACGTATTCGCAGTCCAGAGTTTATTGATGATGAGTTTGAGAAGATATATTCTATTGGGTCTAGGTTTAAGTCCCCTAGATCTTTCATTCATAAATCCCTTAAGTTAGCAAAGAAATCATTTTATAGAGTTGAGCCCAAACCTCCCATTGACACTAAGAATCTTTTAGTTCTCCCTTTTAATAATAATTTCACTTTGCTTCCCATGCTGCTTAAATCCTTTAATGTAAATGTTGCCTTTAGCAGCAATAATACTATAAAGCATATCTTAATCAGGAATTCACAAGAAAATTCTCTTGGTTGCATATATAAAGTCCCTTGTGGAAACTATGATAAATCTTATGTTGATCAGACTGGTAAGGATCTTTCTGTTAGAGATAAGCAACATAAATATAGTATAAGAACGGGACATTAATCAAATGCCTTGTTTAATCATGTTAAAAACTATGATCATGTTATTGACTGGAGTAACGCCATCTCAGTTATTAACTCTAGGTCTATTACCAACAGAAATATCATTGAATCTTCTATTATTAGATACACAAAGAATTTTAGTCTTAATATTAGTGATGGTCTATACAAATTAGATAACTTTGTTTTTGATAAGATTTGTAAAATGTTTAGTTTGTGAACGCTCGTTTTATGTTTTGGACAATCTCATGCTTACCAAATGGCGTCCTAGCTTCGTCTCTTCGATGTATATCAACTGACTGTCATATTTCTCTCGTGTGTCTCCCCTGATGATGTGATTATTACACGAAAGTGAACTTGGGAACTTTTCCTGTTTCATTTTCCCCGTGGACTCATAGGAATATCTTGATCACACGCAAAATTATGATCGTTTCCGACACGGATTCCACACGGCTCTTCTATTACTTCTCTACAAGCTTTCCTGGACTTTCTCCTTTCGTTACTTCTTTCTCCAAATCGCAAATCGATTCTCACCAATGAAGTTACGATTTGAATTCCTTAGGAAATGCCTTGATGAACAAGTGATGCCAAGATCTGTCCTTCCTCAACGTTTGTTGCAGCTGTCTGGTCGACAATTTGACCAATTTCAAAATATTATTTTAGAGAACATTCAATTAAAGAAACTAGAAATGGAGGAGGCTTTTCGCATTTCAAGAGAGAAGAAACGTGCTTTTCAAATATCAATACCGACACACTGGAAGAACCGGATGTTTGACTATTGCATTAGGCTACAAGTGTCACTAAATCGTAAGTTGGACCATCTTATTGAAAACAGCGACTGGACCAAGAACACATACGCATCTTTTGTGGTAAACCTGTCTAATAAACAACTAGATAAAGATTCCTTGTGTGCACAAGGCTATTGATTAAGTTTTGTGTGCTCTAACAGAAAAGCCAGTTGTGTTGATGTCACAAAGTCTTTTTGTAATTTAGAAAAATATAGTAATTTAAGTAATGATGACATTAACATCTGTAAGGGTTTAGTGTATGACAGTTTGTCAAAACCAGTGGAAGCGAATTGCCCGAAAAGATTCATAAGAGCTATTAATACCTTATAAAAAGACAAGGATGTGCATATTACTAAAGCAGATAAGGCTAACACTGTTGTGATTTTAGACAAAAGTATCTATCTATCTAAAATGAGTGATCTTCTAAATGATAACACAACATATTCTAAACTTAGTAAAAATCCCTTAGAAGCAGTTAATTCTCATTTCAATAAAGAAATAAAGTTGTTGAAACGTAACATTCCTCTTATCAAAAGTTTGTCATATTTGTCCCCTTCATTGCCATATATGTATGGACTTATCAAAACACATAAACAGAATTTTCCATCAAGACCTATAGTGAGTTCAGTAGGCTACATCACATATAAATTGTCAAAATGGTTAGTTTCTTTATTAAGCCCTTTAGTGGGTAAGGTATCAAATTCTAATATCATGAACAATGTAGATTTAGTCAACAAGCTAAACAATATCAATGTTAATTTTGATTTCAAACTAGTTAGCTTTGAATTTTCCTCACTTTTCTCTAAAGTTCCAGTTGATGACCTTTTAGAATATTCATTTGATATGTTGGATGATATTCCTTTCCCTGTTTCAAAGTCTAATTTCATTGAACTGATTAAATTGTGCATAAAAGACTGTGTATTTCAATTTAATGGAGATTATTATGCTCAAAAATTTGGTATGGCAATGGGTAACCATCTTTCACCTGTACTAAGTAAATCTCTATATGGAATTTTTTGAAATAAAATTACTAAAGGATATCTTACCTTCTAATGTAATTTGGTTTAGGTATGTAGATCATGTTCTTTGTGTTTGGCCAACAAATGAAAATTTACAAATATTTCTCCTCTTACTTAACAATTTAGTACCTTTCATGAAATTTACTGTAGAAAATGAAAATAATGGTATGTTACCATTTTTAGATTGCATGATCCATAGACAAGGAAACAAGTTTAAGTTTAGCATATACAGAAAACCCACCAATGTATGCTCATATATCCATTATTACTCATCTTAACATGATAGAGTTAAATCATCATTTCAATCTATGTTCCGTAGGGCATTACGTATTTGCAGTCTAGAGTTTATTGATGATGAGTTTGAGAAGATATATTCTATTGGATCTAGGTTAAGTACCCTATATCTTTCATTAATAAATCCCTTAAGTTAGCAAAGAAATCATTTTATAGAGTTGAGCCCAAACCTCCTATTGACACTAAGAATCTTTTAGTTCTCCCTTTTAATAATAATTTCACTTTGCCTTCCCATGCTACTTAAATCCTTTAATGTCAATTTTGTCTTTAGCAGCAATAATACTATAAAGAATATCTTAATCAGGAATTCACAAGAAAATTCTCTTGGTTGCATGTATAAAGTCCCTTGTGGAAACTGTGATAAATCTTATGTTGGTCAGACTGGTAAGGATCTTTCTGTTAGAGCTAAGCAACATAAATATAGTATAAGAACGGGACATTAATCAAATGCCTTGTTTAATCATGTTAAAAACTATGATCATGTTATTGACTGGAGTAGATACAACTAGATAAAGATTCCTTGTGTGCATTAGGCTATGGCTTAAATTTTGTGTGCTCTAAGAGAGAATCCAGTTGCGTTCATGTCACAAAGTCTTTTTGTGATTAAGAAAAATACAGTAATTTAAGTGATGATGATATTAATATCTGTAAGGGTTTAGAGTATCCCAGTTTGTCAAAACCAGTGGAAGCTAATTGCCGTAAAGGATTTATAAGAGCTTTTGATACCTAAAAAAAAGACAAGGATGTGCATATTACTAAAGCAGATAAGGCTAACACTGTTGTGATTTTAGACAAAAGTATCTATCTATCTAAAATGAGTGATCTTCTAAATGATAACACAACATATTCTAAACTTAGTAAAAATCCCTTAGAAGCAGTTAATTCTCATTTCAATAAAGAAATAAAGTTGTTGAAACGTAACATTCCTCTTATCAAAAGTTTGTCATATTTGTCCCCTTCATTGCCATATATGTATGGACTTATCAAAACACATAAACAGAATTTTCCATCAAGACCTATAGTGAGTTCAGTAGGCTACATCACATATAAATTGTCAAAATGGTTAGTTTCTTTATTAAGCCCTTTAGTGGGTAAGGTATCAAATTCTAATATCATGAACAATGTAGATTTAGTCAACAAGCTAAACAATATCAATGTTAATTTTGATTTCAAACTAGTTAGCTTTGAATTTTCCTCACTTTTCTCTAAAGTTCCAGTTGATGACCTTTTAGAATATTCATTTGATATGTTGGATGATATTCCTTTCCCTGTTTCAAAGTCTAATTTCATTGAACTGATTAAATTGTGCATAAAAGACTGTGTATTTCAATTTAATGGAGATTATTATGCTCAAAAATTTGGTATGGCAATGGGTAACCATCTTTCACCTGTACTAAGTAAATCTCTATATGGAATTTTTTGAAATAAAATTACTAAAGGATATCTTACCTTCTAATGTAATTTGGTTTAGGTATGTAGATCATGTTCTTTGTGTTTGGCCAACAAATGAAAATTTACAAATATTTCTCCTCTTACTTAACAATTTAGTACCTTTCATGAAATTTACTGTAGAAAATGAAAATAATGGTATGTTACCATTTTTAGATTGCATGATCCATAGACAAGGAAACAAGTTTAAGTTTAGCATATACAGAAAACCCACCAATGTATGCTCATATATCCATTATTACTCATCTTAACATGACAGAGTTAAATCATCATTTCAATCTATGTTCAGTAGGGCATTACGTATTTGCAGTCTAGAGTTTATTGATGATGAGTTTGAGAAGATATATTCTATTGGATCTAAGTTAAAGTACCCTATATCTTTCATTAATAAATCCCTTAAGTTAGCAAAGAAATCATTTTATAGAGTTGAGCCCAAACCTCCTATTGACACTAATAATCTTTTAGTTCTCCCTTTTAATAATAATTTCACTTTCCTTCCCATACTACTTAAAACCTTTGATGTCAATTTTGTCTTTAGCGACAATAATACTAGAAAGAATATCTTAATAAGGAATTCACCAGAAAATTCTCTTGGTTGCATGTATAAAGTCCCTTGTGGAAACTGTGATAAATTTTATGTTGGTCAAACTGGTAAGGATCTTTCTGCTAGAGCTAAGCAACATAAATACAGTATAAGAACGGGACATTAATCAAATGCCTTGTTTATTCATGTTAAAAACTATGATCAATTTACTGACTGGAGTAACGCTATCTCAATTATTAACTCTAGCTCTATTACCAAGAGAGATATCATTGAATCATCTATTATCAAATACACAAAAAATTTTAATCTTAATATTAGTGATGGTCTATACAAATTAGATAACTTTGGTGTTGATAAGATTTTTAGAATTATAAGTTTGTGAACGCTCGTTTTATGTTTTGGACAATCACATGTTTACCAAATGGCGTCCTAGCTTCGTCTCTTCGATGTATATCAACTGACTTTTATATTTCTCTCTTGTGTCTCCCCTGATGATGTGATTATTACACGAAAGTGCACTTGGTAACTTTTTGTGTTTTATTTTCCCCGTCGACTCATAGGAATATATATATATATATATATATATATATATATATATATATATATATATATATATATATATATATATATATATATATATATATATATATATATATATATATATATATATATATATATATATATATATATATATATATATATATATATATATATATATATATATATATATATATATATATATATATATATATATATATATATATATATATATATATATATATATATATATATATATATATATATATATATATATATATATATATATATATATATATATATATATATATATATATATATATATATATATATATATATATATATATATATATATATATATATATATATATATATATATATATATATATATATATATATATATATATATATATATATATATATATATATATATATATATATATATATATATATATATATATATATATATATATATATATATATATATATATATATATATATATATATATATATATATATATATATATATATATATATATATATATATATATATATATATATATATATATATATATATATATATATACATATTTTTTTTTTTTTTTTTTTTTTTTTTTCATACTATTCGCTATCTCCCGCAATAGCGAGGTAGCGTTAGGAACAGAGGACTGGGCCTTTGAGGGAATATCCTCACCTGGACCTCTCCTCTGTTCCTTCTTTTGGAAAAAAAAAAAAAAAACGAGAGGGGAGGATTTCCAGCCCCCCGCTCCCTTCCCTTTTAGTCGCCTTCTACGACACGCAGGGAATACGTGGGAAGTATTCTTTCTCCCCTATCCCCAGGGAATATATACATATATATATATATATATATATATATATATATATATATATATATATATATATATATACATATATATATATATATATATATATATATATATATTAATAAAATATTGAGTGTATTATTGTATGAACTCTACTTACACCTTCGTATTTTAGGTTTTAAGGTAAGAAATTCTTCATTAAGATTCGTTGCATTATGTTTTGTAATTTGATAGGATTAAACAATCAGCCTGTTAAACTCTCCGGCATTTCTATATACAAATGTAGCCTTTTATAGTAAATGGTAGCAAACTACAAGACACGGATGAAAAAAAACACCCAACCCTTTCGTATGATTACATCAGGAAGATTGTTTGTAGATCGACATAATCGGACTATGATACAGCAGCCGCCATTGGGTGAGGACGAAAAAGATTTTAGAATTGAGTGAAGGGGCATTGCTATATCTGTCTTCATTAACTGTTCCTTATAGTTATCGTCTGATGGTTGTCTCTCATTTAAAAATATGTGGCAACGTTGTAAAGCTCTTTATACTTGTTTGATATTTAGTTTTCAGAAAAGAAGAGTGAATGTTGGGGTGAAGAGGGTGGCGAGAGTAAGTGAGCTTGAGAAGGAGACCTGTGTTAGGAAGTACCAGGAGAGACTGAGTACAGAATGGAAAAAGGTGAGAACAATGGAAGCAAGGGGAGTGGGGGAGGAATGGGATGTATTTAGGGAATCAGTGATGGATTGCGCAAAAGATGCTTGTGGCATGAGAAGAGTGGGAGGTGGGTTGATTAGAAAGGGTAGTGAGTGGTGGGATGAAGAAGTAAGAGTATTAGTGAAAGAGAAGAGAGAGGCATTTGGACGATTTTTGCAGGGAAAAAATGCAATTGAGTGGGAGATGTATAAAAGAAAGAGACAGGAGGTCAAGAGAAAGGTGCAAGAGGTGAAAAAAAGGGCAAATGAGAGTTGGGGTGAGAGAGTATCATTAAATTTTAGGGAGAATAAAAAGATGTTCTGGAAGGAGGTAAATAAAGTGCATAAGACAAGGGAGCAAATGGGAACTTCAGTGAAGGGCGCAAATGGGGAGGTGATAACAAATAGTGGTGATGTGAGAAGGAGATGGAGTGAGTATTTTGAAGGTTTGTTGAATGTGTTTGATGATAGAGTGGCAGATATAGGGTGTTTTGGTCGAGGTGGTGTGCAAAGTGAGAGGGTTAGGGAAAATGATTTGGTAAACAGAGAAGAGGTATTGAAAGCTTTGCGGAAGATGAAAGCCGGCAAGGCAGCAGGTTTGGATGGTATTGCAGTGGAACTTATTAAAAAAGGGGGTGACTGTATTGTTGACTGGTTGGTAAGGTTATTTAATGTATGTATGACTCATGGTGAGGTGACTGAGGATTGGCGGAATGCGTGCATAATGCCATTGTACAAAGGCAAAGGGGATAAGAGTGAGTGCTCAAATTACAGAGGTATAAGTTTGTTGAGTATTCCTGGTAAATTATATGGGAGGGTATTGATTGAGAGGGTGAAGGAATGTACAGAGCATCAGATTGGGGAAGAGCAGTGTGGTTTCAGAAGTGGTAGAGGATGTGTGGATCAGGTGTTTTCTTTGAAGAATGTATGTGAGAAATACCTAGAAAAGCAAATGGATTTGTATGTAGCATTTATGGATCTGGAGAAGGCATATGATAGAGTTGATAGAGATGCTCTGTGGAAGGTATTAAGAATATATGGTGTGGGAGGAAAGTTGTTAGAAGCAGTGAAAAGTTTTTATCGAGGATGTAAGGCATGTGTACGTGTAGGAAGAGAGGAAAGTGATTGGTTCTCAGTGAATGTAGGTTTGCGGCATGGGTGTGTGATGTCTCCATGGTTGTTTAATTTGTTTATGGATGGTGTTGTTAGGGAGGTAAATGCAAGAGTTTTGGAAAGAGGGGCAAGTATGAAGTCTGCTGGGGATGAGAGAGCTTGGGAAGTGAGTCAGTTGTTGTTCGCTGATGATACAGCGCTGGTGGCTGATTCATGTGAGAAACTGCAGAAGCTGGTGACTGAGTTTGGTAAAGTGGGTGGAAGAAGAAAGTTAAGAGTAAATGTGAATAAGAGCAAGGTTATTAGGTACAGTAGGGTTGAGGGTCAAGTCAATTGGGAGGTGAGTTTGAATGGAGAAAAACTGGAGGAAGTGAAGTGTTTTAGATATCTGGGAGTGGATCTGGCAGCGGATGGAACCATGGAAGCGGAAGTGGATCATAGGGTGGGGGAGGGGGCGAAAATTCTGGGAGCCTTGAAGAATGTGTGGAAGTCGAGAACATTATCTCGGAAAGCAAAAATGGGTATGTTTGAAGGAATAGTGGTTCCAACAATGTTGTATGGTTGCGAGGCGTGGGCTATGGATAGAGTTGTGCGTAGGAGGATGGATGTGCTGGAAATGAGATGTTTGAGGACAATGTGTGGTGTGAGGTGGTTTGATCGAGTGAGTAACGCAAGGGTAAGAGAGATGTGTGGAAATAAAAAGAGCGTGGTTGAGAGAGCAGAAGAGGGTGTTTTGAAGTGGTTTGGGCACATGGAGAGAATGAGTGAGGAAAGATTGACCAAGAGGATATATGTGTCGGAGGTGGAGGGAACGAGGAGAAGAGGGAGACCAAATTGTAGGTGGAAAGATGGAGTGAAAAAGATTTTGTGTGATCGGGGCCTGAACATGCAGGAGGGTGAAAGGAGGGCAAGGAATAAAGTGAATTGGAGCGATGTGGTATACCGGGGTTGACGTGCTGTCAGTGGATTGAATCAAGGCATGTGAAGCGTCTGGGGTAAACCATGGAAAGCTGTGTAGGTATGTATATTTGCGTGTGTGGACGTATGTATATACATGTGTATGGGGGGGGGTTGGGCCATTTCTTTCGTCTGTTTCCTTGCGCTACCTCGCAAACGCGGGAGACAGCGACAAATTATAAAAAAAACAACTAAAGTATGATCTTATATTTGACCTATTATCTCTCCACAAATGGTGATGGATGGCTCAATGAAGGAAGTGTTGGCCGCTGACCGTTCGCATGCTAATGCATCATCTAAGTATTTTGGTTAACAGATTCTGAATACTCCTACTTTGTAAAGACCGACATTTCTACATACTCATGGCAGTCATAGATATACTATACGTAACGATATGAGCTGGCTTCACGTGAATCTGAAACTTATTTCATCATTTGAGTTAGTGTGTCCAAAAGAGGCAAGAATCCATCAATCCTATCAACCTTGAATTAAATACTTTGATCTGAACCATTCTTTCTACAAATTTAGATGGATCATTATTGCAACCATATTACATTAATATTTGAAAGTGGAAGCAATAGCTGCAACTCAAATTCTTCCGTGTACATGTTCGGTAAAGTTGGAGAAAAAGGAATTATTGCATTATGTTAATAATATCTGTAACAAATACAGCAATAAACTTATATGAAAATACTCAGAATAAATGTTAGTCAAGGGTGCGTAATTTACCTCATAGGAAACATAGTGAACCATGTACATACACGTCTATATACAGTGAGTTCACATCATTACTTCTAAACTGGCAAAAATCTTTCTTTAGTTTATCAGTTAAATCTGTTTTATTGTTAGCATGTGAATTGGAAATATTCCCAGCAAGTAGCGACAGCATCCTCATTTTGACAGCCAGTATGAAGCAGAGCCAACTTAGCTAAAGATAGGTCCAAGGGAATTTTGTCCTTGTGTGTTTTAACTAAACCATAAAAATATGGCAGTGTGGGATTTATCTATGATACATGCTTGATCAATTCTGGTCCTTGAATAGCGATTGCATTTTTCCTTTTAATATCCAGTATTGAGTCTTTAAGAGGCTCACAATATGTACTTCCATCAGTCAACACGTCATATATCTTGTTAACATATCATTCTTTGTCTAAAAGTACAATTATCTTAGATTTGTCTGTTTTAGTATGTCTTTCCATTCACATTAGATATCAGATTCCTGAGAGCAACCGCAAACCATTAAATGCTATTCAACCTGAGATTACAGTTGGAGATATCATATGCATTGTCCTTACCATCACTATGTTATCCTGTGTAACGTCATCACATTTATACCTCTCAAGTTTTATAGAAACTTTTGGAAATGCCCAAGCGTCAGTGGTTATTTATCCTCTGAAATATATTCTTCCAAACCTAAGCAAAATTTTGTGTAAGTAATTCGAGAGTTGAGAGGCTCACTACTAAATCTGGATTACTTTTTTAGCTCCAAAACTAATATTGAAAACTGAAATGAGTACCCATTTAAATGTAAATGTTATAAATAAATGCATATTCATTAAACAGGAAAGGGGATAGGTGTGCGGGTGAGCAAATACAAATACAATGATAGAGCTACGTCAGAATCTAGTACGCTTTTTAACATAAGAGAAATCATGAGATTCACTGGAACAGAGAAAACTTTGCATTTAGATTGCCTGACCAGGTCTTAGACATATTGAGAAATCTTTTCTAATTAGAAAACATGAATTTTGAGAATGGAATAGGTAGAGTGGATGATATGTAGATAAATTCCATTGAGGATGTGCCAAATATAGAATCAACTCCGGGAACGTCGACCTAACTGAATACACGTGAGGTCGGGCGCCCATTATGTCCTTCAGTGCCACTGGATCAGGTGTTCTTCAGGTAGTTATTGGTGAGGCGAGTAGTCTTGTTTCTCTTTTGGTATCCTCATATTTTCGTTATACTGTCTGAAGAGATCTTGGGAAATAGTTGAAAACTTGGTAAGATGTTCTGTTATTATTTCTGTGAGTTATGATGTATTTGTCTACCCCACGGTAACACTGTACATCAACAACTTTATGGAACTTACGTGCTCGCCTCTCGCATCTGATTCCTAAAAGAACATTATGCAAGGATATCGACTGCAGAACAATCTGAAATTTTTGAGTGCAACCTTGCAAAAGTTATCCCCATAACATGCCTGCCATAATAACATAGATATCTTGATAATGATTAATTTTCAGATCTCAACATGATACTTATCTCACACATACGAATAATCAATGATGATGTATAGCTGCATTTTATGGAGTAATAGGAAAAATATGACCACGGAAAACTGTCACTGATAAGCTGGGGAAGATAGTGAGTAGAAAATGTGTACAGATTACT